>NW_027476309.1:0-319822 GCF_051020955.1 Megalopta genalis | reverse complement strand
CCACATCCCATTGATTTGAAGCTAAATCATTTGTTTTGCATGGATTTGATACTCATTCGTTTGTTTCCCCTGCATTTGAAGCTATTTCAGTTACATCGCAAGTATCTGATGCCAAATCATTTGTTTCGCATGGATTTGAAGCTAAACCTTCTACGTCGCATTTATTTGCAGCTAAATCATGTGTTACGCATGGATTTGAAGCTAACTCGGTCGTTTCGCCTGCATTTGATGCTATATCACTTATATCGCAAGTATCTGAAGCTAAATCATTTGTTTCGTATAGATTTGAAGTTTAACCTTCTACATCGCATTGATTTGAAGCTAAATCATGTGTTTCGCATGGATTTGAAGCTAACTCGTTAGTTTCGCCTGCATTTGAAGCTATATCAGTTATATCGCAAGTATCTGATGCTAAATCATTTGTTTCGCATGGATTTGTAGCTAAACCTTCTACATCGCATTGACTTGAAGCTAAATCATTTGTTTCGCATGGATTTGATGCTCATTCGTTTGTTTCCCCTGCATTTGAAGCTATTTCAGTTACATCGCAAGTATCTGATGCTAAATCATTTGTTTCGCATGGATTTGAAGCTAAACTTTCTAAATCGCATTTATTTGCAGCTAAATCATGTGTTACGCATGGATTTGAAGCTAACTCGGTCGTTTCGCCTGCATTTGATGCTATATCACTTACATCGCAATATCTGAAGCTAAATCATTTGTTTCGTATAGATTTGAAGTTTAACCTTCTACATCGCATTGATTTGAAGCTAAATCATGTGTTTCGATTAGATTTGAAGCAAAACCGTCTACGTCGCATTGATTCGAAACTAAATCATGTGTTTTGCATGGATTTGATGCTAACTCGCATGTTTCACCTGCATTTGAAACTATATCAGTTATATCGCAAGTATCTGAACCTAAACCATTTGTTTCGCATGGATTTGAAGCTAAGCCTTCTACTGCGCATGGATGTAAATCTAAATCATGTGTTTCGCATAGATTTGAAGCTAACTCCTTCGTTTAGCGTGCGTTTGATGCTATATCACTTATATCGCAAGTATCTGAAGATAAATCATTTGTTTCGCATGGATTTGAAGCTAAACTTTCTACATCGTATTGATTTGAAGCTATATCATTTGTTTCGCATGAGTTTGAAACTAAGCCTTCTACTTCGCATGGATTTAAAGCTAAATGATGTGTGTCGCATGGATTTTGAAGCTAACTCGTTTGATTCGTCTGCATTTGAAGCTATATCACTTATATCCCAAGTGTTTGATTGTAAATCATTTCTTTCGCATGGATTTGTAGCTAAACCTTCTACATCGCATTGATTTGAAGCTAAATCATTTGTTTCGCATGGATTTGAAGCTAAACCTTCTACATCGTATCGATTTGAAGCTAAATGATATGTATCGCATGGATTTTGAAGCTATCCCGTTTGATTCGTCTGCATTTGAAGCTATATCAGTTATATCGCAAGTGTTTGATGCTAAATCATTTGTATCGCATGGATTTGAAGCTAAACCTTCTACATCGTATTGATTTGAAGCTGAATCATTTGTTTTGCATGGATTTGAAGCTAAGCCTTCTACTTCGCGTTGATTTGAAGCTAAAGCATGTGTTTCGTTTGGATTTGAAGCTACTTCGTTTGTTTCGCCTGCATTTGAAGCTATATCGCTTATATCGCAAGTATGTGAACCCTAATCATTTGTATCGCATGGATTTGAATCTAAGCCTTCTACTTCGCATAGATTTAAAGATAAATGATGTGTATCGCATGTATTTTGAAGCTATCCCGTTTGATTCGTCTGCATTTGCAGCTATATCACTTATATCACAAGTGTTTAAAACTAAATCATTTGCTTCGCATGGATTTGTAGCTAAACCTTCTACATCGTATCGATTTGAAGCTAAATGATATGTATCGCATGGATTTTGAAGCTACCCTGTTTGATTCGTCTGCATTTGCAGTTATATCACCTATATTACAAGTGTTTGAAGCTAAATCATTTGTATCGCATGGATTTGAAGCTAAACCTTCTACATCGTATTGATTTGAAGCTGAATCATTTGTTTTGCATGGATTTGAAGCTAAGCCTTCTACTTCGCGTTGATTTGAAGCTAAAGCATGTGTTTCGTTTGGATTTGAAGCTACTTCGTTTGTTTCGCCTGCATTTGAAGCTATATCGCTTATATCGCAAGTATGTGAACCCTAATCATTTGTATCGCATGGATTTGAATCTAAGCCTTCTACTTCGCATAGATTTAAAGATAAATGATGTGTATCGCATGTATTTTGAAGCTATCCCGTTTGATTCGTCTGCATTTGCAGCTATATCACTTATATCACAAGTGTTTAAAACTAAATCATTTGTTTCGCATGGATTTGTAGCTAAACCTTCTACATCGTATCGATTTGAAGCTAAATGATATGTATCGCATGGATTTTGAAGCTACCCTGTTTGATTCGTCTGCATTTGCAGTTATATCACCTATATTACAAGTGTTTGAAGCTAAATCATTTGTATCGCATGGATTTGAAGCTAAACCTTCTACATCGCATTGATTTGAAGCTAAATCATGTGATTCGCTTGGATTTGAATCTAAACCTTTTACATCGCTTTGATTTGCAGCTAAATCATGTGTTTTGCATGGATTTGATGCTTACTCGTTTGTTTCGCCTGCATTTGATGGTATAACACATATATCACAAGTGTTTGAAGCTAAATCATTTGTGTCGCATGGATTTGAAGCTAAACCTTCTACATCGCATTGATTTGAAGCTAAATCATGTATTTCGCTTGGACTTGAAGCTATACCTTCTACATCGCTTTGATTTGAAGTTAAATCATGTGTTTTGCATGGATTTGATGCTAACTCGTTTGTCTCCCCTGCATTTGAAGCTATTTCATATATATATCGCAAGTATCTGAGGCTAAATCATGTGTGTTGCTTGGATTTGAAGCTAAGCCTTCTACTTCACGTGGATTTAAAGCTAAATGATGTGTATCGCATGGATTTTGAAGCTATCCCGTTTGATTCGTCTGCATTTGCAGCTATATCACTTATATCACAAGTGTTTAAAACTAAATCATTTGTTTCGCATGGATTTGTAGCTAAACCTCCTATATCGCATTGGTTTGAAGCTAAATCATGTGTTTTGCATGGATTTTATGCTAACTCGTTTGTTTCCCCTGCATTTGAAGGTATATCAGTTATATCGCAAGTATCTGATGCTAATTCATTTGTTTCGCATGGATTTGAAGCTAAACCTTCCACATCGTATCGATTTGAAGCTAAATGATGTGTACCGCATGGATTTTTAAGCTAACTCGTTTGATTCGTCTGCATTTGATGCTACATCACTTATATCGCAAGCATCTGAACCTAAATCATTTGTTTCGCATGGATTTGTAGCTAAACCTTCTACATCGCATTGATTTGAAGCTAAATCATTTGTTTCGCATGGATTTGAAGCTAAACCTTCTACATCGCATTGATTTGAAGCTAAATCATGTGTTACGCTTGGATTTGAAGCTAAACCGTCTACGTCGCATTGATTTGAAACTAAATCATGTTTTTTGCATGGAATTGATGCTAACTCGTTTGTGTCTCCTGCATTTGAAGCTATATCACTTATATCGCAAGTATCTGAACCTAAATCATTTGTTTCGCATGGATTTGTAGCTAAACTTTCTACATCCCATTGATTTGAAGCTAAATCATTTGTTTTGCATGGATTTGATACTCATTCGTTTGTTTCCCCTGCATTTGAAGCTATTTCAGTTACATCGCAAGTATCTGATGCCAAATCATTTGTTTCGCATGGATTTGAAGCTAAACCTTCTACGTCGCATTTATTTGCAGCTAAATCATGTGTTACGCATGGATTTGAAGCTAACTCGGTCGTTTCGCCTGCATTTGATGCTATATCACTTATATCGCAAGTATCTGAAGCTAAATCATTTGTTTCGTATAGATTTGAAGTTTAACCTTCTACATCGCATTGATTTGAAGCTAAATCATGTGTTTCGCATGGATTTGAAGCTAACTCGTTAGTTTCGCCTGCATTTGAAGCTATATCAGTTATATCGCAAGTATCTGATGCTAAATCATTTGTTTCGCATGGATTTGTAGCTAAACCTTCTACATCGCATTGATTTGAAGCTAAATCATTTGTTTCGCATGGATTTGATGCTCATTCGTTTGTTTCCCCTGCATTTGAAGCTATTTCAGTTACATCGCAAGTATCTGATGCTAAATCATTTGTTTCGCATGGATTTGAAGCTAAACTTTCTAAATCGCATTTATTTGCAGCTAAATCATGTGTTACGCATGGATTTGAAGCTAACTCGGTCGTTTCGCCTGCATTTGATGCTATATCACTTACATCGCAATATCTGAAGCTAAATCATTTGTTTCGTATAGATTTGAAGTTTAACCTTCTACATCGCATTGATTTGAAGCTAAATCATGTGTTTCGATTAGATTTGAAGCAAAACCGTCTACGTCGCATTGATTCGAAACTAAATCATGTTTTTTGCATGGATTTGATGCTAACTCGTTTGTTTCTCCTGCATTTGAAGCTATATCACTTATATCGCAAGTATCTGAACCTAAGTCATTTGTTTCGCATGAATTTGATGCTAAGCCTTCTACTTCGCATGGATTTAAAGCTAAATGATGTGTGTCGCATGGATTTTGAAACTAACTCGTTTGATTCGTCTGCATTTGAAGCTACATCACTTATATCCCAAGTGATTGATGCTAAATAATTTGTTTCGTATGGATTTGACGCTAAACCTTCTACATCGCATTGATTTACTGCTAAATCATGTGTTGCGCATGGATTTGAAGCTAACTCGTTAGTTTCGCCTGCATTTGAAGCTATATCACTTATACCCCAAGTGTTTGATGCTAAATCATTTGTTTCGAAAGGATTTGAAGCTAAACCTTCTACATCGCATTGATTTGAAGCTAAATCATGTGTTTCGATTAGATTTGAAGCTAAACCGTCTACGTCGCATTGATTTGCAGCTAAATCATGTGTTTTGCATGGTTTTGATGCTAACTCGTTTTTTCCCCCTGCATTTGAAGCTATATCAGTTATATCGCAAGTATCTGATGCAAAATCATTTGTTTCGCATGGATTTGAAGCTACACCTTCTACATCGCATTGCTTTGCAGCTAAATCATGTGTTTCGCATGGATTTGAAGCTAACTCGGTCGTTTCGCCTGCATTTGATGCTACATCACTTATATCGCAAATATCTGAAGCTAAATCATTTGTTTCGTATAGATTTGAAGTTTAACCTTCTACATCGCATTGATTTGAAGCTAAATCATGTGTTTCGCATGGATTTGATGCTCATTCGTTTGTTTCCCCTGCATTTGATGCTATTTCAGTTATATCGCAAGTATCTGATGCTATATCATGTGTTTCGCATGGATTTGATGCTAAACCTTTTACATCGCATTGATTTGCAGCTAAATCATGTGTTTTGCATGGTTTTGATGCTAACTCGTTTTTTTCCCGTCCATTTGAAGCTATATCAGTTATATCGCAAGTATCTGATGCTAAATCATTTGTTTTGCATGGATTTGAAGCTTAACCTTCTACATCGCATTGATTTGAAGCTAAATCATGTGTTTTGTATGGATTTGATGCTAACTCGTTTGTTCCCCCTGCATTTGAAACTATATCAGTTATATCGCAAGTATCTGAACCTAAATCATTTGTTTCGCATGGATTTGAAGCCAAGCCTTCTACTTCGCATGGATGTAAATCTAAATCATGTGTTTCGCATAGATTTGAAGCTAACTCCTTCGTTTAGCGTGCGTTTGATGCTATATCACTAATATCGCAAGTATCTGAAGATAAATCATTTGTTTCGCATGGATTTGAAGCTAAACCTTCTACATCGTATTGATTTGAAGCTATATCATTTGTTTCGCATGGATTTGATGCTCATTCGTTTGTTTCCCCTGCATTTGAAGCTATTTCAGTTACATCGCAAGTATCTGATGCTAAATCATTTGTTTCGCATGGATTTGAAGCTAAACCTTCTACATCGCATTTATTTGCAGCTAAATCATGTGTTACGCATGGATTTGAAGCTAACTCGGTCGTTTCGCCTGCATTTGATGCTATATCACTTATATCGCAAGTATCTGAAGCTAAATCATTTGTTTCGTATAGATTTGAAGTTTAACCTTCTACATCGCATTGATTTGAAGCTAAATCATGTGTTTCGCATGGATTTGAAGCTAACTCGTTAGTTTCGCCTGCATTTGAAGCTATATCAGTTATATCGCAAGTATCTGATGCTAAATCATTTGTTTCGCATGGATTTGTAGCTAAACCTTCTACATCGCATTGATTTGAAGCTAAATCATTTGTTTCGCATGGATTTGATGCTCATTCGTTTGTTTCCCCTGCATTTGAAGCTATTTCAGTTACATCGCAAGTATCTGATGCTAAATCATTTGTTTCGCATGGATTTGAAGCTAAACTTTCTAAATCGCATTTATTTGCAGCTAAATCATGTGTTACGCATGGATTTGAAGCTAACTCGGTCGTTTCGCCTGCATTTGATGCTATATCACTTATATCGCACGTATCTGATGCTAAATCATTTGTTTCGCATGGATTTGAAGCTAATCCTTCTACATCGCATTGATTTGAAGGTAAATCATGTGTTTTGCATGGATTTGATGCTAACTCGTATGTTTCCCCTGCATTTGAAGCTATATCAGTTATATCGCAAGTATCTGATGCTAAATCATTTGTTTCGCATGGATTTGAAGCTTAACCATCTACATCGCATTGATTTGAAGCTAAATCATGTGTTTTGTATGGATTTGATGCTAACTCGTTTGTTCCCCCTGCATTTGAAACTATATTAGTTATATCGCAAGTATCTGAACCTAAATCATTTGTTTCGCATGGATTTGAAGCTAAGCCTTCTACTTCGCATGGATGTAAATCTAAATCATGTGTTTCGCATAGATTTGAAGCTAACTCCTTCGTTTAGCGTGCGTATGATGCTATATCACTTATATCGCAAGTGTTTGAAGCTAAATCATTTGTTTCGCATGGATTTGAATCTAAACCTTCTACATCGTATCGATTTGAAGCTAAATGATATGTATCGCATGGATTTTGAAACTATCCCGTTTGATTCGTCTGCATTTGTAGCTATATCACTTATATCACAATTGTTTGAAGCTAAATCATTTGTTTCGCATGGATTTGAAGCTAATCCTTCTACATCGCATTGATTTGAAGCTAAATCATGTGTTTTGCATGGATTTGATGCTATATCAGTTACATCGCAAGTATCTGATGCTAAATCATTTGTTTCGCATGGATTTGAAGGCAACTCGTTAGTTTCGCTTGCATTTGAAGCTATATCACTTATACCCCAAATGTTTGATGCTAAATCATTTGTTTCGAATGGATTTGAAGCTAAAGCTTCTACATCGCATTGATTTGAAGCTAAATCATGTGTTTCGATTGGATTTGAAGCTAAACCTTCTACTTCGCATGGATTTAAAGCTAAATGATGTGTACCGCATGGGTTTTGAAGCTAACTCGTTTGAATCGTCTGCATTTGAAGCTTTATCACTTATATCCCAAGTGTTTGATGTTAAATCATTTGTTTCGCATGGATTTGAAGCTAAACCTTCTACATCGCATTGATTTGAAGCTAAATCATTTGTTTCGCATGGTTTTGAAGCTAAACCTTCTACATTGCATTGATTTGAAGCTAAATGATATGTATCGCATGGATTTGAAAATCACTCGTTCGTTTCGCCTGCATTTGAAGCTATATCGCTTATATCGCAAGTATCTGAACCCTAATCATTTGTTTCGCATGGATTTGAATCTAAGCCTTCTACTTCGCATAGATTTAAAGATAAATGATGTGTATCGCATGGATTTTGAAGCTATCCCGTTTGATTCGTCTGCATTTGCAGCTATATCACTTATATCACAAGTGTTTAAAACTAAATCATTTGTTTCGCATGGATTTGTAGATAAACCTTCTACATCGTATCGATTTGAAGCTAAATGATATGTATCGCATGGATTTTGAAGCTACCCTGTTTGATTCGTCTGCATTTGCAGTTATATCACCTATATCACAAGTGTTTGAAGCTAAATCATTTGTATCGCATGGATTTGAAGCTAAACCTTCTACATCGCATTGATTTGAAGCTAAATCATGTGATTCGCTTGGATTTGAATCTAAACCTTTTACATCGCTTTGATTTGCAGCTAAATCATGTGTTTTGCATGGATTTGATGCTTACTCGTTTGTTTCGCCTGCATTTGATGGTATAACACATATATCACAAGTGTTTGAAGCTAAATCATTTGTGTCGCATGGATTTGAAGCTAAACCTTCTACATCGCATTGATTTGAAGCTAAATCATGTATTTCGCTTGGACTTGAAGCTATACCTTCTACATCGCTTTGATTTGAAGTTAAATCATGTGTTTTGCATGGATTTGATGCAAACTCGTTTGTCTCCCCTGCATTTGAAGCTATTTCATATATATCGCAAGTATCTGAGGCTAAATCATTTGTTTCGCATGGATTTGAAGCTAAACCTCCTATATCGCATTGGTTTGAAGCTAAATCATGTGTTTTGCATGGATTTTATGCTAACTCGTTTGTTTCCCCTGCATTTGAAGGTATATCAGTTATATCGCAAGTATCTGATGCTAATTCATTTGTTTCGCATGGATTTGAAGCTAAACCTTCCACATCGTATCGATTTGAAGCTAAATGATGTGTACCGCATGGATTTTTAAGCTAACTCGTTTGATTCGACTGCATTTGATGCTACATCACTTATATCGCAAGCATCTGAACCTAAATCATTTGTTTCGCATGGATTTGAAGCTAAACCTTCTACATCGTATTGATTTGAAGCTGAATCATTTGTTTTGCATGGATTTGAAGCTAAGCCTTCTACTTCGCGTTGATTTGAAGCTAAAGCATGTGTTTCGTTTGGATTTGAAGCTACTTCGTTTGTTTCGCCTGCATTTGAAGCTATCTCGCTTATATCGCAAGTACCTGAACCCTAATCATTTGTTTCGCATGGATTTCAATCTAAGCCTTCTATTTCGCATAGATTTAAAGATAAATGATGTGTATCGCATGGATTTTGAAGCTAACTCGTTTGATTCGTCTGCATTTGAAGCTGTATCACCTATACCCCAAGTGTTTGATGCTAAATCATTTGTTTCGCATGGATTTGAAGCTAAACCTTCTACATCGCATTGATTTGAAGCTAAATCATTTGTTTCGCATGGATTTGAAGCTAAACCTTCTACATTGCATTGATTTGAAGCTAAATGATATGTATCGCATGGATTTGAAAATCACTCGTTCGTTTCGCCTGCATTTGAAGCTATATCGCTTATATCGCAAGTATCTGAACCCTAATCATTTGTTTCGCATGGATTTGAATCTAAGCCTTCTACTTCGCATAGATTTAAAGATAAATGATGTGTATCGCATGGATTTTGAAGCTATCCCGTTTGATTCGTCTGCATTTGCAGCTATATCACTTATATCACAAGTGTTTAAAACTAAATCATTTGTTTCGCATGGATTTGTAGATAAACCTTCTACATCGTATCGATTTGAAGCTAAATGATATGTATCGCATGGATTTTGAAGCTACCCTGTTTGATTCGTCTGCATTTGCAGTTATATCACCTATATCACAAGTGTTTGAAGCTAAATCATTTGTATCGCATGGATTTGAAGCTAAACCTTCTACATCGCATTGATTTGAAGCTAAATCATGTGATTCGCTTGGATTTGAATCTAAACCTTTTACATCGCTTTGATTTGCAGCTAAATCATGTGTTTTGCATGGATTTGATGCTTACTCGTTTGTTTCGCCTGCATTTGATGGTATAATACATATATCACAAGTGTTTGAAGCTAAATCATTTGTGTCGCATGGATTTGAAGCTAAACCTTCTACATCGCATTGATTTGAAGCTAAATCATGTATTTCGCTTGGACTTGAAGCTATACCTTCTACATCGCTTTGATTTGAAGTTAAATCATGTGTTTTGCATGGATTTGATGCTAACTCGTTTGTCTCCCCTGCATTTGAAGCTATTTCATATATATCGCAAGTATCTGAGGCTAAATCATTTGTTTCGCATGGATTTGAAGCTAAACCTCCTATATCGCATTGGTTTGAAGCTAAATCATGTGTTTTGCATGGATTTTATGCTAACTCGTTTGTTTCCCCTGCATTTGAAGGTATATCAGTTATATCGCAAGTATCTGATGCTAATTCATTTGTTTCGCATGGATTTGAAGCTAAACCTTCCACATCGTATCGATTTGAAGCTAAATGATGTGTACCGCATGGATTTTTAAGCTAACTCGTTTGATTCGACTGCATTTGATGCTACATCACTTATATCGCAAGTACCTGAACCCTAATCATTTGTATCGCATGGATTTCAATCTAAGCCTTCTATTTCGCATAGATTTAAAGATAAATGATGTGTATCGCATGGATTTTGAAGCTAACTCGTTTGATTCGTCTGCATTTGAAGCTGTATCACCTATACCCCAAGTGTTTGATGCTAAATCATTTGTTTCGCATGGATTTGAAGCTAAACCTTCTACATCGCATTGATTTGAAGCTAAATCATTTGTTTCGCATGGATTTGAAGCTAAACCTTCTACATTGCATTGATTTGAAGCTAAATGATATGTATCGCATGGATTTGAAAATCACTCGTTCGTTTCGCCTGCATTTCATGCTATATCACTTATATCACAAGTGTTTGAAGCTAAATCATTTGTGTCGCATGGATTTGAAGCTAAACCTTCTACATCGCATTGATTTGAAGCTAAATCATGTATTTCGCTTGGACTTGAAGCTATACCTTCTACATCGCATTGATTTGAAGTTAAATCATGTGTTTTGCATGGATTTGATGCTAACTCGTTTGTCTCCCCTGCATTTGAAGCTATTTCATATATATCGCAAGTATCTGAGGCTAAATCATTTGTTTCGCATGGATTTGAAGCTAAACCTGCTATATCGCATTGATTTGAAGCTAAATCATGTGTTTTGCATGGATTTTATGCTAACTCGTTTGTTTCCCCTGCATTTGAAGGTATATCAGTTATATCGCAAGTATCTGATGCTAAATCATTTTTTTCGCATGGATTTGAAGCTAAACCTTCCACATCGTATCGATTTGTAGCTAAATGACATGTATCGCATGGATTTTGAAGCTACCCTGTTTGATTCGTCTGCATTTGCAGCTATATCACTTATATCACAAGTGTTTGAAGCTAAATCATTTGTTTCGCATGGATTTGAAGCTAAACCTTCTACATTGCATTGATTTGAAGCTAAATGATATGTATCGCATGGATTTGAAAATCACTCGTTCGTTTCGCCTGCATTTGAAGCTATATCGCTTATATCGCAAGTATCTGAACCCTAATCATTTGTTTCGCATGGATTTGAATCTAAGCCTTCTACTTCGCATAGATTTAAAGATAAATGATGTGTATCGCATGGATTTTGAAGCTATCCCGTTTGATTCGTCTGCATTTGCAGCTATATCACTTATATCACAAGTGTTTGAAGCTAAATCATTTGTATCGCATGGATTTGAAGCTAAACCTTCTACATCGCATTGATTTGAAGCTAAATCATGTGATTCGCTTGGATTTGAATCTAAACCTTTTACATCGCTTTGATTTGCAGCTAAATCATGTGTTTTGCATGGATTTGATGCTTACTCGTTTGTTTCGCCTGCATTTGATGGTATAACACATATATCACAAGTGTTTGAAGCTAAATCATTTGTGTCGCATGGATTTGAAGCTAAACCTTCTACATCGCATTGATTTGAAGCTAAATCATGTATTTCGCTTGGACTTGAAGCTATACCTTCTACACCGCTTTGATTTGAAGTTAAATCATGTGTTTTGCATGGATTTGATGCTAACTCGTTTGTCTCCCCTGCATTTGAAGCTATTTCATATATATCGCAAGTATCTGAGGCTAAATCATTTGTTTCGCATGGATTTGAAGCTAAACCTCCTATATCGCATTGGTTTGAAGCTAAATCATGTGTTTTGCATGGATTTTATGCTAACTCGTTTGTTTCCCCTGCATTTGAAGGTATATCAGTTATATCGCAAGTATCTGATGCTAATTCATTTGTTTCGCATGGATTTGAAGCTAAACCTTCCACATCGTATCGATTTGAAGCTAAATGATGTGTACCGCATGGATTTTTAAGCTAACTCGTTTGATTCGACTGCATTTGATGCTACATCACTTATATCGCAAGCATCTGAACCTAAATCATTTGTTTCGCATGGATTTGAAGCTAAACCTTCTACATCGTATTGATTTGAAGCTGAATCATTTGTTTTGCATGGATTTGAAGCTAAGCCTTCTACTTCGCGTTGATTTGAAGCTAAAGCATGTGTTTCGTTTGGATTTGAAGCTACTTCGTTTGTTTCGCCTGCATTTGAAGCTATATCGCTTATATCGCAAGTACCTGAACCCTAATCATTTGTTTCGCATGGATTTCAATCTAAGCCTTCTATTTCGCATAGATTTAAAGATAAATGATGTGTATCGCATGGATTTTGAAGCTAACTCGTTTGATTCGTCTGCATTTGAAGCTGTATCACCTATACCCCAAGTGTTTGATGCTAAATCATTTGTTTCGCATGGATTTGAAGCTAAACCTTCTACATCGCATTGATTTGAAGCTAAATCATTTGTTTCGCATGGATTTGAAGCTAAACCTTCTACATTGCATTGATTTGAAGCTAAATGATATGTATCGCATGGATTTGATAATCACTCGTTCGTTTCGCCTGCATTTGAAGCTATATCGCTTATATCGCAAGTATCTGAACCCTAATCATTTGTTTCGCATGGATTTGAATCTAAGCCTTCTACTTCGCATAGATTTAAAGATAAATGATGTGTATCGCATGGATTTTGAAGCTATCCCGTTTGATTCGTCTGCATTTGCAGCTATATCACTTATATCACAAGTGTTTAAAACTAAATCATTTGTTTCGCATGGATTTGGAGATAAACCTTCTACATCGTATCGATTTGAAGCTAAATGATATGTATCGCATGGATTTTGAAGCTACCCTGTTTGATTCGTCTGCATTTGCAGTTATATCACCTATATCACAAGTGTTTGAAGCTAAATCATTTGTATCGCATGGATTTGAAGCTAAACCTTCTACATCGCATTGATTTGAAGCTAAATCATGTGATTCGCTTGGATTTGAATCTAAACCTTTTACATCGCTTTGATTTGCAGCTAAATCATGTGTTTTGCATGGATTTGATGCTTACTCGTTTGTTTCGCCTGCATTTGATGGTATAATACATATATCACAAGTGTTTGAAGCTAAATCATTTGTGTCGCATGGATTTGAAGCTAAACCTTCTACATCGCATTGATTTGAAGCTAAATCATGTATTTCGCTTGGACTTGAAGCTATACCTTCTACATCGCTTTGATTTGAAGTTAAATCATGTGTTTTGCATGGATTTGATGCTAACTCGTTTGTCTCCCCTGCATTTGAAGCTATTTCATATATATCGCAAGTATCTGAGGCTAAATCATTTGTTTCGCATGGATTTGAAGCTAAACCTCCTATATCGCATTGGTTTGAAGCTAAATCATGTGTTTTGCATGGATTTTATGCTAACTCGTTTGTTTCCCCTGCATTTGAAGGTATATCAGTTATATCGCAAGTATCTGATGCTAATTCATTTGTTTCGCATGGATTTGAAGCTAAACCTTCCACATCGTATCGATTTGAAGCTAAATGATGTGTACCGCATGGATTTTTAAGCTAACTCGTTTGATTCGACTGCATTTGATGCTACATCACTTATATCGCAAGTACCTGAACCCTAATCATTTGTTTCGCATGGATTTCAATCTAAGCCTTCTATTTCGCATAGATTTAAAGATAAATGATGTGTATCGCATGGATTTTGAAGCTAACTCGTTTGATTCGTCTGCATTTGAAGCTGTATCACCTATACCCCAAGTGTTTGATGCTAAATCATTTGTTTCGCATGGATTTGAAGCTAAACCTTCTACATCGCATTGATTTGAAGCTAAATCATTTGTTTCGCATGGATTTGAAGCTAAACCTTCTACATTGCATTGATTTGAAGCTAAATGATATGTATCGCATGGATTTGAAAATCACTCGTTCGTTTCGCCTGCATTTCATGCTATATCACTTATATCACAAGTGTTTGAAGCTAAATCATTTGTGTCGCATGGATTTGAAGCTAAACCTTCTACATCGCATTGATTTGAAGCTAAATCATGTATTTCGCTTGGACTTGAAGCTATACCTTCTACATCGCATTGATTTGAAGTTAAATCATGTGTTTTGCATGGATTTGATGCTAACTCGTTTGTCTCCCCTGCATTTGAAGCTATTTCATATATATCGCAAGTATCTGAGGCTAAATCATTTGTTTCGCATGGATTTGAAGCTAAACCTGCTATATCGCATTGATTTGAAGCTAAATCATGTGTTTTGCATGGATTTTATGCTAACTCGTTTGTTTCCCCTGCATTTGAAGGTATATCAGTTATATCGCAAGTTTCTGATGCTAAATCATTTTTTTCGCATGGATTTGAAGCTAAACCTTCCACATCGTATCGATTTGTAGCTAAATGACATGTATCGCATGGATTTTGAAGCTACCCTGTTTGATTCGTCTGCATTTGCAGCTATATCACTTATATCACAAGTGTTTGAAGCTAAATCATTTGTTTCGCATGGATTTGAATCTAAACCTTCTACATCGCATTGGTTTGAAGCTAAATCATGTGTTTCGCTTGGATTTGAAGCTAAACCGTCTACGTCGCATTGATTTGAAACTAAATCATGTTTTTTGCATGGAATTGATGCTAACTCGTTTGTGTCTCCTGCATTTGAAGCTATATCACTTATATCGCAAGTATCTGAACCTAAATCATTTGTTTCGCATGAATTTGTAGCTAAGCCTTCTACTTCGCATGGATTTAAAGCTAAATGATGTGTACCGCATGGATTTTGAAGCTAACTCGTTTGATTCGTCTGCATTTGATGCTACATCACTTATATCGCAAGCATCTGTACCTAAATCATTTGGTTCGCGTGGATTTGAAGCAAAACCTTCTACATCGTATTGATTTGAAGCTGAATCATTTGTTTTGCATGGATTTGAAGCTAAGCCTTCTACTTCGCGTTGATTTGAACCTAAAGCATGTGTTTCGTTTGTATTTGAAGCTACTTCGTTTGTTTCGCCTGCATTTGAAGCTATATCGCTTATATCGCAAGTATCTGAACCCTAATCATTTGTTTCGCATGGATTTGAATCTAAGCCTTCTATTTCGCATAGATTTAAAGATAAATGATGTGTATCGCATGGATTTTGAAGCTAACTCGTTTGATTCGTCTGCATTTGAAGCTGTATCACCTATAACCCAAGTGTTTGATGCTAAATCATTTGTTTCGCATGGATTTGTAGCTAAACCTTCTACATCGTATTGATTTGAAGCTAAATGATATGTATCGCATGGATTTGAAAATCACTCGTTCGTTTCGCCTGCATTTCATGCTATATTACTTATATCACAAGTGTTTGAAGCTAAATCATTTGTGTCGCATGGATTTGAAGCTAAACCTTCTACATCGCATTGATTTGAAGCTAAATCATGTATTTCGCTTGGACTTGAAGCTATACCTTCTACATCGCTTTGATTTGAAGTTAAATCATGTGTTTTGCATGGATTTGATGCTAACTCGTTTGTCTCCCCTGCATTTGAAGCTATTTCATATATATCGCAAGTATCTGAGGCTAAATCATTTGTTTCGCATGGATTTGAAGCTAAACCTTCTATATCGCATTGATTTGAAGCTAAATCATGTGTTTTGCATGGATTTTATGCTAACTCGTTTGTTTCCCCTGCATTTGAAGGTATATCAGTTATATCGCAAGTATCTGATGCTAAATCATTTGTTTCGCATGGATTTGAAGCTAAACCTTCCACATCGTATCGATTTGAAGCTAAATGATATGTATCGCATGGATTTTGAAGCTACCCTGTTTGATTCGTCTGCATTTGCAGCTATATCACTTATATCACAAGTGTTTGAAGCTAAATCATTTGTATCGCTCGGATTTGAAGCTAAACCGTCTACGTCGCATTGATTTGAAACTAAATCATGTTTTTTGCATGGAATTGATGCTAACTCGTTTGTTTCTCCTGCATTTGAAGCTATATCACTTATATCGCAAGTATCTGAGGCTAAATCATTTGTTTCGCATGGATTTGAAGCTAAACCTTCTATATCGCATTGATTTGAAGCTAAATCATGTGTTTTGTATGGATTTGAAGCTAACTCGTTTGTTTCCCCTGCATTTGAAACTATATCACCTATATCGCAACTATCTGATGTTAAATCATTTGTTTCGCATGGAGTTGAAGCCAAAACTTCTACATCGCATTGATTTGCAGCTAAATCATGTGTTTTGCATGGATTTGAAGCTAACTCGTTTGCTTCGTCTGCATTTGAAGCTATATCTCTTATATCCCAAGTGTTTGAAGCTAAATCATTTGTTTCGCATGGATTTGAAGCTATGTCACTTATATCGCAAGTATCTGATGCTAAATAAATTGTTTCGCATGTAATTGATGCTAAACCTTCTACATCGCATTGATTTGACGATAAATCATGTGTTTCGCTTGGATATGAAACTAACTCGTTTGGTTCGTCGGCATTTGAAGCTACATCACTTATGTCGCTAGTATCTGAAGCTAAATCATTGGTTTTGCATGTAGTTGAAGCTAAACCTTCTACATCACTTTGATTTGGTTCTAAATCATGTGTTTCGCATGGATTTGAAGCTAACTTGTTTGTTGCGCAAGCATTTGAAGCTATATCATTTATATCGCAAGTATTTGAAGCCAAATCATTTGTGTCGCATGGATTTGAAGCTAAAACTTATACATCGCATTGATTTGAAGCTAAATCATGTGTTTCGCATGGACTTGAAGCTAACTCGTTAGTCTCGTATGCATTTGAAGCTATATCACTTATATCGCTAGTATCTAAAGCTAAATCATTTGTTTCGCATGGATTTGAAGCTAAACTTTCTACATCGCATTGATTTGCAGCTAAATCATGTGATTCGCTTGGATTTGGAGCTAACTCGTTTGTATCTCCTGCATTTGAAACTATATCACTTATATCGCAAGTATCTGAACCTAAATCATTTGTTTCGCATAGATTAGAAGCTAAACCTTCTACATCGCATTGATTTGAAGCTTAATCATGTGTTTTGCATGGGTTTGAAGCTAACCCGTTTGTTTCACCTGCATTTGAAGCTACATCACTTATATCGCAAGAATCTGATGCTAAATCATTTGTTTCGCATGGATTTGAAGCTAAACCTTCTTCATCGCATTGATTTGAAGCTAAATAAAGTGTATCGCATGGATTTTGAAGCTAACTCGTTTGATTCGTCTGCATTTGAAACTATATCACTTATATCGCAAGTATCTGAAGCTACATCATTTGTTTCGCATAGATTTGAAGCTAAACCTTCTACATGGCATTGTTTTGCAGCTAAATCATGTGTTTCGAGTGGATTTGAAGATATCTCGTTTGTGTCGACTGCATTTAAAGCTATACCATTTATATCGCAAGCATTTGAAGCTAATTCATTTGCGTTGCATGGATTTGATGCTAAGCCTACTGCTTCGCATTGGTTTGAAGCAAAATCATGTGTTTCGCTTGGATTCGAAGCTAAATCATGTGTTTCGCGTGGATTTGAAGCTAAGCCTTCTACTTCGCATTGATTTGAAGCTAAATCGTGTGTTTCTCTTGAATTTGAAGCTAAATCATGTGGTTCGCTTGGATTTGAATCTAACTGGTTTGTTTCGCCTGCATTTGAATCCATATCACTTATATTTTCAAGCATTTGAAGCTAAATCTATAGTGTCGCATGGATTTGAAGGTAAGCCTCCTACTTCGCATTGATTTGAAGCTAAATCACATGTTTCGCTTGGATTTGAAGATAATTCGTTTGTTTCGCATGCAGTTAAAGCTAAATCATGTATAAAACAAGTATTTGATGCTAAACAATTCGTTTTGCGTGGATTTGAAACTTAGTCATCTAGTACGCATTGATTTGAAGATAACCATTTGTTTCGCATGGATTTGAAGCTAAGCCTTCTCCTTCGCATTGATTTGAAGCTAAATCATGTGATTCGCTTGGATTGGATGCTAACTCGTTTATATCGTCTGCATTTGATGCTGTATCACTTATATTGCAAGAATCTGATGCTAAATCATTTGTGTGGCATGGATTTGAAGCTAAACCTTCCACATGGCATTGATTTGAAGCAAAATCATGTGTTTTGCATGGATTTGAAGCTAACTAGTTGGCTTCCCGTCCATTTGAAGCTATATCACTTATATCGCAAGTATAGGATGCTAAATCATTTGTTTCGCTTCGATTTGAAGCTATACCATCTACATCACATTGATTTGAAACTAAATCATGTGATTCGCTTGGATTGGAAGCTAACTCGTTTGATTCGTCTGCATTTAAAGCTGTATCACTTATATCGCAAGTATCTGAAGCTGAATCATTTGTTTCGCATGGACTTGCAGCTAACTCGTTTGTTTCGTCTGCATTTGAAGCTATATCACACATATCACTAGTATATGAAGCTAAATCATTTGTTTTGCCTGGATTTGAAGTTAAACCTTCTACATCGCATTGATTTGAAGCTAAATCATGTGATTCGCTTGGATTTGAAGCTAACTCGTTTGTTTCGTCTGTATTTGAAGCTATATCACTTATATCGCTAGTATATGAAGCTAAATCATTAGTGTCTCATGGATTTGAAGCGAAACCTTCTACATAGCATTGATTTGAAGCTTAATCACGTGTTTTGTATGGATTTGAAGCTAACTCGTTTGTTTCCCCTGCATTTGAAACTATATCACTTATATCGCAACTATCTGATGTTAAATCATTTGTTTCGCATGGAGTTGAAGCCAAAACTTCTACATCGCATTGATTTGCAGCTAAATCATGTGTTTTGCATGGATTTGAAACTAACTCGTTTGCTTCGTCTGCATTTGAAGCTACATCTCTTATATCCCAAGTGTTTGAAGCTAAATCATTTGTTTCGCATGGATTTGAAGCTATGTCACTTATATCGCAAGTATCTGATGCTAAATAAATTGTTTCGCATGTAGTTGAAGCTAAACCTTCTACATCGCATTGATTTGACGATAAATCATGTGTTTCGCTTGGATATGAAGCTAACTCGTTTGGTTCGTCGGCACTTGAAGCTACATCACTTATGTCGCTAGTACCTGAAGCAAAATCATTTGTGTCGCATGGATTTGAAGCTATCTCGTTTGTTTCGTCTGCATTTGAAGATATATCACTTATAGCGCAAGTATCTGAAGCTAAATCATTGGTTTCGCATGTAGTTGAAGCTAAACCTTCTACATCACATTGATTTGCTTCTAAATCATGTGTTTCGCATGGATTTGAAGCTAACTTGTTTGTTGCGCATGCATTTGAAGCTATATCATTTATATCGCAAGTATTTGAAGCCAAATCATTTGTTTCGCATGAATTTGAAGCTAAACCTTCTGCATCGCATTGATTTGCAGCTAAGTCATGTGTTGCGCTTGGATTTGAAGCTAACTCGTTTGTTTCGTCAGCTCTTGAAGCTATATCACTTATACCGCAAGTATCTGAAGCTAAGTCATTTGTGTCGCATGGATTTGAAGCTAAACCTCCTACATAGCATTGATTTGAAGCTTAATCATGTGTTTTGCATGGATTTGAAGCTAACTCGTATGATTTCCCTGCATTTGAAGCTACATCACTTATATCGCAAGTATCTTATGCTAAATCATTTGTTTCTCATGAATTTGAAGCTAAACCTTCTACATCGCATTGATTTGCAGCTAAGTCATGTGTTGCGCTTGGATTTGAAGATAACTCGTTTGTTTCGTCAGCTCTTGAAGCTATATCACTTATGTCGCAAGTATCTGAAGCTAAGTCATTTGAGTCGCATGGATTTGAAGCTAAACCTGCTACATAGCATTGATTTGAAGCTTAATCATGTGTTTTGCTTGGATTTGAAGCTAACTCGTATGATTTCCCTGCATTTGAAGCTACATCAATTATATCGCAAGTATCTGAAGCTAAATCATTTGTGTCGCATGGATTTTATGCTAAACCTTCTTCATAGCATTGATTTGAATCTAAACCTTCTACATCACATTGAATTGAGGCTACATCATATGTTTCGCTTGGAGTTGAAGCTAGCTCATTTGTTTAGTCTGCATTTGAAGCTATATCACTTATATCGCAAGTATTTGAAGAAAAATCATGTGTTCTGCATGGATTTTATGCTAACTCGTTTGTTTCCCCTGCATTTGAAGGTATATCAGTTATATCGCAAGTATCTGATGCTAAATCATTTTTTTCGCATGGATTTGAAGCTAAACCTTCCACATCGTATCGATTTGTAGCTAAATGACATGTATCGCATGGATTTTGAAGCTACCCTGTTTG
Source organism: Megalopta genalis (assembly GCF_051020955.1). NCBI lineage: Eukaryota > Metazoa > Arthropoda > Insecta > Hymenoptera > Halictidae > Megalopta > Megalopta genalis. The sequence continues at coordinate 299,146 of NW_027476309.1, read as the reverse complement.
ATTCGTCTGCATTTGCAGCTATATCACTTATATCACAAGTGTTTGAAGCTAAATCATTTGTTTCGCATGGATTTGAATCTAAACCTTCTACATCGCATTGGTTTGAAGCTAGATCATGTGTTTCGCTTGGATTTGAAGCTAAACCGTCTACGTCGCATTGATTTGAAACTAAATCATGTTTTTTGCATGGAATTGATGCTAACTCGTTTGTGTCTCCTGCATTTGAAGCTATATCACTTATATCGCAAGTATCTGAACCTAAATCATTTGTTTCGCATGAATTTGTAGCTAAGCCTTCTACTTCGCATGGATTTAAAGCTAAATGATGTGTACCGCATGGATTTTGAAGCTAACTCGTTTGATTCGTCTGCATTTGATGCTACATCACTTATATCGCAAGCATCTGTACCTAAATCATTTGGTTCGCGTGGATTTGAAGCAAAACCTTCTACATCGTATTGATTTGAAGCTGAATCATTTGTTTTGCATGGATTTGAAGCTAAGCCTTCTACTTCGCGTTGATTTGAATCTAAAGCATGTGTTTCGTTTGTATTTGAAGCTACTTCGTTTGTTTCGCCTGCATTTGAAGCTATATCGCTTATATCGCAAGTATCTGAACCCTAATCATTTGTTTCGCATGGATTTGAATCTAAGCCTTCTATTTCGCATAGATTTAAAGATAAATGATGTGTATCGCATGGATTTTGAAGCTAACTCGTTTGATTCGTCTGCATTTGAAGCTGTATCACCTATAACCCAAGTGTTTGATGCTAAATCATTTGTTTCGCATGGATTTGTAGCTAAACCTTCTACATCGTATTGATTTGAAGCTAAATGATATGTATCGCATGGATTTGAAAATCACTCGTTCGTTTCGCCTGCATTTCATGCTATATTACTTATATCACAAGTGTTTGAAGCTAAATCATTTGTGTCGCATGGATTTGAAGCTAAACCTTCTACATCGCATTGATTTGAAGCTAAATCATGTATTTCGCTTGGACTTGAAGCTATACCTTCTACATCGCTTTGATTTGAAGCTAAATCATTTGTTTTGCATGGATTTTATGCTAACTCGTTTGTTTCCCCTGCATTTGAAGGTATATCAGTTATATCGCAAGTATCTGATGCTAAATCATTTGTTTCGCATGGATTTGAAGCTAAACCTTCCACATCGTATCGATTTGAAGCTAAATGATATGTATCGCATGGATTTTGAAGCTACCCTGTTTGATTCGTCTGCATTTGCAGCTATATCACTTATATCACAAGTGTTTGAAGCTAAATCATTTGTGTCGCATGGATTTGAATCTAAGCCTTCTATTTCGCATAGATTTAAAGATAAATGATGTGTATCGCATGGATTTTGAAGCTAACTCGTTTGATTCGTCTGCATTTGAAGCTATATCACCTATACCCCAAGTGTTTGATGCTAAATCATTTGTATCGCATGGATTTGTAGCTAAACCTTCTACATCGTATCGATTTTAAGCTAAATGATATGTATCGCATGGATTTGAAAATCACTCGTTCGTTTCGCCTGCATTTCATGCTATATCACTTATATCACAAGTGTTTGAAGCTAAATCATTTGTGTCGTATGGATTTGAAGCTAAACCTTCTACATCGCATTGATTTGAAGCTAAATCATGTGTTTTGCATGGATTTTATGCTAACTTGTTTGTTTCCCCTGCATTTGAAGGTATATCAGTTATATCGCAAGTATCTGATGCTAAATCATTTGTTTCGCATGGATTTGAAGCTAAACCTTCCACATCGTATCGATTTGAAGCTAAATGATATGTATCGCATGGATTTTGAAGCTACCCTGTTTGATTCGTCTGCATTTGCAGCTATATCACTTATATCACAAGTGTTTGAAGCTAAATCATTTGTTTCGCATGGATTTGAAGCTAAACCTTCTACATCGCATTGATTTGAAGCTAAATCATGTGTTTCGCTTGGATTTGAAGCTAAACCGTCTACGTCGCATTGATTTGAAACTAAATCATGTTTTTTGCATGGAATTGATGCTAACTCGTTTGTTTCTCCTGCATTTGAAGCTATATCACTTATATCGCAAGTATCTGAACCTAAATCATTTGTTTCGCATGAATTTGTAGCTAAGCCTTCTACTTCGCATGGATTTAAAGCTAAATGATGTGTACCGCATGGATTTTGAAGCTAACTCGTTTGATTCGTCTGCATTTGATGCTACATCACTTATATCGCAAGCATCTGAACCTAAATCATTTGTTTCGCATGGATTTGAAGCTAAACCTTCTACATCGTATTGATTTGAAGCTGAATCATTTGTTTTGCATGGATTTGAAGCTAAGCCTTCTACTTCGCGTTGATTTGAAGCTAAAGCATGTGTTTCGTTTGTATTTGAAGCTACTTCGTTTGTTTCGCCTGCATTTGAAGCTATATCGTTTATATCGCAAGTATCTGAAACCTAATCATTTGTTTGGCATGGATTTGAATCTAAGCCTTCTATTTCGCATAGATTTAAAGATAAATGATGTGTATCGCATGGATTTTGAAGCTAACTCGTTTGATTCGTCTGCATTTGAAGCTATATCACCTATACCCCAAGTGTTTGATGCTAAATCATTTGTTTCGCATGGATTTGTAGCTAAACCTTCTACATCGTATCGATTTGAAGCTAAATGATATGTATCGCATGGATTTGAAAATCACTCGTTCGTTTCGCCTGCATTTCAGGCTATATCACTTATATCACAAGTGTTTGAAGCAAAATCATTTGAGTCGCATGGATTTGAAGCTAAACCTTCTACATCGCATTGATTTGAAGCTAAATCATGTATTTCGCTTGGACTTGAAGCTATACCTTCTACATCGCTTTGATTTGAAGTTAAATCATGTGTTTTGCATGGATTTGATGCTAACTCGTTTGTCTCCCCTGCATTTGAAGCTATTTCATATATATCGCAAGTATCTGAACCTAAATCATTTGTTTCGCATGAATTTGTAGCTAAGCCTTCTACTTCGCATGGACTTAAAGCTAAATGATGTGTACCGCATGGATTTTGAAGCTAACTCGTTTGATTCGTCTGCATTTGATGCTACATCACTTATATCGCAAGCATCTGAACCTAAATCATTTGTTTCGCATGGATTTGAAGCTAAACCTTCTACATCGCATTGATTTGAAGCTAAATCATGTGTTTTGCATGGATTTTATGCTAACTCGTTTGTTTCCCCTGCATTTGAAGGTATATCAGTTATATAACAAGTGTTTGAAGCTAAATCATTTGTGTCGCATGGATTTGAAGCTAAACCTTCTACATCGCATTGATTTGAAGCTAAATCATGTATTTCGCTTGGACTTGAAGCTATACCTTCTACATCGCTTTGATTTGAAGTTAAATCATGTGTTTTGCATGGATTTGATGCTAACTCGTTTGTCTCCCCTGCATTTGAAGCTATTTCATATATATCGCAAGTATCTGAGGCTAAATCATTTGTTTCGCATGGATTTGAAGCTAAACCTTCTATATCGCATTGATTTGAAGCTAAATCATGTGTTTTGCATGGATTTTATGCTAACTCGTTTGTTTCCCCTGCATTTGAAGGTATATCAGTTATATCGCAAGTATCTGATGCTAAATCATTTGTTTCGCATGGATTTGAAGCTAAACCTTCCACATCGTATCGATTTGAAGCTAAATGATATGTATCGCATGGATTTTGAAGCTACCCTGTTTGATTCGTCTGCATTTGCAGCTATATCACTTATATCACAAGTGTTTGAAGCTAAATCATTTGTATCGCTCGGATTTGAAGCTAAACCGTCTACGTCGCATTGATTTGAAACTAAATCATGTTTTTTGCATGGAATTGATGCTAACTCGTTTGTTTCTCCTGCATTTGAAGCTATATCACTTATATCGCAAGTATCTGAGGCTAAATCATTTGTTTCGCATGGATTTGAAGCTAAACCTTCTATATCGCATTGATTTGAAGCTAAATCATGTGTTTTGTATGGATTTGAAGCTAACTCGTTTGTTTCCCCTGCATTTGAAACTATATCACCTATATCGCAACTATCTGATGTTAAATCATTTGTTTCGCATGGAGTTGAAGCCAAAACTTCTACATCGCATTGATTTGCAGCTAAATCATGTGTTTTGCATGGATTTGAAGCTAACTCGTTTGCTTCGTCTGCATTTGAAGCTATATCTCTTATATCCCAAGTGTTTGAAGCTAAATCATTTGTTTCGCATGGATTTGAAGCTATGTCACTTATATCGCAAGTATCTGATGCTAAATAAATTGTTTCGCATGTAATTGATGCTAAACCTTCTACATCGCATTGATTTGACGATAAATCATGTGTTTCGCTTGGATATGAAACTAACTCGTTTGGTTCGTCGGCATTTGAAGCTACATCACTTATGTCGCTAGTATCTGAAGCTAAATCATTGGTTTTGCATGTAGTTGAAGCTAAACCTTCTACATCACTTTGATTTGGTTCTAAATCATGTGTTTCGCATGGATTTGAAGCTAACTTGTTTGTTGCGCAAGCATTTGAAGCTATATCATTTATATCGCAAGTATTTGAAGCCAAATCATTTGTGTCGCATGGATTTGAAGCTAAAACTTATACATCGCATTGATTTGAAGCTAAATCATGTGTTTCGCATGGACTTGAAGCTAACTCGTTAGTCTCGTATGCATTTGAAGCTATATCACTTATATCGCTAGTATCTAAAGCTAAATCATTTGTTTCGCATGGATTTGAAGCTAAACTTTCTACATCGCATTGATTTGCAGCTAAATCATGTGATTCGCTTGGATTTGGAGCTAACTCGTTTGTATCTCCTGCATTTGAAACTATATCACTTATATCGCAAGTATCTGAACCTAAATCATTTGTTTCGCATAGATTAGAAGCTAAACCTTCTACATCGCATTGATTTGAAGCTTAATCATGTGTTTTGCATGGATTTGAAGCTAACCCGTTTGTTTCACCTGCATTTGAAGCTACATCACTTATATCGCAAGAATCTGATGCTAAATCATTTGTTTCGCATGGATTTGAAGCTAAACGTTCTTCATCGCATTGATTTGAAGCTAAATAAAGTGTATCGCATGGATTTTGAAGCTAACTCGTTTGATTCGTCTGCATTTGAAACTATATCACTTATATCGCAAGTATCTGAAGCTACATCATTTGTTTCGCATAGATTTGAAGCTAAACCTTCTACATGGCATTGTTTTGCAGCTAAATCATGTGTTTCGAATGGATTTGAAGATATCTCGTTTGTGTCGACTGCATTTAAAGCTATACCATTTATATCGCAAGCATTTGAAGCTAATTCATTTGCGTTGCATGGATTTGATGCTAAGCCTACTGCTTCGCATTGGTTTGAAGCAAAATCATGTGTTTCGCTTGGATTCGAAGCTAAATCATGTGTTTCGCGTGGATTTGAAGCTAAGCCTTCTACTTCGCATTGATTTGAAGCTAAATCGTGTGTTTCTCTTGAATTTGAAGCTAAATCATGTGGTTCGCTTGGATTTGAATCTAACTGGTTTGTTTCGCCTGCATTTGAATCCATATCACTTATATTTGCAAGCATTTGAAGCTAAATCTATAGTGTCGCATGGATTTGAAGGTAAGCCTCCTACTTCGCATTGATTTGAAGCTAAATCACATGTTTCGCTTGGATTTGAAGATAATTCGTTTGTTTCGCATGCAGTTAAAGCTAAATCATGTATAAAACAAGTATTTGATGCTAAACAATTCGTTTTGCGTGGATTTGAAACTTAGTCATCTAGTACGCATTGATTTGAAGATAACCATTTGTTTCGCATGGATTTGAAGCTAAGCCTTCTCCTTCGCATTGATTTGAAGCTAAATCATGTGATTCGCTTGGATTGGATGCTAACTCGTTTATATCGTCTGCATTTGAAGCTGTATCACTTATATTGCAAGAATCTGATGCTAAATCATTTGTGTCGCATGGATTTGAAGCTAAACCTTCCACATGGCATTGATTTGAAGCAAAATCATGTGTTTTGCATGGATTTGAAGCTAACTAGTTGGCTTCCCGTCCATTTGAAGCTATATCACTTATATCGCAAGTATAGGATGCTAAATCATTTGTTTCGCTTCGATTTGAAGCTATACCATCTACATCACATTGATTTGAAACTAAATCATGTGATTCGCTTGGATTGGAAGCTAACTCGTTTGATTCGTCTGCATTTAAAGCTGTATCACTTATATCGCAAGTATCTGAAGCTGAATCATTTGTTTCGCATGGACTTGCAGCTAACTCGTTTGTTTCGTCTGCATTTGAAGCTATATCACACATATCACTAGTATATGAAGCTAAATCATTTGTTTTGCCTGGATTTGAAGTTAAACCTTCTACATCGCATTGATTTGAAGCTAAATCATGTGATTCGCTTGGATTTGAAGCTAACTCGTTTGTTTCGTCTGTATTTGAAGCTATATCACTTATATCGCTAGTATATGAAGCTAAATCATTAGTGTCTCATGGATTTGAAGCGAAACCTTCTACATAGCATTGATTTGAAGCTTAATCACGTGTTTTGTATGGATTTGAAGCTAACTCGTTTGTTTCCCCTGCATTTGAAACTATATCACTTATATCGCAACTATCTGATGTTAAATCATTTGTTTCGCATGGAGTTGAAGCCAAAACTTCTACATCGCATTGATTTGCAGCTAAATCATGTGTTTTGCATGGATTTGAAACTAACTCGTTTGCTTCGTCTGCATTTGAAGCTACATCTCTTATATCCCAAGTGTTTGAAGCTAAATCATTTGTTTCGCATGGATTTGAAGCTATGTCACTTATATCGCAAGTATCTGATGCTAAATAAATTGTTTCGCATGTAGTTGAAGCTAAACCTTCTACATCGCATTGATTTGACGATAAATCATGTGTTTCGCTTGGATATGAAGCTAACTCGTTTGGTTCGTCGGCACTTGAAGCTACATCACTTATGTCGCTAGTACCTGAAGCAAAATCATTTGTGTCGCATGGATTTGAAGCTATCTCGTTTGTTTCGTCTGCATTTGAAGATATATCACTTATAGCGCAAGTATCTGAAGCTAAATCATTGGTTTCGCATGTAGTTGAAGCTAAACCTTCTACATCACATTGATTTGCTTCTAAATCATGTGTTTCGCATGGATTTGAAGCTAACTTGTTTGTTGCGCATGCATTTGAAGCTATATCATTTATATCGCAAGTATTTGAAGCCAAATCATTTGTTTCGCATGAATTTGAAGCTAAACCTTCTGCATCGCATTGATTTGCAGCTAAGTCATGTGTTGCGCTTGGATTTGAAGCTAACTCGTTTGTTTCGTCAGCTCTTGAAGCTATATCACTTATACCGCAAGTATCTGAAGCTAAGTCATTTGTGTCGCATGGATTTGAAGCTAAACCTCCTACATAGCATTGATTTGAAGCTTAATCATGTGTTTTGCATGGATTTGAAGCTAACTCGTATGATTTCCCTGCATTTGAAGCTACATCACTTATATCGCAAGTATCTTATGCTAAATCATTTGTTTCTCATGAATTTGAAGCTAAACCTTCTACATCGCATTGATTTGCAGCTAAGTCATGTGTTGCGCTTGGATTTGAAGATAACTCGTTTGTTTCGTCAGCTCTTGAAGCTATATCACTTATGTCGCAAGTATCTGAAGCTAAGTCATTTGAGTCGCATGGATTTGAAGCTAAACCTGCTACATAGCATTGATTTGAAGCTTAATCATGTGTTTTGCTTGGATTTGAAGCTAACTCGTATGATTTCCCTGCATTTGAAGCTACATCAATTATATCGCAAGTATCTGAAGCTAAATCATTTGTGTCGCATGGATTTTATGCTAAACCTTCTTCATAGCATTGATTTGAATCTAAACCTTCTACATCACATTGAATTGAGGCTACATCATATGTTTCGCTTGGAGTTGAAGCTAGCTCATTTGTTTAGTCTGCATTTGAAGCTATATCACTTATATCGCAAGTATTTGAAGAAAAATCATGTGTTCCGCATGGATTTAAAGCTAACTCGATTGATTCGCCTGCAATTGATACCATATCACTTATATCCCAAGTGTATGAAGCTAAACCATTTCTTTCGCATTGATTTCAACCTAAACCTCCTACATCACATTAATTTGCAGCTAAATCATGTGTTTCGCATGGATTTGAAGCTATCTCGTTTGTTACGCCTGCAGATGAATCTATATCACTTATATCGCAAGTATTTGAAGCTAAATCATTTTTTCCGCATGGATTTGAAGCTATGCCTTCTACTACGCATTGATTTGGAGCTAAATCATTCGTTTGCCATGAATTTGGAGCTAACTCGTTCGTTTCACCTGCATTTGAAACTATATCACTTATATCGCAAGTATCTTATGCTAAATCATTTGTTTCTCATGAATTTGAAGCTAAACCTTCTACATCGCATTGATTTGAATCTAAATCATGTGTATCGCTTGGATTTTGAAGCTAAACCATGTGTTTTGCATGAATTTGAACCTAAATCATGTCTATCGCATGCATTTGAAGTTATATCACTTGTAACGCAAGTATCGGAAGCTAAATCATTTGTTTCGCATGGATTTGAAGCGAAACCTTCTACATCGCATTGCTTTGAAACTAAATCATTTGTTTCGCAAGGATTTGAAACTAAACCTTCTACATCGCATTGATTTGAAGTTAAATCATGTGTTTCGCTTGGATATGAAGCTAACTCGATTGTTTCGTCTGCATTTGAAGCTATATCACTTGTATCGCAAGTATTTGAAGAAAAAACATTTGTTTCGCATGGATTTGAAGCTAAGCCATCTACTTCGCATTGATTTGAATCTAAATCATTTGCTTCGGATGGATTTGAAGCTAATCCTTCTACATCGCATTCATTTGCAGCTAAGTCATGTGTTTCGCATGGATTTGAAGCTAACTCGTTTGTTTCGTCTGCATTTGAAGCTATATCACTCATAGCCCAAGTATTTGAAGCTAAATCATTTGTTTCGCATTGACTTGAAGCTAAAATTTCTACATCGCATTGATTTGAAGCGACATCATGTGTTTCGCTTGGATATGAATCTAACTCGTTTGTTTGGTCTGCATTTGAAGCTATATCACTTATATCGCAAGTATTTGAAGCTAAATGTTGTGTATCGCATGGATTTTGATGATAACTCGATTGATTCGTCTGCATTTGAAGCTATATCACTTATATCGCAAGTATCTGAAGCTAAATCATTTGTTTCGCTTTATTTGAAGCTAAACCTTCCACATCGCATTGATTTGAAGCTAAATCGTGTGTTTTGCATGGATTTTATGCTAACTCGTTCGTTTCGCCTGCATTTGATGATATATCACTTATATCACAAGTGTTTGAATCTGAATAATTTGTTTCGCATGGATTTGAAGCTAAACCTTCTACCTCGTATCGATTTGAAGCAAAATTATATGTATCGCATGGCTTTTGAAGCTACCCCGTTTGAATCGTCTGCATTGGCAGCTATATCACTTATGTCACAAGTGTTTGAAGCTAAATCATTAGTTTCGCAAGGATTTGAAGCTAAACCTTCTACATCGCATTCATTTGAAACTAAATCATGTGTTTCGCTTGGATTTGAGGCTATACCTTCTACATCGCTTTGAATTGAAGTTAAATCATGTGTTTTGCATGCATTTGATGCTAACTCATTTGTTTCCCCTGCATTTGAATCTATTTCAGTTATATCGCAAGTATCTGTTGCTAAATCATGTGTTTCGCTTGGATTTGAAGCTAAACCTTCTACATCGCATTGATTTGCAGCTAAATCATATGTTTCGCTTGGATTTGAAGCTAAACATTCCACATAGCATTGAATTGAAGCTTAATCATGTGTTTTGCATGAATTTGACGCTAACTCGTTTGTTTCTCCTGTATTTGAATCTATATCACTTATATCGCATGTATCTGATGCTAAATCAATTGTATCGCATGGGTTTAAAGCTAATCCTTCTATTACGAATTGATTTGAAGCTAAATCATGTGTTTCGCATGGATTTGAAGCTATACCCTCTACAGCGCTTTGATTTGAAGCTTAATCATGTGTTTTGCATGGATTTGATGCTAACTCGTTTGTTTCCCCTGCGTTTGAAGCTATTTCAGTTATATCGCAAGTATCTGATGCTAAATCATTTGTTTCGCATGGATTGGAAGCTAAACCTTCTACATCACATTGATTTGCTGCTAAATCATGTGATTCGCTTGGATTTGAAGTTTACTCGTTTGTTTCGTCTGCATTTGAAGCTATGCCACTTATATCGCAAGTATCTGAAGCTAAATCATTGGTTTGGCGTGGATTTGTAGCTAAACCTTCTTCATCGCATTGATTTGTTGCTTAGTCATATGTATCGTATGGATTTTGAAGCTAACTCGTTTGATTCGTCTGCATTTCAAGCTATATCACTTATATCGCAAGTATCTGAAGCTAAATCATTTGTGTCGTATGGATTTGAAGCTAAACCTTCTACATCGCATTGATTTGCATCTCAGTCATGTGTTTCGCAAGGATTTGAAGCTAACTCGTTTGTTCTGCCTGCATTTCAAGCTATATCACTTATATCGCAAGTATCTGAAGCTGAATCATTGGTTTCTTATGCATTTGAAGCTAAACCTTCTACACCGCATAGATTTGTAGCTAACTCGTTTGTTTCTCCTGCATTTGAAGCTACATCACTTATATCGCCTGTATCTGATGCTAAGTCATTTCTGTCGCATGGATTTGAAGTTAAACCTTCTACATCCCATTGATTTGGAGTTAAACCTTCTACATCGCATTGATTTCAATCTAAATCATGTGTTTCGCATGGAGTTGAAGCTGAACCTTCTACGTCGCATTGATTTGCTGCTAAATCATGTGATTTGCATGGATTTTATGCTATCACGTCTGTTGCGCATGCAGATGAATCTAAATAAGGTATATCACAAGTATTTGTAGTTAAACCATTTGTTTCGTATGGACTTGAAGCTAATCCTTCTACTTCGATTTGATTTGTAGCAAAATCATGTGTTTCGCATGGGTTTGAAGCTAAACCATCTACATCGCATTGATTTGAAGCTAAATCATTTGTTTCGCATGGATTTGAAGCTAAACCTTCTACATCGCATTGATTTGAAGCTAAATCTTTTGTTTCGCAAGGATTTGAAACTAATCCTTCTATATCGCATTGATTTGAAGCTAAATCATGTAATTCGCTTGGATATGAAGCTAACTCGTTTGTTTCGTCTGCATTTGAAGCTATATCATTTGTATCGCAAGTATTTGAAGAAAAATCATTTGTTTCGCATGGATTTGAAGCTAAGCCTTCTACTTCGCATTGATTTGAACCTAAATCATTCGTTTCGCATGGATTTGAAGCTAATCCTTCTACGTCGCATTGATTAGAAGCTAAATCATGTGTATCGCATGGATTTTGAAGCTAATTCGTTAGTTTCGCTGCATTTGTAGCTATATCATTATATCGCAAGTATCTGAACCTAAATCATTTGTTTCGCAAGGATTTGAAGATAAGCCTTGTACTTCGTATCGATTTGAAGCTAAATGATATGTATCGCATGGATTTTGAACCTACCCCGTTTGATTCGTCTGCATTTGCAGCTAAATCACTTATATCCCAAGTGTTTGAAGCTAAATCATTTGTTTCTCATCGATTTGAAGCTAAACCTTCTACATCGCATGGATTTTAAGCTAAACCTTCTACATCGCATTGATTTGTAGCGGAATCTTGTGAAGCGCATGGATTTGGAGATAACTCGTTTGTTCCCCTGCATTTGAAGCTATTTCAGTTATATCGCAAGTATCTGATGCTAAATCATTTGTTTCGCATGGATTTGAAGCTATACCCTCTACAGCGCTTTGATTTGAAGCTTAATCATGTGTTTTGCATGGATTTGATGCTAACTCGTTTGTTTCCCCTGCGTTTGAAGCTATTTCAGTTATATCGCAAGTATCTGATGCTAAATCATTTGTTTCGCATGGATTTGAAGCTAAACCTTCTACATCGCATTGATTTGCTGCTAAATCATGTGATTCGCTTGGATTTGAATCTTACTCGTTTGTTTCGTCTGCATTTGAAGCTATGCCACTTATATCGCAAGTATCTGAAGCTAAATTATTGGTTTGGCGTGGATTTGTAGCTAAACCTTCTTCATCGCATTGATTTGTTGCTTAATCATGTGTATCGTATGGATTTTGAAGCTAACTCGTTTGATTCGTCTGCATTTCAAGCTATATCACTTATATCGCAAGTATCTGAAGCTGAATCATTGGTTTCTTATGCATTTGAAGCTAAACCTTCTACACCGCATAGATTTGAAGCTAACTCGTTTGTTTCTCCTGCATTTGAAGCTACATCACTTATATCGCAAGTATCTGAAGCTAAATCATTTGTGTCGTATGGATTTGAAGCTAAACCTTCTACATCGCATTGATTTGCATCTCAGTCATGTGTTTCGCAAGGATTTGAAGCTAACTCGTTTTCTTTCGTCTGCATTTGAAGCTATATCACTTGTATCGCAAGTATCTGAAGCTAAATCATTTGTTTCGCATGAATTTGAAGCTAAACCTTCCACATCGCATTGATTTGCAGCTAAATCATGAGTTTCGCATGGATTTGAAGCTAACTCGTTTGTTTCGTCTGCATTTGAAGCTATATCACATATATCCCAAGTGTCTGAAGCTCAATCATTTGCTTCGCATCGATTTGAAGCTAATCCTTCTACGTCGCATTGATTTGAAGCTAAATCATGTGTTTTGCTTGGATTTGAAGCAAACTCGTCTGTTTCGTCTGCATTTGAAGCTATATCACTTATATCGCTAGTATCTGAATCTAAATAATTTGTTCCGCATGGATTTGAAGCTAAACTTTCTACATCGCATTGATTTGAAGCTAAATCATGTGATTCGCTTGGATTGGAAGTTAAGTCGTTTCCATCGTCTGCATTTGAAGCTATATCACTTATATACCAAGTGTTTGAAGCTAAATCATTTGTTTCGCATGGATTCGAAGCTAATCCTTCTACATCGCATTGATTTGAAGCTAAATCATGTGTTTCGCTTGGATATGAAGCTAACTCGTTTGTTTCCGTCTGCATTTGAAGCTATATCACTTATATCCGAAGTGTTTGAAGCTAAATCATTTGTTTCGCATGGATTTGAAGCAAAACCTTCTACATCGCATTGATTTAAAGCTAAATCATGTGTTTCGCTTGGATTGGAAGCTAACTCGTTTATTTCGTCTGCATTTGTAGCTGTATCACTTATATCGTAAGTATCTGAAGCTAAATCATATGTGTCGCAAGGATTTGAAGCTAAACCTTCTACATAGCATTGATTTGAAGCTTAATCATGTGTTTCGCATGGATTTGAAGCTAACTCGTGAGTTTCGTCTGCATTTGAAGCTATATCACTTATATCGCTTGTATCTGAAGCAAAATAATTTGTTTCGCATAGATTTAAAGCTAAACTTTCTACATCGTTATTGATTTGAAGCTAAATCATGTGATTCGCTTGGATTGGAAGCTAACTAGTTTGTTTCGTCTGCATTTGAAGATATATCACTTATATCCCAAGCGTTTGAGATAAATCATTGTTTCGCATGGATTTCAAACTAAACCTTCTACATCGCATTTATTTAATGCTAAATCTTGTGTTTCGCATGGATTTGGAGCTAACTCGTTTATTTCGTCTGCATTTGTAGCTCTATCACTTATATCGCAAGTATCTGAAGCTAAATTATTTGTGTCTCATGGTTTTGAAGCTAAACCTTCTACATCGCATTGATTTGCTGCTAAATCAAGAGTTTCGTATGGATTTGAAGCTAACTCGTTTGATCGTCTGCATTTGAAGCAATATCACTTATATCGCAAGTATCTGAAGCTAAATCATTGGTTTCGCATGGATTTGAAGCTAAACCTTCTACATCGCATTGATTTACAGATAAATCGTGTGTTTTGCATGGCTTTGAAGCTAACTCGTTTGTTTCGTCTGCATTTGAAGCTATATCGCCATATATCGCAAGTGTCTGAAGCTGAATCATTTGTGTCGCATGGTTTTGAAGCTAAACCTTCTTCATCGAATAGATTTGAAGCTAACTCGTTTGTTTCGTCCTCATTTGAATCTATATCACATATATCGCAAGTATTTGAGGAAAAATCATGTGTTTTGCATGGATTTGAAGCTAACTCTTTTGTTTATCCTTCATTTGAAGGTATATCGCTTTTATCGCAAGTATCTGAAGCTAAATTATTTGTTTGGCATGGATTTGAAGCTAAACCTTCTACATCGCATTGATTTGAAGCTAACTCGTTTGTTTCTCCTGCATTTGAAGCTACATCACTTATATCGCAAGTATCTGAAGCTAAATCATTTGTGTCGTATCGATTTGAAGCTAAACCTTCTACATCGCATTGATTTGCATCTCAGTCATGTGTTTCGCAAGGATTTGAAGCTAACTCGTTTTTTTTCGTCTGCATTTGAAGCTATATCACTTGTATCGCAAGTATTTGAAGAAAAATCATTTGTTTCGCATGGATTTTAAGCTAAACCTTCTACATCGCATTGATTTGTAGCTAAATCATGTGATTCGTTTGGATTTGAAGCTAACTCGTTTGTTTCGCCTGCATTTGAAGCTATATCACTTATATCCCAAGTGTTCGAAGCTAAATCATTTGTTTCGCATGGATTTGAAGCCAATCCTTCCAATTCGAATTGATTTGAAGCTAAATCATGTGTTTCGCATGGATTTGAAGCTAACTCGTCTGTTTCGTCTGCATTTGACGCTATATCACTTATATCCCAGGCGTTTGAATGTAAATTATTTGTTTCGCCTGGATTTGAAGTTAAACGTTCTAAATCGCATTGATTTGAAGCTAAATCGTGTGATTCGCTTGGATTTGAAGCTAACTCGTTTGTTTCCTCTGCATTTGAAGCTATATCTCATATATCCCAAGTGTTTGAAGCTCAATCATGTGCTTCGCATGGATTTGAAGCTAATCCTTCTACGTCGCATTGATTTGAAGCTAAATCATGTGTTTCGCATGGATTTGGAGGTATCTCGTTAGTTTCGTCTGCATTTCAAGCTATATCACTTATATCGCTAGTATCTGAAGCTAAATCATTTGTTTCGCATGAATTTGAAGCTAAACCTTCCACATCGCATTGATTTGCAGCTAAATCATGTGTTTCGCATGGATTTGAAGCAAACTCGTCTGTTTCGTCTGCATTTGAAGCTATATCACTTATATCGCTAGTATCTGAATCTAAATAATTTGTTCCGCATGGATTTGAAGCTAAACTTTCTACATCGCAATGATTTGAAGCTAAATCATGTGATTCGCTTGGATTGGAAGTTAAGTCGTTTCCATCGTCTGCATTTGAAGCTATATCACTTATATACCAAGTGTTTGAAGCTAAATCATTTGTTTCGCATGGATTCGAAGCTAATCCTTCTACATCGCATTGATTTGAAGCTAAATCATGTGTTTCGCATGGATGTGGAGATAACTCGTTAGTTTCGTCTGCATTTGAAGCTATATCACCTATATCCCAAGTGTTTGAAGCTAAATCATTTGTTTCGCATGTATTTGAAGTTAAACCTTCTACATAGCATTGCTTTGCAGCTAAATCATGAGTTTCGCATGGATTTGAAGCTAACTCGTTTGTTTCATCTGCATTTGAAGCTATATCACATATATCCCAAGTGTCTGAAGCTCAATCATTTGCTTCGCATCGATTTGAAGCTAATCCGTCTACGTCGCATTGGTTTGAAGCTAAATCATGTGTTTCGCTTGGATTTGGAGCTATCTCGTTAGTTTCGTCTGCATTTGAAGCTATATCACTTATATCGCTAGTATCTGAAGCTAAATCATTTGTTTCGCATGAATTTGAAGCTAAACCTTCCACATCGCATTGATTTGCAGCTAAATCATGTGTTTCGCATGAATTTGAAGCAAACTCGTCTGTTTCGTCTGCATTTGAAGCTATATCACTTATATCCCAAGCGTTTGAAAATAAATTATTTGTTTCGCCTGGATTTGAACTTAAACCTTCTACATCGCATTGATTTGAAGCTAAATCATGTGATTCGCTTGGATTGGAAGTTAACTCGTTGGTTTCGTCTGCATTTGAAGCTATATCACTTATATCGCAAGTATCTGAATCTAAATCATTTGTGTCTCATGGATTTGAAGCCAAACCTTCTACATCGCATTGATTTGCAGCTAAATCATGTGTTTCGCATGGAATTGAAGCTAACTGGTTTGATCGTCTGCATTTGAAGCAATATCACTTATGTCGCAAGTATCTGAAGCTAAATCATTGGTTTCGCATGGATTTGAAGCTATATCACATATATCCCAAGTGTTTCAAGCTCAATCATTTGCTTCGCATGGATTTGAAGCTAAACCTTCTACATCGTATTGATTTGAAGCTGAATCATTTGTTTCGCATGGATTTGAAGCTAAGCCATCTACTTCGCATTGATTTGAAACTAAATCATTTGTTTCGGATGGATTTGAAGCTAATCCTTCTACATCGCATTAATTTGCAGCTAAGTCATGTGTTTCGCATGGATTTGAAGCTAACTCTTTTGTTTCGTCTGCATTTGAAGCTATATCACTCATAGCCCAAGTATTTGAAGCTAAATCATTTGTTTCGCATTGATTTGAAGCTAAAATTTCTACATCGCATTGATTTGAAGCGACATCATGTGTTTCGCTTGGATATGAAGCTAACTCGTTCGTTTGGTCTGCATTTGATGCTATATCACTTATATCGCAAGTATCTGAAGCTAAATAATTTGTTTCGCATGGATTTGAAGCTAGGACATCTAGTTGGTATTTATTTGTAGCTAAATCATGAGTTGCCCATGAATTAGAAGCTAAACCTTCTACATAGCATTGATTTGCAGCTTAATCATGTGTTTCGCATGGATTTGAAGCTAAACCATGTGTTTTGCATGAATTTGAACCTAAATCTTGTCTTTCGCATGCATTTGAAGCTATATCACTTGTATCGCAAGTATCGGAAGCTAAATCAATTGTTTCGCATGGATTTGAAGCTAAACCTTCTACATCGCATTGATTTGAAGCTAAATCTTATGATTCGCTTGGATAGGAAGCTAACTCATTGGTTTCGTCTGCATTTGAAGCTATATCACTTATATCCCAAGTGTTTGAAGCTAAATAATTTGTTTCGCATGGATTTGAAGCTAGACTTTCTACATCGCTTTGATTTGAAGCTAAATCATGTGTTTCTCTTGGATTGGAAACTAGCTCGTTTATTTCGTCTGCATTTGAAGTTGTATCACTTATATCGCAAGTATCTAAAGCTAAATCATTTGTGTCTAATGGATTAGATGCTAAACCTTCTACATAGCATTGCTTTGTAGCTAAATCATGAGTTTCGCATGGATTTGAAGCTAAACTTTCTACATCGCATTGATTTTCAGATAAATCGTGTGTTTTGCATGGCTTTGAATCTAACTCGTTTGTTTCGTCTGCATTTAAAGCTATATCACATATATCCCAAGTGTTTGAAGCTCAATCATTTGCTTCGCATGGATTTGAAGCTAATCCATCTACATCGCATTGATTTAAAGCTAAATCGTGTGTTTCGCATGGAATTGAAACTAACTGGTTTGTTTCGTCTGCATTTGAAGCAATATCACTTATATCGCAAGTATCTGAAGCTAAATCATTGGTTTCGCATGGATTTGAAGCTAAACCTTCTACATCGCATCGATTTGAAGCTAGCTCATTTGCTTCGTCTGCAGATGAAGCAATATCACTTATATCGCAAGTATTTGAAGAAAAATCATGTGTTTTGCATGGAATTGAAACTAACTCGTTTGTTTCGACAGCATTTGAAGCTATATTACTTATATCGCAAGTATCTGAAGCTAAATCATATGTTTCGCTTGGATTTGATGCTAAACCTTCTACATCGCATTGATTTGAAGCTAAATCATGTGTTTCGCTCGGATATGAAGCTAACTCGTTTGTTTAGTCTGCATTTGAAGCTATATCACTTATATCGCAAGTATCTGAATCTAAATCATTTGTGTCTCATGGATTTGAAGCAAAACCTTCTACATAGCATTGATTTGAAGCTTAATCATGTGTTTCGCATGGATTTGAAGCTAACTCGTGAGTTTCGTCTGCATTTGAAGCTATATCACTTATATCGCTTGTATCTGAAGCAAAATAATTTGTTTCGCATGGATTTAAAGCTAAACTTTCTACATCGTTATTGATTTGAAGCTAAATCATGTGATTCGCTTGGATTGGAAGCTAACTAGTTTGTTTCGTCTGCATTTGAAGATATATCACTTATATCCCAAGCGTTTGAAGATAAATCATTTGTTTCGCATGGATTTCAAACTAAACCTTCTACATCGCATTTATTTAATGCTAAATCTTGTGTTTCGCATGGATTTGGAGCTAACTCGTTTATTTCGTCTGCATTTGTAGCTCTATCACTTATATCGCAAGTATCTGAAGCTAAATTATTTGTGTCTCATGGTTTTGAAGCTAAACCTTCTACATCGCATTGATTTGCTGCTAAATCAAGAGTTTCGTATGGATTTGAAGCTAACTCGTTTGATCGTCTGCATTTGAAGCAATATCACTTATATCGCAAGTATCTGAGCTAAATCATTGGTTTCGCATGGATTTGAAGCTAAACCTTCTACATCGCATTGATTTACAGATAAATCGTGTGTTTTGCATGGCTTTGAAGCTAACTCGTTTGTTTCGTCTGCATTTGAAGCTATATCGCATATATCGCAAGTGTCTGAAGCTGAATCATTTGTGTCGCATGGTTTTGAAGCTAAACCTTCTTCATCGAATAGATTTGAAGCTAACTCGTTTGTTTCGTCCTCATTTGAATCTATATCACATATATCGCAAGTATTTGAGGAAAAATCATGTGTTTTTGCATGGATTTGAAGCTAACTCTTTTGTTTATCCTTCATTTGAAGGTATATCGCTTTTATCGCAAGTATCTGAAGCTAAATTATTTGTTTGGCATGGATTTGAAGCTAAACCTTCTACATCGCATTGATTTGAAGCTAACTCGTTTGTTTCTCCTGCATTTGAAGCTACATCACTTATATCGCAAGTATCTGAAGCTAAATCATTTGTGTCGTATGGATTTGAAGCTAAACCTTCTACATCGCATTGATTTGCATCTCAGTCATGTGTTTCGCAAGGATTTGAAGCTAACTCGTTTTTTTTCGTCTGCATTTGAAGCTATATCACTTGTATCGCAAGTATTTGAAGAAAAATCATTTGTTTCGCATGGATTTTAAGCTAAACCTTCTACATCGCATTGATTTGTAGCTAAATCATGTGATTCGTTTGGATTTGAAGCTAACTCGTTTGTTTCGCCTGCATTTGAAGCTATATCACTTATATCCCAAGTGTTCGAAGCTAAATCATTTGTTTCGCATGGATTTGAAGCCAATCCTTCCAATTCGAATTGATTTGAAGCTAAATCATGTGTTTCGCATGGATTTGAAGCTAACTCGTCTGTTTCGTCTGCATTTGACGCTATATCACTTATATCCCAGGCGTTTGAATGTAAATTATTTGTTTCGCCTGGATTTGAAGTTAAACGTTCTAAATCGCATTGATTTGAAGCTAAATCGTGTGATTCGCTTGGATTTGAAGCTAACTCGTTTGTTTCCTCTGCATTTGAAGCTATATCTCATATATCCCAAGTGTTTGAAGCTCAATCATGTGCTTCGCATGGATTTGAAGCTAATCCTTCTACGTCGCATTGATTTGAAGCTAAATCATGTGTTTCGCATGGATTTGGAGGTATCTCGTTAGTTTCGTCTGCATTTCAAGCTATATCACTTATATCGCTAGTATCTGAAGCTAAATCATTTGTTTCGCATGAATTTGAAGCTAAACCTTCCACATCGCATTGATTTGCAGCTAAATCATGTGTTTCGCATGGATTTGAAGCAAACTCGTCTGTTTCGTCTGCATTTGAAGCTATATCACTTATATCGCTAGTATCTGAATCTAAATAATTTGTTCCGCATGGATTTGAAGCTAAACTTTCTACATCGCAATGATTTGAAGCTAAATCATGTGATTCGCTTGGATTGGAAGTTAAGTCGTTTCCATCGTCTGCATTTGAAGCTATATCACTTATATACCAAGTGTTTGAAGCTAAATCATTTGTTTCGCATGGATTCGAAGCTAATCCTTCTACATCGCATTGATTTGAAGCTAAATCATGTGTTTCGCATGGATGTGGAGATAACTCGTTAGTTTCGTCTGCATTTGAAGCTATATCACCTATATCCCAAGTGTTTGAAGCTAAATCATTTGTTTCGCATGTATTTGAAGTTAAACCTTCTACATAGCATTGCTTTGCAGCTAAATCATGAGTTTCGCATGGATTTGAAGCTAACTCGTTTGTTTCATCTGCATTTGAAGCTATATCACATATATCCCAAGTGTCTGAAGCTCAATCATTTGCTTCGCATCGATTTGAAGCTAATCCGTCTACGTCGCATTGGTTTGAAGCTAAATCATGTGTTTCGCTTGGATTTGGAGCTATCTCGTTAGTTTCGTCTGCATTTGAAGCTATATCACTTATATCGCTAGTATCTGAAGCTAAATCATTTGTTTCGCATGAATTTGAAGCTAAACCTTCCACATCGCATTGATTTGCAGCTAAATCATGTGTTTCGCATGAATTTGAAGCAAACTCGTCTGTTTCGTCTGCATTTGAAGCTATATCACTTATATCCCAAGCGTTTGAAAATAAATTATTTGTTTCGCCTGGATTTGAACTTAAACCTTCTACATCGCATTGATTTGAAGCTAAATCATGTGATTCGCTTGGATTGGAAGTTAACTCGTTGGTTTCGTCTGCATTTGAAGCTATATCACTTATATCGCAAGTATCTGAATCTAAATCATTTGTGTCTCATGGATTTGAAGCCAAACCTTCTACATCGCATTGATTTGCAGCTAAATCATGTGTTTCGCATGGAATTGAAGCTAACTGGTTTGATCGTCTGCATTTGAAGCAATATCACTTATGTCGCAAGTATCTGAAGCTAAATCATTGGTTTCGCATGGATTTGAAGCTATATCACATATATCCCAAGTGTTTCAAGCTCAATCATTTGCTTCGCATGGATTTGAAGCTAAACCTTCTACATCGTATTGATTTGAAGCTGAATCATTTGTTTCGCATGGATTTGAAGCTAAGCCATCTACTTCGCATTGATTTGAAACTAAATCATTTGTTTCGGATGGATTTGAAGCTAATCCTTCTACATCGCATTAATTTGCAGCTAAGTCATGTGTTTCGCATGGATTTGAAGCTAACTCTTTTGTTTCGTCTGCATTTGAAGCTATATCACTCATAGCCCAAGTATTTGAAGCTAAATCATTTGTTTCGCATTGATTTGAAGCTAAAATTTCTACATCGCATTGATTTGAAGCGACATCATGTGTTTCGCTTGGATATGAAGCTAACTCGTTCGTTTGGTCTGCATTTGATGCTATATCACTTATATCGCAAGTATCTGAAGCTAAATAATTTGTTTCGCATGGATTTGAAGCTAGGACATCTAGTTGGTATTTATTTGTAGCTAAATCATGAGTTGCCCATGAATTAGAAGCTAAACCTTCTACATAGCATTGATTTGCAGCTTAATCATGTGTTTCGCATGGATTTGAAGCTAAACCATGTGTTTTGCATGAATTTGAACCTAAATCTTGTCTTTCGCATGCATTTGAAGCTATATCACTTGTATCGCAAGTATCGGAAGCTAAATCAATTGTTTCGCATGGATTTGAAGCTAAACCTTCTACATCGCATTGATTTGAAGCTAAATCTTATGATTCGCTTGGATAGGAAGCTAACTCATTGGTTTCGTCTGCATTTGAAGCTATATCACTTATATCCCAAGTGTTTGAAGCTAAATAATTTGTTTCGCATGGATTTGAAGCTAGACTTTCTACATCGCTTTGATTTGAAGCTAAATCATGTGTTTCTCTTGGATTGGAAACTAGCTCGTTTATTTCGTCTGCATTTGAAGTTGTATCACTTATATCGCAAGTATCTAAAGCTAAATCATTTGTGTCTAATGGATTAGATGCTAAACCTTCTACATAGCATTGCTTTGTAGCTAAATCATGAGTTTCGCATGGATTTGAAGCTAAACTTTCTACATCGCATTGATTTTCAGATAAATCGTGTGTTTTGCATGGCTTTGAATCTAACTCGTTTGTTTCGTCTGCATTTAAAGCTATATCACATATATCCCAAGTGTTTGAAGCTCAATCATTTGCTTCGCATGGATTTGAAGCTAATCCATCTACATCGCATTGATTTAAAGCTAAATCGTGTGTTTCGCATGGAATTGAAACTAACTGGTTTGTTTCGTCTGCATTTGAAGCAATATCACTTATATCGCAAGTATCTGAAGCTAAATCATTGGTTTCGCATGGATTTGAAGCTAAACCTTCTACATCGCATCGATTTGAAGCTAGCTCATTTGCTTCGTCTGCAGATGAAGCAATATCACTTATATCGCAAGTATTTGAAGAAAAATCATGTGTTTTGCATGGAATTGAAACTAACTCGTTTGTTTCGACAGCATTTGAAGCTATATTACTTATATCGCAAGTATCTGAAGCTAAATCATATGTTTCGCTTGGATTTGATGCTAAACCTTCTACATCGCATTGATTTGAAGCTAAATCATGTGTTTCGCTCGGATATGAAGCTAACTCGTTTGTTTAGTCTGCATTTGAAGCTATATCACTTATATCGCAAGTATCTGAATCTAAATCATTTGTGTCTCATGGATTTGAAGCAAAACCTTCTACATAGCATTGCTTTGCAGCTAAATCATGAGGTTCGCATGGATTTGAAGCTTACTCGTTTGTTTCGTCTGCATTAGAAGCAATATCACATATATCCCAAGTGTTCCAAGCTCAATCACTTGCTTCGCATGGATTTGAAGCTAATTCTTCTACATCGCAATGATTTGAAGCTAAATCATGTTTTTCGCATGGATTTGGAGCTAACTCGTTTATTTCGCCTGCATTTGTAGCTGTATCACTTATATCCCAGGCGTTTGAAACTAAATTATTTGTTTCGCCTGGATTTGAAGTTAAACGTTTTAAATCGCATTGATTTGAAGCAAAATCACGTGATTCGCTTGGATTGGAAGCTAACTCGTTGGTTTCGTCTGCATTTGAAGCTATATAACTTATATCCCAAGTGTTTGAAGCTAAATCATGTGATTCGCTTGGATTTGAAGCTGAGTCGTTTGTTTCGTCTGCATTTGAAGCTATATCACTTGTATCGCTAGTATCTGAAGCTAATTCATTTTTTTCGCATGGATTTGAAGCTAAACTTTCTACATCGCATTGATTTGAAGCTAAATCATGTGATTCGCTTGGATTGGAAGCTACCTCGTTTGTTTCGTCTGCATTTGAAGATATATCACTTAAATCCCAAGTGTTTGAAGATAAATCATTTGTTTCGCATGGATTACAAGCTAAACCTTCAACATAGCATTGATTTAATGCTAAATCATGTGTTTCGCTTGGATTGGAAGCTAACTCGTTTGTTTCCGTCTGCATTTGAAACTATATCACTTATATCGCAAGTTTTGAACCTAAATCATTTGTTTCGCATGGATTTGAAGCTAATCCTTCTACATCGTATTGATTTAAAGCCGAATCATGTGTTTTCGCTTGGATATGAAGCTAACTCGTTTGTTTCGCATGCATTTTAAGCTAAATCATGTTTATCACATGTATCTGAAGCTAAACCATTTGTGTCGCATGGATTTGAAGCTAAACCTTCTACATACCATTGGTTTGAAGCTTAATCATGTGCTTTGCTTGGATTTGAATCTAACTCGTTTGTTTCGACTGCATTTGAAGCTATGTCACTTATATCCCAAGTGTTTGAAGTTAAATTATTTGTTACGCATGGATTTGAAGCTAAACCTTCTACATAGGATTGATTTGAAGCTAAATCGTGTGTTTCACTTGGATATGAATCTATCTCGTTTGTTTCGTCTGCATTTAAAGCTATATCACATATATCCCAAGTGTTTGAAGCAAAATCATGTGTTTCGCTTGGATTGGAAGCTAACTCGTTGGTTTCGTCTCCATTTGCAGCTATATAATTTATATCCCAAGTGTTTGAAGCTAAATCATTTGTTTCGCATGGATTTGAAGCTAAACCTTCTACATTGCATTGATTTGAAGCTTAATCATGTGTTTCGCATGGATTTGAAGCTAACTCGTTAGTTTTCTTCTGCATTTGAAGCTATATCACTTATATCGCTAGTATCTGAAGCTAAATAATTTGTTTCGCATGGATTTGAAGCTAGACTTTTTACATCGCTTTGATTTGAAGCTAAATCATGTGATTCGCTTGGATTGGAAGCTAACTCGTTGGTTTCGTCTCCATTTGAAGCTATATAACTTATATCCCAAGTGTTTGAAGCTAAATCATTTGTTTCGCATGGATTTGAAGCAAAACCTTCTACATCGCATTGATTTAAAGCTAAATCATGTGTTTCGCTTGGATTGGAAGCTAACTCGTTTATTTCGTCTGCATTTGTAGCAGTATCACTTATATCGTAAGTATCTGAAGCTAAATCATATGTGTCGCAAGGATTTGAAGCTAAACCTTCTACATAGCATTGATTTGAAGCTAAATCATGTGATTCGCTTGAATTGGAAGCTAACTCGTTTGTTTCGTCTGCATTTGAAGATATATCACTTATATCCCAAGCGTTTGAAGATAAATCATTTGTTTCGCATGGATTTCAAGCTAAACCTTCTAGATCGCATTGATTTAATGCTAAATCATGTGTTTCGCATGGATTTGGAGCTAACTCGTTTATTTCGTCTGCATTTGTAGCTGTATCACTTATATCGCAAGTATCTGAAGCTGAATCATTTGTGTCTCATGGATTTGAAGCTAAACCTTCAACATACTATTGATTTGCAGTTAAATCATGTGTTTCGCTTGGATATGAAGCTAACTCGTTTGTTTCCGTCTGCATTTGAAGCTATATCACTTATATCGCAAGTATCTGAATCTAAATCATTTGTGTCTCATGGATTTGAAGCCAAACCTTCTACATCGCATTGATTTGCAGCTAAATCATGTGTTTCGCATGGAATTGAAGCTAACTGGTTTGATTCGTCTGCATTTGAAGCAATATCACTTATATCGCAAGTATCTGAAGCTAAATCATTGGTTTCGCATGAATTTGAAGCTAAACCTTCTACATCGCATTGATTTTCAGATAAATCGTGTGTTTTGCATGGCTTTGAATCTAACTCGTTTGTTTCGTCTGCATTTAAAGCTATATCACATATATCCCAAGTGTTTGAAGCTCAATCATTTGCTTCGCATGGATTTGAAGCTAATCCATCTACATCGCATTGATTTAAAGCTAAATCGTGTGTTTCGCATGGAATTGAAACTAACTGGTTTGTTTCGTCTGCATTTGAAGCAATATCACTTATATCGCAAGTATCTGAAGCTAAATCATTGGTTTCGCATGGATTTGAAGCTAAACCTTCTACATCGCATCGATTTGAAGCTAGCTCATTTGCTTCGTCTGCAGATGAAGCAATATCACTTATATCGCAAGTATTTGAAGAAAAATCATGTGTTTTGCATGGAATTGAAACTAACTCGTTTGTTTCGACAGCATTTGAAGCTATATTACTTATATCGCAAGTATCTGAAGCTAAATCATATGTTTCGCTTGGATTTGATGCTAAACCTTCTACATCGCATTGATTTGAAGCTAAATCATGTGTTTCGCTCGGATATGAAGCTAACTCGTTTGCTTAGTCTGCATTTGAAGCTATATCACTTATATCGCATGTATCTGAAGCTAAATTATTTGTTTCGCATGGTTTTGAAGCTAAACCTTCTACATCGCATTGATTTGCTGCTAATCAAGAGTTTCGCATGGATTTGAAGCTAACTCGTTTGTTTCGTCTGCATTTGAAGCTATATCACTTATATCGCTTGTATCTGAAGCTAAATAATTTGTTTCGCATGGATTTAAAGCTAAACTTTCTACATCGCATTGATTTGAAGCTAAATCATGTGATTCGCTTGAATTGGAAGCTAACTCGTTTGTTTCGTCTGCATTTGAAGATATATCACTTATATCCCAAGCGTTTGAAGATAAATCATTTGTTTCGCATGGATTTCAAGCTAAACCTTCTACATCGCATTGATTTAATGCTAAATCATGTGTTTCGCATGGATTTGGAGCTAACTCGTTTATTTCGTCTGCATTTGTAGCTGTATCACTTATATCGCAAGTATCTGAAGCTGAATCATTTGTGTCTCATGGATTTGAAGCTAAACCTTCAACATACTATTGATTTGCAGTTAAATCATGTGTTTCGCTTGGATATGAAGCTAACTCGTTTGTTTCCGTCTGCATTTGAAGCTATATCACTTATATCGCAAGTATCTGAATCTAAATCATTTGTGTCTCATGGATTTGAAGCCAAACCTTCTACATCGCATTGATTTGCAGCTAAATCATGTGTTTCGCATGGAATTGAAGCTAACTGGTTTGATTCGTCTGCATTTGAAGCAATATCACTTATATCGCAAGTATCTGAAGCTAAATCATTGGTTTCGCATGAATTTGAAGCTAAACCTTCTACATCGCATTGATTTTCAGATAAATCGTGTGTTTTGCATGGCTTTGAATCTAACTCGTTTGTTTCGTCTGCATTTAAAGCTATATCACATATATCCCAAGTGTTTGAAGCTCAATCATTTGCTTCGCATGGATTTGAAGCTAATCCATCTACATCGCATTGATTTAAAGCTAAATCGTGTTTCGCATGGAATTGAAACTAACTGGTTTGTTTCGTCTGCATTTGAAGCAATATCACTTATATCGCAAGTATCTGAAGCTAAATCATTGGTTTCGCATGGATTTGAAGCTAAACCTTCTACATCGCATCGATTTGAAGCTAGCTCATTTGCTTCGTCTGCAGTTGAAGCAATATCACTTATATCGCAAGTATTTGAAGAAAAATCATGTGTTTTGCATGGAATTGAAATTAACTCGTTTGTTTCGACAGCATTTGAAGCTATATTACTTATATCGCAAGTATCTGAAGCTAAATCATATGTTTCGCTTGGATTTGATGCTAAACCTTCTACATCGCATTGATTTGAAGCTAAATTATGTGTTTCGCTCGGATATGAAGCTAACTCGTTTGTTTAGTCTGCATTTGAAGCTATATCACTTTATATCGCATGTATCTGAAGCTAAATTATTTGTTTCGCATGGTTTTGAAGCTAAACCTTCTACATCGCAATGATTTGCAGATAAATCGTGTGTTTTGCATGGATTTGAAACTAACTCGTTTGTTTCGTCTGCATTTGAAGCTATATCACATATATCCCAAGTGTTTCAAGCTCAATCATTTGCTTCGCATGGATTTGAAGCTAATCCTTCTACATCGCATTGATTTGAAGCTGAATCATGTGTTTCGCATGGATTTGAAGCTCACTCGTTTGTTTCGTCTGCACTTGACGCTATGTCACTTATATCGCAAGTGTCTGAAGCTAAATCATTGGTTTCGCATGGATTTGAAGCTAAATCTTCTGCATCGCATTAATATTAACTAAATCATGTGTTTCGCATGGAATTGAAACTAACTGGTTTGTTTCGTCTGCATTTGGAGTTGTGCCACTTATATCGCAAGTATCTGAAGCTAAATCATTGGTTTCGCATGCATTTGAACCTAAACATTCTACATCGCATAGATTTGAAGCTAGCTCGTTTGCTTCGTCTGCAGTTGAAGCAATATCACTTATATCGCAAGTATTTGAAGAAAAATCATGTGTTTTGCATGGAATTGAAACTAACTCGTTTGTTTCGACTGCATTTGAAGCTATATTACTTATATCGCAAGTATCTGAAGCTAAATCATATGTTTCGCTTGGATTTGACGCTAAACCTTCTACATCGCATTGATTTGAAGCTAAATCATGTGTTTCGCTCGGATATGAATCTAACTCGTTTGTTTAGTCTGAATTTGAAGCTATATCACTTATATCGCAAGTATCTGAAGCTAAATTATTTGTTTCGCATGCTTTTGAAGCTATACCTTCTACATCGCATTGATTTGCTGCTAAATCAAGAGTTTCGCATGGATTTGAAGCTAACTCGTTTGTTTCGTCTGCATTTGAAGCTATATCACATATATCCCAAGTGTTTCAAGCTCAATCATTTGCTTCGGATGGATTTGAAGCTAATCCTTCTACATCGCATTGATTTGAAGCTAAATAATTTGTTCCGCTTGGATTTGAAGTTAACTCGTTTGTTTCGACTGAATTTGAAGTTATATCACTTATATCCCAAGTGTTTGAAGCTAAATCATTTGTTTCGCATGGATTTGAAGCAAAACCTTCTACATCGCATTGATTTAAAGCTAAATCATGTGTTTCGCTTGGATTGGAAGCTAACTCGTTTATTTCGTCTGCATTTGTAGCTGTATCACTTATATCGTAAGTATCTGAAGCTAAATCATATGTGTCGCAAGGATTTGATGCTAAACCTTCTACATAGCAGTGATTTGAAGCTTAATCATGTGTTTCGCATGGATTTGAAGCTAACTCGTTAGTTTCGTCTGCATTTGAAGCTATATCACTTATATCGCTTGTATCTGAAGCTAAATAGTTTGTTTCGCATGGATTTCAAGCTAAACTTTCTACAGCGCATTGATTTGATGTTAAATCATGTGATTCGCTTGGATTGGAAGCTAACTCGTTTGTTTCGTCTGCATTTGAAGATATATCACTTATATCCCAAGCGTTTGAAGATAAATCATTTGTTTCGCATGGATTTCAAGCTAAACCTTCTACATCGCATTGATTTAATGCTAAATCACGTGTTTCGCATGGATTTGGAGCTAACTCGTTTATTTCGTCTGCATTTGTAGCTGTATCACTTATATCGCAAGTATCTGAAGCTAAAACATTTGTGTCTCATGGATTTGAAGATAAACCTTCAACATACTATTGATTTGCACTTAAATCATGTGTTTCGCTTGGATATGAAGCTAACTCGTATGTTTCCGTCTGCATTTGAAGCTATATCACTTATATCGCAACTATCTGAATCTAAATCATTTGTGTCTCATGGATTTGAAGCCAAACCTTCTACATCGCATTGATTTGCAGCTAAATCATGTGTTTCGCATGGAATTGAAGCTAATCCATCTACATCGCATTGATTTAAAGCTAAATCGTGTGTTTCGCTTGGATTGGAAACTAGCTCGTTTATTTCGTCTGCATTTGAAGCAATATCACTTATATCGCAAGTATCTGATGTTAAATCATTTGTTTCGCATGGATTTGAAGCTAAACTATCTACATCGCACTGGTTTGAAACTAAATCATGTGATTCGCTTGGATTTGAAGCTAACTCGTTTGTTTCGTCTGCATTTGAAGCTATATCACATATATGCCAAGTGTTTCAAGCTCAATCATTTGCTTCGCATGGATTTGAAGCAAATCCTTCTACATCGCATTGATTTGAAGCTAAATCATGTGTTTCGCATGGATTTGAAGCTAACTCGTTTGTTTCGTCTGCCTTGACGCTATGTCACATATATCGCAAGTGTCTGAAGCTAAATCATTGGTTCGCATGGATTTGTAGCTAAACCTTCTACATCGCATTGATTTGAAGCTAAATCATTTGTTTCGCATGGATTTGTAGCTAAACCTTCTACATCGTATCGATTTGAAGCTAAATGATAGTATCGCATGGATTTTGAAGCTACCCCATTTGATTCGTCTGCATTTGCAGCTATATCACTTATATCACAAGTGTTTGAAGGTAAATCATTTGTTTCGCATGGATTTGAAGCTAAGCCTTCTACTTCGTATTGATTTGAAGCTAAATCATGTGTTCCGCTTGGATTTGAAGTTAACTCGTTTGTTTCGACTGAATTTGAAGCTATATCACTTATATCCCAAGTGTTTGAAGCTAAATCATTTGTTTCGCATGGATTTGAAGCTAAGCCTTCTACTTCGCATGAATTTAAAGCTAAATGATGTGTACCGCATGGATTTTGAAGCTAACTCGTTTGATTCGTCTGCATTTTGATGCTACATCACTTATATCGCAAGCATCTGATGCAAGTCATTTCAGTCGCATGGATTTGAAGCTAAACCTTACAAATCGCATTGGTTTGAAGCTAAATCGTGCACATCGCATTGGTTTGAATCTAAACCTTCCACATCGCATTGTTTTGTAGCTAAATAATGTGTTTCGTATGGAGTTGAAGCTAGCACGTTTGTTTCGTCTGCATTTGAAGCTATATCACTTATATCCCAAGAGTTTGAAAGTAAATTATTTGTTTCGCCTGGATTTGAAGTTAAACCTTCTAATTCGCACTGCTTTGAAGCTAAATCATGTGATTCGCTTGGATATGAAGATAACTCGTTTGTTTCTCGTACAATTGTCTCTATATCACTTATATCGCAAGTATCTGAAGCTAAATCATTTGTGTCGCATGGATTTGAAGCTGCACCTTCTACATCGCATTGATTTGCAGCTAAATCATGTGATTCGCTTGGATTTGGAGCTAACTCGTTTGTATCTCCTGCATTTGAAACCTATATTACTTATATCGCAAGTATCTGAACCTAAATCATTTGTTTCGCATAGATTAGAAGCTAAACCTTCTACATCGCATTGATTTGAAGCTTAATCATGTGTTTTGCATGGATTTGAAGCTAACCGTTTGTTTCACCTGCATTTGAAGCTACATCACTTATATCGCAAGAATCTGATGCTAAATCATTTGTTTCGCATGGATTTGAAGCTAAACCTTCTTCATCGCATTGATTTGAAGCTAAATCATGTGTATCGCATGGATTTTGAAGCTAACTCGTTTGATTCGTCTGCATTTGAAACTATATCACTTATATCGCAAGTATCTGAAGCTACATCATTTGTTTCGCATAGATTTGAAGCTAAACCTTCTACATCGCATTGTTTTGCTGCTAAATCATGTGTTTCGAATGGATTTGAAGATATCTCGTTTGTGTCGACTGCATTTAAAGCTATACCATTTATATCGCAAGCATTTGAAGCTAATTCATTTGCGTTGCATGGATTTGATGCTAAGCCTACTGCTTCGCATTGGTTTGAAGCAAAATCATGTGTTTCGCTTGGATTCGAAGCTAAATCATGTGTTTCGCGTGGATTTGAAGCTAAGCCTTCTACTTCGCATTGATTTGAAGCTAAATCATGTGATTCGCTTGGATATGAAGATAACTCGTTTGTTTCTCGTGCAATTGTCTCTATATCACTTATATCGCAAGTATCTGAAGCTAAATCATTTGTGTCGCATGGATTTGAAGCTGCACCTTCTACATCGCATTGATTTGCAGCTAAATCATGTGATTCGCTTGGATTTGGAGCTAACTCGTTTGTATCTCCTGCATTTGAAACTATATTACTTATATCGCAAGTACATGAAGCTGAATCATTTGTTTCGCATGGACTTGAATCTAACTCGTTAGTCTCGTATGCATTTGAAGCTATATCACTTATATCGCTAGTATCTAAAGCTAAATCATTTGTTTCGCATGGATTTGAAGCTAAC
This sequence comes from Megalopta genalis, assembly GCF_051020955.1. NCBI lineage: Eukaryota > Metazoa > Arthropoda > Insecta > Hymenoptera > Halictidae > Megalopta > Megalopta genalis. Next base: position 267,397 of record NW_027476309.1, on the reverse strand, counting down.
CCCTCTACTTCGGATGGATTTAAAGCTAAATGATGTGTATCGCATGGATTTTGAAGTTAACTCGTTTGTTTCGTCTGCATTTGTAGCTATATCACTCATATCCCAAGTGTTTGATGCTAAATCAATTGTTTCGCATGGATTTGAAGCTAAACCTTATACATCGCATTGATTTGAAGCTTAATCATGTGTTTTGCATGGATTTCAAGTTAACTCGTTTGTTTCGTCTGCAATAGAAGCTATATCACTTATACCGCAAGTATTTGAAGGAAAATCATGTGTTTTGCATGGATTTGAAGCTAACTCGTTTGTTTCCCCTGCATTTGAAGCTATATCACTTATATCGCATGTATCTGATGCTAAATCATTTGTGTCGCATGGATTTGCAGCTAACTCGTTCGTTTCCCCTGCATTTGATGCTATATCAATTATATCGCAAGTATCTGAGGCTAAACCATTTGTTTCGCATGGATTTGGAGCTAAACCTTCTACATCGCATCGATATGCAGCTAAATCATGTGCTTCGCATGGATCTGAAGATAACTCGTTTGTTTCGCCTGCATTTGAAGCTATATCACTAATATCGCAAGTATCTGAAGCTAAGTCATTTGTGTCGCATGGATTTGATGCTAAACCTTCTACATAGCATTGATTTTAAGTTAAATCATGTGTATAACATGGATTTTGAAGCTAACTCGATTGATTCGACGGCCTTTGAAGCGATATCACTTATATCGCAAGTATCTGATGCTAAATCATTTGTTTCGCATGAATTTGAAGCTAAACCTTCTGCATCGCATTGATTTGCAGCTAAGTCATGTGTTGCGCTTGGATTTGAAGCTAACTCGTTTGTTTCGTCAGCTCTTGAAGCTATATCACTTATATCGCAAGTATCTGAAGCTAAGTCAATTGTGTCGCATGGATTTGAGGCTAAACCTTCTACATCGCATTGATTTGCAGCTAAGTCATGTGTTGCGCTTGGATTTGAAGATAACGCGTTTGTTTCGTCAGCTCTTGAAGCTATATCACTTATGTCGCAAGTATCTGAAGCTAAATCATTCGTGTCGCATGGATTTGATGCTAAACCTTCTACATAGCATTGATTTGAAGTTAAATCATATGTATCGCATGGATTTGAAGCTAAACCTTCTACATCGCATTGATTTGAAGCTAAATCATGTGTTTCACTTGGATGTGAATCTAACTGGTTTGCTTAATTTACATTTGAAGCTATATCACTTATATCGCAAGTATCTGAATCTAAATCATTTGTGTCGCATTGATTTGAAGCTAATCCTTCTACATAGCATCGATTTGAAGCTTAATCATGTGTTTTGCATGCATATGAAGCCAACTCGTTTGTTTCGTCTGCAATTGAAGCTATATCACTTATACCGCAATTATTTGAAGGATAATCATGTGTTTTGCATGGATTTGAAGGTAAATCGTTTGTTTCGACTGCATTTGAAGCTATATCACTTATGTCGCGAGTATCTGAAGCTAAATCACTCGTGTCGCATGGATTTGATGCTAAACCTTCTACATAGCATTGATTTGAAGCTAAATCATGTGTCTCGCATGGATTTTGAAGCTAACTCGATTGATTCGTCTGCCATTGAAGCTATATCACTTATATCGCAAGTATCTTACGCTTAATCATTTGTTTCGCATGAATTTGAAGCTAAACCTTCTACATCGCATTGATTTGCAGCTAAGTCAAGTGTTGCGTTTGGATTTGAAGCTAACTCGTTTGTTTCGTCTGCATTTGAAGCTACATCGCTTATATCCCAAGTGTTTGAAGCTTAATCTTTCATTTCGCCTGGATTTGAAACTAAACCTACTACATCGCACTTATTTGCAGTTAAATCATGTCTTTCGCATGGATTTGAAGCTCACTCGTCCGTTTCGACTTCATTTCACGCTATATCGCTTATGTCGCAAGTAGCTGAAGTTAAATCATTTGTGTCGTATGGATTTGAAGCTAAACCTTCTACATAGCATTGTTTTGAAGCTCAATCATATGTTTCGCATGGATATGAAGCTAATTCGTTTGTTTAATCTGCATTTGAAGCTATATCACTTATATCGCAAGTATCTGAAGCTAAATCATTTGTGTCGCATGGATTTGAAGCTAAACATTCTCCATCGCATTGATTTGCAGCTGAATCATGTGTTTCGCATGGTCTTGAAGCTAATTCGTTTGTTTCGCATGCAGCTGAAGCTATATCACCTATATCCCAAGTGTTTGAAGCTCAATCATTTGTGTCGCATGGATTTGAAGGTAAACCTTCAACATCGCATTGATTTCAAGCTAAATCATGTGTTTCACTTGGATGTGAATCTAACTTGTTTGTTTAATTTGCATTTGTAGCAATATAACTTATATCGCAAGTATCTGAAGCTAAATCATTTGTTTCGCAGGGATTTGAAGCCAACTCGTTTGCTTCGCCCGCAATTGAAGCTATATCACTTATACCGCAATTATTTGAAGGAAAATCATGTGTTTTGAATGGATTTGATGCAAACTCGTATTTTTCCTGAATATGAAGCTACATCACTTATATCGCAAGTAACCGAAGCTAAATCATATGTGTCGCATGGATTTGAAGCTAAACCTGATACATAGCGTTGATTTGAATCTTAATCATGTGTTTTGCATGGATTTGATGCTAACTCGTTTGTTTCTCCTGCATTTGAAACTACATCACTTATATCGCAAGTATCTGAACCTAAATCATTTGTTTCGCATGGATTTGAAGCTAAGCCTTCTACTTCGTATTGATTTGCAGCTAAATCATGTGTTTCGCATGGATTTGAAGCTAACTCGTTTGTTTCGTCTGCACTTGACGCTATGTCACTTATATCGCAAGTGTCTGAAGCTAAATCATTGGTTTCGCATGGATTTGAAGCTAAATCTTCTGCATCGCATTAATATTAACTAAATCATGTGTTTCGCATGGAATTGAAACTAACTGGTTGTTTCGTCTGCATTTGGAGTTGTGCCACTTATATCGCAAGTATCTGAAGCTAAATCATTGGTTTCGCATGCATTTGAACCTAAACATTCTACATCGCATAGATTTGAAGCTAGCTCGTTTGCTTCGTCTGCAGTTGAAGCAATATCACTTATATCGCAAGTATTTGAAGAAAAATCATGTGTTTTGCATGGAATTGAAACTAACTCGTTTGTTTCGACTGCATTTGAAGCTATATTACTTATATCGCAAGTATCTGAAGCTAAATCATATGTTTCGCTTGGATTTGAAGCTAAACCTTCTACATCGCATTGATTTGAAGCTGAATCATGTGTTTCGCTCGGATATGAATCTAACTCGTTTGTTTAGTCTGCATTTGAAGCTATATCACTTATATCGCAAGTATCTGAAGCTAAATTATTTGTTTCGCATGGTTTTGAAGCTAAACCTTCTACATCGCATTGATTTGCTGCTAAATCAAGAGTATCGCATGGATTTGAAGCTAACTCGTTTGTTTCGTCTGCATTTGAAGCTATATCACATATATCCCAAGTGTTTCAAGCTCAATCATTTGCTTCGGATGGATTTGAAGCTAATCCTACTACATCGCATTGATTTGAAGCTAAATAATTTGTTCCGCTTGGATTTGAAGTTAACTCGATTGTTTCGACTGAATTTGAAGCTATATCACTTATATCCCAAGTGTTTGAAGCTAAATCATTTGTTTCGCATGGATTTGAAGCTAAAGCTTCTACATCGGATTGATTTGAAGATAAATCATGCGTTTCGCTTGGATATGAATCTAACTCGTTTGTTTAGTCTGCATTTGAGCTAATCACTTATATAGCAAGTATCTGAAGCTAAATCATTTGTGTCGCAAGGATTTGAAGCTAAACCTTCTACATCGCTTTGATTTGAAGCTAAATCATGTGATTCGCTTGGATTGGAAACTAGCTCGTTTATTTCGTCTGCATTTGAAGCTGTATCACTTATATCGCAAGTATCTAAAGCTAAATCATTTGTGTCTAATGGATTAGATACTAAACCTTCTACATAGCATTGCTTTGCAGCTAAATCATGAGTTTCGCATGGATTTGAAGCAAAACGTTCTACATCGCATTGATTTAAAGCTAAATCATGTGTTTCGCTTGGATTGGAAGCTAACTCGTTTATTTCGTCTGCATTTGTAGCTGTATCAGTTATATCGTAAGTATCTGAAGCTAAATCATATGTGTCGCAAGGATTTGAAGCTAAACCTTCTACATAGCAGTGATTTGAAGCTTAATCATGTGTTTCGCATGGATTTGAAGCTAACTCGTTCGTTTCGTCTGCATTTGAAGCTATATCACTTATATCGCTTGTATCTGAAGCTAAATAGTTTGTTTCGCATGGATTTAAAGCTAAACTTTCTACATCGCATTGATTTGAAGCTAAATCATGTGATTCGCTTGGATTCGAAGCTAACTCGTTTGTTTCGTCTGCATTTGAAGATATATCACTTATATCCCAAGCGTTTGAAGATAAATCATTTGTTTCGCATGGATTTCAAGCTAACCTTCTACATCGCATTGATTTAATGCTAAATCACGTGTTTCGCATGGATTTGGAGCTAACTCGTTTATTTCGTCTGCATTTGTAGCTGTATCACTTATATCGCAAGTATCTGAAGCTAAAACATTTGTGTCTCATGGATTTGAAGATAAACCTTCAACATACTATTGATTTGCAGTTAAATCATGTGTTTCGCTTGGATATGAAGCTAACTCGTTTGTTTCCGTCTGCATTTGAAGCTATATCACTTATATCGCAACTATCTGAATCTAAATCATTTGTGTCTCATGGATTTGAAGCCAAACCTTCTACATCGCATTGATTTGCAGCTAAATCATGTGTTTCGCATGGAATTGAAGCTAATCCATCTACATCGCATTGATTTAAAGCTAAATCGTGTGTTTCGCTTGGATTGGAAACTAGCTCGTTTATTTCGTCTGCATTTGAAGCAATATCACTTATATCGCAAGTATCTGAAGCTAAATCATTGGTTTCGCATGGATTTGAAGCTAAACCTTCTACATCCCATTGATTTGCAGATAAATCGTGTGTTTTGCATGGATTTGAAACTAACTCGTTTGTTTCGTCTGCATTTGAAGCTATATCACATATATGCCAAGTGTTTCAAGCTCAATCATTTGCTTCGCATGGATTTGAAGCTAATCCTTCTACATCGCATTGATTTGAAGCTAAATCATGTGTTTCGCATGGATTTGAAGCTAACTCGTTTGTTTCGTCTGCACTTGACGCTATGTCACTTATATCGCAAGTGTCTGAAGCTAAATCATTGGTTTCGCATGGATTTGTAGCTAAACCTTCTACATCGCATTGATTTGAAGCTAAATCATTTGTTTCGCATGGATTTGTAGCTAAACCTTCTACATCGTATCGATTTGAAGCTAAATGATATGTATCGCATGGATTTTGAAGCTACCCCGTTTGATTCGTCTGCATTTGCAGCTATATTACTTATATCACAAGTGTTTGAAGGTAAATCATTTGTTTCGCATGGATTTGAAGCTAAGCCTTCTACTTCGTATTGATTTGAAGCTAAATCATGTGTTTCGCTTGGATTTGAAGCTATACCTTCTACATCGCTTTGATTTGAAGCTAAATCATGTGTTTTGCATGGATTTGATGCTAACTCGTTTGTTTCCCCTGCATTTGAAGCTATTTCAGTTATATCGCAAGTATCTGATGCTAAATCATGTGTGTTGCTTGGATTTGAAGCTAAGCTTCTACTTCACGTGGATTTAAAGCTAAATGATATGTATCGCATGGATTTTGAAGCTATCCCGTTTGATTCGTCTGCATTTGCAGCTATATCACTTATATCACAAGTGTTTGATGCTAAATCATTTGTTTCGCATGGATTTGAAGCTAAGCCTTCTACTTCGCATGAATTTAAAGCTAAATGATGTGTACCGCATGGATTTTGAAGCTAACTCGTTTGATTCGTCTGCATTTGATGCTACATCACTTATATCGCAAGCATCTGATGCAAGTCATTTGAGTCGCATGGATTTGAAGCTAAACCTTACAAATCGCATTGGTTTGAAGCTAAATCGTGCACATCGCATTGGTTTGAATCTAAACCTTCCACATCGCATTGTTTTGTAGCTAAATAATGTGTTTCGTATGGAGTTGAAGCTAGCACGTTTGTTTCGTCTGCATTTGAAGCTATATCACTTATATCCCAAGAGTTTGAAAGTAAATTATTTGTTTCGCCTGGATTTGAAGTTAAACCTTCTAATTCGCACTGCTTTGAAGCTAAATCATGTGATTCGCTTGGATATGAAGATAACTCGTTTGTTTCTCGTGCAATTGTCTCTATATCACTTATATCGCAAGTATCTGAAGCTACATCATTTGTTTCGCATAGATTTGAAGCTAAACCTTCTACATCGCATTGTTTTGCAGCTAAATCATGTGTTTCGAATGGATTTGAAGATATCTCGTTTGTGTCGACTGCATTTAAAGCTATACCATTTATATCGCAAGCATTTGAAGCTAAGTCATTTGCGTTGCATGGATTTGATGCTAAGCCCACTGCTTCGCATTGGTTTGAAGCAAAATCATGTGTTTCGCTTGGATTCGAAGCTAAATCGTGTGTTTCGCGTGGATTTGAAGCTAAGCCTTCTACTTCGCATTGATTTGAAGCTAAATCATGTGATTCGCTTGGATATGAAGATAACTCGTTTGTTTCTCGTGCAATTGTCTCTATATCACTTATATCGCAAGTATCTGAAGCTAAATCATTTGTGTCGCATGGATTTGAAGCTGCACCTTCTACATCGCATTGATTTGCAGCTAAATCATGTGATTCGCTTGGATTTGGAGCTAACTCGTTTGTATCTCCTGCATTTGAAACTATATTACTTATATCGCAAGTATATGAAGCTAAATCATTTGTTTCGCATGGACTTGTAGCTAACTCGTTTGTTTCGTCTGCATTTGAAGCTATATCACACATATCACTAGTATATGAAGCTAAATCATTTGTTTCGCCTGGATTTGAAGTTAAACCTTCTAAATCGCACTGCTTTGAAGCTAAATCATGTGATTCGCTTGGATTTGAAGCTAACTCGTTTGTTTCGTCTGTATTTGAAGCTATATCTCTTATATCCCAAGTGTTTGAAGCTAAATCATTTGTTTCGCATGGATTTGAAGCTATGTCACTTATATCGCAAGTATCTGATGCTAAATAAATTGTTTCGCATGTAGTTGAAGCTAAACCTTCTACATCACATTGATTTGCTTCTAAATCATGTGTTTCGCATGAATTTGAAGCTAAACCTTCTGCATCGCATTGATTTGCAGCTAAGTCATGTGTTGCGCTTGGATTTGAAGCTAACTCGTTTGTTTCGTCAGCTCTTGAAGCTATATCACTTATATCGCAAGTATCTGAAGCTAAGTCAATTGTGTCGCATGGATTTGAGGCTAAACCTCCTACATAGCATTGATTTGAAGCTTAATCATGTGTTTTGCATGGATTTGAAGCTAACTCGATTGATTCGTCTGCACTTCAACCTATATCACTTATATCCCAAGTATCTGATGCTAAATCATGTGTTTCGCTTGGATTTGAAGCTAACGCGTTTGTTTTGCCTGCATTTGAAGCTACTTCATTTATACCGTAGGTATCTGAAGCTAAACCATTTGTTGCGTATGGATTTGAATCTAAACCTTCTACATCCCATTGATTTGAAGCTAAATCATGTGTTTCGCTTAGATTTGAAGCTAACGCGGTTGTTTCGCCTGCATTTGAAGTTACATCACTTATATCGCAGGTATCTGAAGCTAAACCATTTGTTGCGTATGGATTCGAAGCTAAACCTTCTACATCGCAGTAATTTGTAGCTAAATCATGTGCTTCGCTTGTATTTGAAGCTATCTCGCTTGTTTTGTCTGCATTTGAAGCTATATCACTTATATCGCAAGTATCTGAAGCCAAATCATCTGTTTCGCATGGATATGAAGCTAAACCTTCTACATCGCATTGACTTGCAGCTAAATCATGTGTTTCGCATGGATTTGAAGCTAGTTTGTTCCTTTCGCCTGCATTTGAAGCTATATCACTTTTATCGCAAGTATCTGACGCTGAATCATTTGTTTCGCATGGATTGGAAGATAAACCTTCTAAATAGCATTGATTTGAAGCCTAATCATGTGTTTTGCATGGATTTGAAGATAACTCGTTTGATCCCCCAGCATTTGAAGCTATATCACTTATATCGTAATTATCTGATGTTAAATCATGTGTTCCGCATTGATTTGAAGCTAAACCTTCTACATCGCATTGATTTGCAACTATATCATGTGTATCGCATGGATTTTGAACCTAACTCGATTGATTCGTCTGCACTTGAACCTATATCACTTATATGCCAAGTATCTGATGCTAAATCATGTGTTTCGCTTGGATTTGATGCTAACTCGCTTGTTTCGTCTGCATTTGAAGCTATATCACTTATATTCCAAGTATCTGAACCTAAATCACTTGTTTCGCATTAACTTGAAAGTAATTCATTTGTTTCGCATTAATTTAGATATAAATCATGTGTTTCGCACGAATTTGAAGCTAAACCTTCTACATCGCTTTGATATGCCGCTAAATCATGTGTTTCGCTTGGATTTGAAGCTAATGCTTTTGTTTCGCCTGCATTTGAAGCTACCTCATTTATATCGTAGGGATCTGAACCTAGACCATTTGTTGCGTATGGATTCGAAGCTAAACCTTATACATCGCAGTAATTTGTAGCTAAATCATGTGCTTCGCTTGTATTTGAAGCTATCTCGCTTGTTTTGTCTGCATTTGAAGCTATATCATTTATATCTCAAGTATTTGAAGCCAAATCATCTGTTTCGCATGGATTTGAAGCTAAACCTTCTACATTGCATTGACTTGCAGCTAAATCATGTGTTTCGCATGGATTTGAAGCTAGTTTGTTCCTTTCGCCTGCATTTGAAGCTATATCACTTTTATCGCAAGTATCTGACGCTGAATCATTTGTTTCGCATGGATTGGAAGATAAACCTTCTAAATAGCATTGATTTGAAGCCTAATCATGTGTTTTGCATGGATTTGAAGATAACTCGTTTGATTCCCCTGCATTTGAAGCTATATCGCTAATATCGCAAGTATCTGATTCTAAATCATTTGTTTCGCATTTATTTGAAGTTAAATCTCCCACATCGCATTGATTTGCATTTCAATCATGTGTTTCACATGGATTTTAAGCTAACTCGCTTGTTTCGTCTGCATTTGAAGCTATATCACTTATATCCCAAGTGTTTGAAGCTAAATCACTTGTTTCGCACGGATTTGAAGCTAATCCTTCTACATCGCATGGACTTGAAGCTAACTCGTTTGTTTCGCATGCAGCTGAAGCTATATCACCTATATCCCAAGTGGTTGCAGCTCAATCATCTGTTTCGTATTGATTTGATGCTAAACCTTCTAAATCGCATGAATTTTAAGCTAAATCATGTGTTCCGCATGGATTTGTAGCCTACTCGCTTGTTTCGGCTGCAGTTGAACCTATATGACCTATATCGCATGTATCTGATGCTAAACCATTTGTTTGGCATGGATTTGATGCTAATCCTTCTACTTCGAATTGAGTTGACGCTAAATCATGTGTTTCGCATGGAATTGAAGCTAACTGCTTTCTTTCGTCTGCATTTGAAGCGATGTCCCTAATATCGCAAGTATCTGAAGCTAAATCATTGGTTTCGCATGGATTTGAATCTAAACCTTCTACATCGCATTGATTTGAATCTAAATCATGTGTTTCGCATGGTTTAAAGCAAACTCGTTTGTTTCGCATGCATTTGAAGCTAAATCACGTATATCACAAGTATTTGAAGCTAAATCATTTGTTTCGCATGGATTTGAAGCTAAACCTTCTACATCGCATTGAGTTGAAGCTTAATCATGTGTTTTGCATGGATTTGAAGCTAACTCGTTTGTTTCGCCTGCATTAGAAGCTATATCATTAATTTCGCAAGTATTTCAATCAAAATCACTTGTTTCGCACGGATTTGGAACTAAAAAACGTGTTTCTCATGAATTTGAATCTAAATCAAGTGCTTCGCATGGATTTGAAGCTAACTCGTTAGTTTCGCCTGCATTTGAAGCTATACCACTTATATCGCATGTATCTGATGCTAAATCATTTGTGTCGCATGGATTTGAAGGAAACTTGTGTCGCCTGCATTTGAAGCTATATCACTTGTATCGCAAGTATTTGAAGAATAATCATTTGTTTCGCATGGATTTTAAGCTAACTCGTTTGTTTCGTCTGCATTTGAAGCTATATCACTTATATCCCAAGTGTTTGAAGCTAAATCACTTGTTTCGCTTGGATTTGAAGCTAATCCTTCTACATCGCATGGACTTGAAGCTAACTCGTTTGTTTCGCATGCAGCTGAAGCTATATCACCTATATCCCAAGTAGTTGCAGCTCAATCATTTGTTTCGCATGGATTTGCAGCTAAACATTCTAAATCGCATGATTTTTAAGCTAAATCATGTGTTTCGCATGGATCTGAAGGTAACTCGTTTGTTTCGTCTGAATTTGAAGCTATATCACTTAAATCCCATGTGTTTGATGCTAAATCATTTGTTTCGCATGGATATGAAGCTAAACCTTCTACATCGCATTGATTTGCAATTCAGTCATGTCTTTCGCATGGATTTGAAGCTAGCTCGTTTGTTTCGTCTGCATTTGAATCTATATCACTCATATCCCAAGTGTTTGAAGCTAAATCATTTGTTTCGCATGGATTTGAAGCTAAACCTTCTACATCGCATTGATTTGCAGCTAAAGCATGTGTTTCGCATGGATTTGCAGCTAACTCGTTCGTTTCGCCTGCATTTGAAGCTATATCACTTATATCCCAAGTGATTGAATCTAAATCACTTGTTTCGCACGGATTTGAAGCTAATCCTTCTACATCGCATGGACTTGAAGCTAACTCGTTTGTTTCGCATGCAGCTGAAGCTATATCACCTGTATCCCAAGTGGTTGCAGCTCAATCATCTGTTTCGTATCGATTTGATGCTAAACCTTCTAAATCGCATGAATTTTAAGCTAAATCATGTGTTCCGCACGGATTTGAAGCCTACTCGTTGTTTCGTCTGCACTTGAAGCAATACCACATATATCGCTAGTATCTGAAGCTAAATCATTTTGTTTCACATGGATTTGAAGCTAAACCTTCAACATCGCATTGATTTGCAGCTAAAGCATGTGTTTCGCATGGATTTGCAGCTAACTCGTTCGTTTCGCCTGCATTTGAAGCTATATCACTTATATCCCAAGTGATTGAATCTAAATCACTTGTTTCGCATGGATTTGAAGCTAAACCTTCTACATCGCATGGACATGAAGCTAACTCGTTTGTTTCGCATGCAGCTGAAGCTATATCACCTATATCCCAAGTGGTTGCAGCTCAATCATTTGTTTCGCATGGATTTGTAGCTAACTCGATTGCTTCCCCTGCATTTGAAGCTATATCACTTATGTCGAAAGTATCTGGTGCTAAATCGTGTGTTTTGCATGGATTTGAAGCTAACTCGTTTGTTTCGTCTGCAATTTAAAGGTATGTCACTTATATCGCAAGTATCTGACGCTAAATCATTGGTTTCGCATGGATTTGAAGCTACACCTTCTACATCGCATTGATTTGCTGCTAAATCATGTGTATCGCATGGATTTTGAAGCTAACTGGATTGCTTCGTCTGCATTTGAAGCTATATCACTTACATCGCAAGTATCTGAAGCTAAATCCTTGGTTTCGCATGGATTTGAAGCTAAACCTTCTACATCGCATTGATTTGCTGCCAAATCATGTGTTTCGCATGGATTTGAAGCTAATTCGTTTGTTGCGCATGCAGTTGAATCTAAATAACGTATATCACAAGTATTTGTAGCTAAACCATTTGTTTGGCATGGATTTGAATCTAATCCTTCTACTTCGAATTGATTTGAAGCTAAATCATGTGTATCGCATGGAATTGAAGCTAACTGGATTGCTTCGTCTGCATTTGAAGCTATATCACTTATATCGCAAGTATCTGAAGCTAAATCCTTGGTTTCGCATGGATTTGAAGCTAAACCTTCTACATCGCATTGATTTGCTGCTAAATCATGTGTTTCGCATGGATTTGAAGCTAATTCGTTTGTTGCGCATGCAGTTGAATCTAAATAACGTATATCACAAGTATTTGTAGCTATACCATTTGTTTGGCATGGATTTGAATCTAATCCTTCTACTTCGAATTGATTTGAAGCTAAATCATGTGTATCGCATGGAATTGAAGCTAACTGGATTGCTTCGTCTGCATTTGAAGCTATATCACTTATATCGCAAGTATCTGAAGCTAAATCCTTGGTTTCGCATGGATTTGAAGCTAAACCTTCTACATCGCATTGATTTGCTGCTAAATCATGTGTTTCGCATGGATTTGAAGCTAATTCTTTTGTTGCGCATGCAGTTGAATCTAAATAACGTATATCACAAGTATTTGTAGCTAAACCACTTGTTTGGCATGGATTTGAATCTAATCCTTCTACTTCGAATTGATTTGAAGCTAAATCATGTGTATCGCATGGAATTGAAGCTAACTGGTTTGTTTCGTGTGCATTTGAAGCGATGTCCCTAATATCGCAAGTATCTGAAGCTAAATCATTGGTTTCGCATGGATTTGAATCTAAACCTTCTACATCGCATTGATTTGCTCCTAAATCATGTGTTTCGCTTGGATTGGAAGCTAACTCGTTTGTTTCGGCTGCAGTTGAACCTATATGACCTATATCGCATGTATCTGATGCTAAACCATTTGTTTGGCATGGATTTGAAGCTAATCCTTCCACTTCGAATTGAGTTGACGCTAAATCATGTGTTTCGCATGGAATTGAAGCTAACTGCTTTGTTTCGTCTGCATTTGAAGCGATGTCCCTAATATCGCAAGTATCTGAAGCTAAATCATTGGTTTCGCATGGATTTGAATCTAAACCTTCTACATCGCATTGATTTGCTCCCAAATCATGTGTTTCGCTTGGATTTGAAGCTAACTCGTTTGTTTCGTCTGCATTTGAAGCTATGTCACTTATATCACAAGTATCTGAAGCTAAATCATTGGTTTCGCATGGATTTGAAGCTACACCTTCTACATCGCATTGATTTGCTGCTAAATCATGTGTATCGCATGGATTTTGAAGCTAACTGGATTGCTTCGTCTGCATTTGAAGCTATATCACTTATATCGCAAGTATCTGAAGCTAAATCCTTGGTTTCGCATGGATTTGAAGCTAAACCTTCTACATCGCATTGATTTGCTGCTAAATCATGTGTTTCGCATGGATTTGAAGCTAATTCGTTTGTTGCGCATGCAGTTGAATCTAAATAACGTATATCACAGGTATTTGTAGCTAAACCATTTGTTTGGCATGGATTTGAATCTAAACCTTCTACATCGCATTGATTTGCTCCTAAATCATGTGTTTCGCTTGGATTGGAAGCTAAATCGTTTGTTTCGGCTGCAGTTGAACCTATATGACCTATATCGCATGTATCTGATGCTAAACCATTTGTTTGGCATGGATTTGAAGCTAATCCTTCTACTTCGAATTGAGTTGACGCTAAATCATGTGTTTCGCATGGAATTGAAGCTAACTGCTTTGTTTCGTCTGCATTTGAAGCGATGTCCCTAATATCGCAAGTATCTGAAGCTAAATCATTGGTTTCGCATGGATTTGAATCTAAACCTTCTACATCGCATTGATTTGCTCCCAAATCATGTGTTTCGCTTGGATTTGAAGCTAACTCGTTTGTTTCGTCTTCATTTGAAGCTATGTCACTTATATCACAAGTATCTGAAGCTAAATCATTGGTTTCGCATGGATTTGAAGCTAAACCATTAACATCGCATTGATTTGCTGCTGAAGCATGTGTTTCGCATGGATTTGCAGCTAACTCGTTCGTTTCGCCTGCATTTGAAGCTATATCACTTATATCCCAAGTGATTGAATCTAAATCACTTGTTTCGCATGGATTTGAAGCTAAACCTTCTACATCGCATGGACTTGAAGCTAACTCGTTTGTTTCGCATGCAGCTGAAGCTATATCACCTATATCCCAAGTGGTTGCAGCTCAATCATTTGTTTCGCATGGATTTGTAGCTAACTCGATTGCTTCCCCTGCATTTGAAGCTATATCACTTATGTCGAAAGTATCTGGTGCTAAATCGTGTGTTTTGCATGGATTTGAAACTAACTCGTTTGTTTCGTCTGCAATTTAAAGGTATGTCACTTATATCGCAAGTATCTGACGCTAAATCATTGGTTTCGCATGGATTTGAAGCTACACCTTCTACATCGCATTGATTTGCTGCTAAATCATGTGTATCGCATGGATTTTGAAGCTAACTGGATTGCTTCGTCTGCATTTGAAGCTATATCACTTATATCGCAAGTATCTGAAGCTAAATCCTTGGTTTCGCATGGATTTGAAGCTAAACCTTCTACATCGCATTGATTTGCTGCTAAATCATGTGTTTCGCATGGATTTGAAGCTAATTCGTTTTTTGCGCATGCAGTTGAATCTAAATAACGTATATCACAAGTATTTGTAGCTAAACCATTTGTTTGGCATGGATTTGAATCTAATCCTTCTACTTCGAATTGATTTGAAGCTAAATCATGTGTATCGCATGGAATTGAAGCTAACTGGATTGCTTCGTCTGCATTTGAAGCTATATCACTTATATCGCAAGTATCTGAAGCTAAATCCTTGGTTTCGCATGGATTTGAAGCTAAACCTTCTACATCGCATTGATTTGCTGCTAAATCATGTGTTTCGCATGGATTTGAAGCTAATTCGTTTGTTGCGCATGCAGTTGAATCTAAATAACGTATATCACAAGTATTTGTAGCTAAACCATTTGTTTGGCATGGATTTGAATCTAATCCTTCTACTTCGAATTGATTTGAAGCTAAATCATGTGTATCGCATGGAATTGAAGCTAACTGGTTTGTTTCGTGTGCATTTGAAGCGATGTCCCTTCTATCGCAAGTACCTGAAGCTAAATCATTGGTTTCGCATGGATTTGAATCTAAACCTTCTACATCGCATTGATTTGCTCCCAAATCATGTGTTTCGCTTGGATTTGAAGCTAACTCGTTTGTTTCGTCTGCATTTGAAGCTATGTCACTTATATCACAAGTATCTGAAGCTAAATCATTGGTTTCGCATGGATTTGAAGCTAAACCTTCTACATCGCATTGATTTGAATCTAAATCATGTGTTTCGCATGGTTTAAAGCAAACTCGTTTGTTTCGCATGCATTTGAAGCTAAATCACGTATATCACAAGTATTTGAAGCTAAATCATTTGTTTCGCATGGATTTGAAGCTAAACCTTCTACATCGCATTGAGTTGAAGCTTAATCATGTGTTTTGCATGGATTTGAAGCTAACTCGTTTGTTTCGCCTGCATTAGAAGCTATATCATTAATTTCGCAAGTATTTCAATCAAAATCACTTGTTTCGCACGGATTTGGAACTAAAAAACGTGTTTCTCATGAATTTGAATCTAAATCATGTGCTTCGCATGGATTTGAAGCTAACTCGTTAGTTTCGCCTGCATTTGAAGCTATATCACTTATATCGCATGTATCTGATGCTAAATCATTTGTGTCGCATGGATTTGAAGGAAACTTGTTTCGCCTGCATTTGAAGCTATATCACTTGTATCGCAAGTATTTGAAGAATAATCATTTGTTTCGCATGGATTTGAAGCTATCTCGCTTGTTTCGTCTGCATTTGCAGCTATATCAATTATATCGCTAGTATCTGAAGGTAAATCATTTGTTTCGCATTGATTTGAAACTAAGCTATCTACTTCGCATCGATTTGAATCTAAATGATGTGAATCGCATGGTTTTTGAAGCTAACTCGTATGATTCGTCTGCATTTGAAGCTATATCGCTAATATCGCAAGTATCTGATTCTAAATCATTTGTTTCGCATTTATTTGAAGTTAAATCTTCCACATCGCATTGATTTGCATTTCAATCATGTGTTTTGCATGGATTTTATGCTATCACGTTTGTTGCGCATGCAGATGAATCTAAGTAAGGTATATCACAAGTATTTGTAGCTAAACCATTTGTTTCGTATGGACTTGAAGCTAATCCTTCTACTTCGATATGATTTGTAGCTGAATCATAGGTTTCTTATGCATTTCAAGCTAAACCTTCTACATAGCATTGAATTGAAGCTTAATCATGTGTTTTGCATGAATTTGAAGCTAACTCGTTTGTTTCCCCTGCATTTGAAGCTACGTCACTTTTATCGCAAGTATCTGTAGCTAAATCATTTGTTTCGCATGGATTTGATGCTAAACCTTCTACATCGCATTGATTTGCAGCTACATCATGTGTATCGTACGGATTTTGAAGCTAACTCGTTTGTTTCGTCTGCATTTGAAGCTATATCACATATATCACAAGTGTTTGAAGCTAAACCATTTGTTTCGCATGGATTTGAAGCTAAACCTTCTACACCGCATTGATTTGAAGCTAAATTATGTGTTTCGCTTGGATTTGAAGCTATACCCTCTACATCGCTTTGATTTGAAGCTTAATCATGTGTTTTGCATGGATTTGATGCTAACTCGTTTGTTTCACCTGCGTTTGAAGCTATTTCAGTTATATCGCAAGTATCTGAAGCTAAATCATTTGTTTCGCATGGATTTGAAGCTATACCCTCTACAGCGCTTTGATTTGAAGCTTAATCATGTGTTTTGCATGGATTTGATGCTAACTCGTTTGTTTCCCCTGCGTTTGAAGCTATTTCAGTTATATCGCAAGTATCTGATGCTACATCATTTGTTTCGCATGGATTTGAAGCTAAACCTTCTACATCGCATTGATTTGCTGCTAAATCATGTGATTCGCTTGGATTTGAAGCTTACTCGTTTGTTTCGTCTGCATTTGAAGCTATGCCACTTATATCGCAAGTATCTGAAGCTAACTAATTTGTTTCGCATGGATTTATATCTAAACCTTCTACATCGGATTGATTTGAAGCTAAACCATGTGTTTCGCTTGGATATGAAGCTAACTCGTTTCTTTCGCATGCATTTGAATCTGTTTCATTTATACCGCAAGTATTTGAGAGGAAATCATTTGTTTCGCATGGATTTGAAGCTAAACCTTCTACATCGCATTGATTTGAAGCTAAATCATTTGTTTTGCATGGATTTGATGCTAACTCGTTTGTTTCTCCTGCATTTGAAACAACATCACTTATATCGCAAGTATCTGAACCTAAATCATTTGTTTCGCATGGATTTGAAGCTAAGCCTTCTACTTCGTATTGATTTGAAGCTAAATCATGTGTTTCGCTTGGATTTGAAGCTATACCTTCTACATCGCTTTGAATTGAAGCTAAATCACGTGTTTTGCATGGATTTGATGCTAACTCGTTTGTTTCCCCTGCATTTGAATCTGTTTCATTTATACCGCAAGTATTTGAGAGGAAATCATTTGTTTCGCATGGATTTGAAGCTAAACCTTCTACATCGCATTGATTTGAAGCTAAATCATTTGTTTTGCATGGATTTGATGCTAACTCGTTTGTTTCTCCTGCATTTGAAACAACATCACTTATATCGCAAGTATCTGAACCTAAATCATTTTTTTCGCATGGATTTGAAGCTAAGCCTTCTACTTCGTATTGATTTGAAGCTAAATCATGTGTTTCGCATGGATTTGAAGCTAACTCGGTCGTTTCGCCAGCATTTGATGCTATATCACTTATATCGCAAGTATCTGAAGCTAAATCATTTGTTTCGCTTGGATTTGAAGCTAAACCTTCTACATCGCATTGATTTGAAGATAAATCATGTGTTTCGCATGGATTTGAAGGTAACTCGTTAGTTTCGCTGCATTTGAAGCTATATCACTTATATCGCAAGTATCTGAACCTTAATCATTTGTTTTGCATGGATTTGAATCTAAGCCTTCTATTTCGCATAGATTTAAAGATAAATGATGTGTATCGCATGGATTTTGAAGCTATCCCGTCTGATTCGTCTGCATTTGCATCTATATCACTTATATCACAAGTGTTTGAAACTAAATCATTTGTTTCGCATGGATTTGAAGATAAGCCTTCTACTTCGCATTGATTTGAAGATAAATCATGTGTTTCGCATGGATTTGAAGGTAACTCGTTAGTTTCGCTGCATTTGAATCTGTTTCATTTATACCGCAAGTATTTGAGAGGAAATCATTTGTTTCGCATGGATTTGAAGCTAAACATTCTACATCGCATTGATTTGAAGCTAAATCATTTGTTTTGCATGGATTTGATGCTAACTCGTTTGTTTCTCCTGCATTTGAAACAACATCACTTATATCGCAAGTATCTGAACATAAATCATTTGTTTCGCATGGATTTGAAGCTAAGCCTTCTACTTCGTATTGATTTGAAGCTAAATCATGTGTTTCGCTTGGATTTGAAGCTATACCTTCTACATCGCTTTGATTTGAAGCTAAATCACGTGTTTTGCATGGATTTGATGCTAACTCGTTTGTTTCCCCTGCATTTGAATCTGTTTCATTTATACCGCAAGTATTTGAGAGGAAATCATTTGTTTCGCATGGATTTGAAGCTAAACCTTCTACATCGCATTGATTTGAAGCTAAATCATTTGTTTTGCATGGATTTGATGCTAACTCGTTTGTTTCTCCTGCATTTGAAACAACATCACTTATATCGCAAGTATCTGAACCTAAATCATTTGTTTCGCATGGATTTGAAGCTAAGCCTTCTACTTCGTATTGATTTGAAGCTAAATCATGTGTTTCGCATGGATTTGAAGCTAACTCGGTCGTTTCGCCAGCATTTGATGCTATATCACTTATATCGCAAGTATCTGAAGCTAAATCATTTGTTTCGCTTGGATTTGAAGCTAAACCTTCTACATCGCATTGATTTGAAGATAAATCATGTGTTTCGCATGGATTTGAAGGTAACTCGTTAGTT
Source organism: Megalopta genalis (assembly GCF_051020955.1). Taxonomy (NCBI): domain Eukaryota; kingdom Metazoa; phylum Arthropoda; class Insecta; order Hymenoptera; family Halictidae; genus Megalopta; species Megalopta genalis. Next base: position 248,313 of record NW_027476309.1, on the reverse strand, counting down.
TCGCCTGCATTTGAAGCTATATCACTTATATCGCAAGTATCTGAACCTTAATCATTTGTTTCGCATGGATTTGAAGCTAAGCCTTCTATTTCGCATGGATTTAAAGCTAAATGATATGTATCGCATGGATTTTGAAGCTAACTCGTTTGATTCGTCTGCATTTGAAGCTATATCACTTATATCCCAAGTGTTTGATGCTAAATCATTTGTTTCGCATGGATTTGAAGCTAAACCTTCTACATCGCATTGATTTGAAGCTAAATCATGTGTTTCGCTTGGATTTGAAGCTATACCTTCTACATCGCTTTGATTTGAAGATAAATCATGTGTTTTGCATGGATTTGATGCTAACTCGTTTGTTTCCCCTGCATTTGAAGCTATTTCAGTTATATCGCATGTATCAGACGCTAAATCATGTGTTTCGCTTGGATTTGAAGCTAAACCTTTTACATCGGATTGATTTGCAGCTTAATCATGTGTTTTGCATGGATTTGATGCTAACTCGTTTGTTTCCCCTGTATTTGAATCTATATCAGTTATATCGCAAGCATCTGAACCTAAATCATTTGTTTCGCATGGATTTGAAGCTAAGCCTTCTACTTCGCATGGATTTAAAGCTAAATCATGTGTTCGGCATGGATTTGAAGCTAACTCGTTCGTTTCGCCTGCATTCGATGCTATATCACTTCTATCGCTACTATCTGAAGCTAAATCATTTGTTTCGCATGGATTTGAAGCTAAACCTTCTACATCGTATTGATTTGAAGCTGAAATATTTGTTTTGCATGGATTTGAAGCTAAGCCTTCTATTTCGCATGGATTGAAAGCTAAATGATGTGAATCGCATGGATTTTGAAGCTAACTCGTTTGATTGGTCTGCATTTGAAGCTATATCACTTATATCCCAAGTGTTTGATCCTGAATCATTTGTTTCGCATGGATTTGACGCTAAACCTTCTACATCACATTGATTTGAAGTTAAATCATGTGTTTCGCTTGGATTTGAAGCTAAACCTTCTACATCGCATTGATTTGAAGATAAATTATGTGTTTCGCATGGATTTGAAGGTAACTCGTTAGTTTCGCCTGCATTTGAAGCTATATCACTTATATCGCAAGTATCTGATGCAAGTCATTTGTGCCGCATGGATTTGAAGCTAAACCTAACACATCGCATTGGTGTGAAACTAAATCTTGCACATCGCATTGGTTTGAAGCTAAACCTTCCACATCGCATTGTTTTGAAGCTAAATAATGTATTTCGTATGGAGTTGAAGCTAGCTCGTTTGTTTCGTCTGCATTTGAAGTTATATCACTTATATCGCAAGTATCTGAAGCTGAATCATTTGTTTCGCATTGATTTGAAGCTAAATCATGTGTTTTGCATGGATTTGAAGCTAAATCATGTGTTTCGCAAGGTTTTGAAGCTAACTCGTTTCTTTCGCATGCATTTGAATCTGTTTCATTTATACCGCAAGTATTTGAGAGGAAATCATTTGTTTCGCATGGATTTGAAGCTAAGCCTTCTACTTCGCATGGATTTAAAGCTAAATCATGTGTTCTGCATGGATTTGAAGCTAACTCGTTCGTTTCGCCTGCATTCGATGCTATATCACTTCTGTCGCTACTATCTGAAGCTAAATCATTTGTTTCGCATGCATTTGAAGCTAAACCTTCTACATCGTATTGATTTGAAGCTGAATCATTTGTTTTGCATGGATTTGAAGCTAAGCCTTCTATTTCGCATGGATTTAAAGCTAAATGATATGTGTCGCATGGATTTTGAACCTAACTCGTTTGATTCGTCTGCATTTGAAGCTATATCGCTTATATCCCAAGTGTTTGATCCTGAATCATTTGTTTCGCATGGATTTGACGCTAAACCTTCTACATCACATTGATTTGAAGTTAAATCATGAGTTTCGCTTGGATTTGAAGCTAAACCTTACACATCGCATTGGTTTGAAACTAAATCTTGCACATCGCATTGGTTTGAAGCTAAACCTTCCACATCGCATTGTTTTGAAGCTAAATAATGTGTTTCGTATGGAGTTGAAGCTAGCACGTTTGTTTCGTCTGCATTTGAAGTTATATCACTTATATCGCAAGTATCTGAAGCTGAATCATTTGTTTCGCTTTGATTTGAAGCTAAATCATGTGTTTTGCATGGATTTGAAGCTAAATCATGTGTTTCGCATGGATTTGAAGCTAACTGGTTTCTTTCGCATGCATTTGAATCTGTTTCATTTATACCGCAAGTATTTGCGAGTAAATCATTTGTTTCGCATGGATTTGAAGCTAAACCTTCTACATCGCATTGATTTGAAGCTAAATCATTTGTTTTGCATGGATTTGATGCTAACTCGTTTGTTTCTCCTGCATTTGAAACAACATCACTTATATCGCAAGTATCTGAACCTAAATCATTTGTTTCGCATGGATTTGAAGCTAAGCCTTCTACTTCGTATTGATTTGAAGCTAAATCATGTGTTTCGCTTGGATTTGAAGCTATACCTACTACATCGCTTTGATTTGAAGCTAAATCACGTGTTTTGCATGGATTTGATGCTAACTCGTTTGTTTCCCCTGCATTTGAAGCTATTTCAGTTATATCGCAAGTATCTGATGCTAAATCATGTGTGTTGCTTGGATTTTGAAGCTAACTTTGATTTGATTTGATTCGTCTGCATTTGATGCTACATCAAATACATCGCAAGCATCTGAACCTAAACCATTTGTTTCGCATGGATTTGTAGCTAAACCTTCTACATCGTATCGATTTGAAGCTAAATGATATGTATCGCATGAATTTGAAGCTAACTCGGTCGTTTCGCCAGCATTTGATGCTATATCACTTATATCGCAAGTATCTGAAGCTAAATCATTTGTTTCGCTTGGATTTGAAGCTAAACCTTGTACATCGCATTGATTTGAAGATAAATTATGTGTTTCGCATGGATTGGAAGGTAACTCGTTAGTTTCGCCTGCATTTTAAGCTATATCACTTATATCGCAAGTATCTGAACCTTAATCATTTGTTTCGCATGGATTTGAATCTAAGCCTTCTATTTCGCATAGATTTAAAGATAAATGATGTGTATCGCATGGATTTTGAAGCTATCCCGTCTGATTCGTCTGCATTTGCATCTATATCACTTATATCACAAGTGTTTGAAACTAAATCATTTGTTTCGCATGGATTTGAAGATGAGCCTTCTACTTCGCATTGATTTAAAGCTAAATCATGTGTTTTGCATGGATTTGAAGCTAAGCCTTCTATTTCGCATGGATTGAAAGCTAAATGATGTGAATCGCATGGATTTTGAAGCTAACTCGTTTGATTGGTCTGCATTTGAATCTATATCACTTATATCCCAAGTGTTTGATCCTGAATCATTTGTTTCGCATGGATTTGACGCTATACCTTCTACATCACATTGATTTGAAGTTAAATCATGTGTTTCGCTTGGATTTGAAGCTAAACCTTCTACATCGCATTGATTTGAAGATAAATTATGTGTTTCGCATGGATTTGAAGGTAACTCGTTAGTTTCGCCTGCATTTGAAGCTATATCACTTATATCGCAAGTATCTGATGCAAGTCATTTGTGCCGCATGGATTTGAAGCTAAACCTTACACATCGCATTGGTGTGAAACTAAATCTTGCACATCGCATTGGTTTGAAGCTAAACCTTCCACATCGCATTGTTTTGAAGCTAAATAATGTATTTCGTATGGAGTTGAAGCTAGCACGTTTGTTTCGTCTGCATTTGAAGTTATATCACTTATATCGCAAGTATCTGAAGCTGAATCATTTCTTTCGCATTGATTTGAAGCTAAATCATGTGTTTTGCATGGATTTGAAGCTAAATCATGTGTTTCGCAAGGATTTGAAGCTAACTCGTTTCTTTCGCATGCATTTGAATCTGTTTCATTTATACCGCAAGTATTTGAGAGGAAATCATTTGTTTCGCATGGATTTGAAGCTAAGCCTTCTACTTCGCATGGATTTAAAGCTAAATCATGTGTTCTGCATGGATTTGAAGCTAACTCGTTCGTTTCGCCTGCATTCGATGCTATATCACTTCTATCGCAAGTATCTGAACCTAAATCATTTGTTTCGCATGGATTTGAAGCTAAGCCTTCTACTTCGTATTGATTTGAAGCTAAATCATGTGTTTCGCTTGTATTTGAAGCTATACCTACTACATCGCTTTGATTTGAAGCTAAATCACGTGTTTTGCATGGATTTGATGCTAACTCGTTTGTTTCCCCTGCATTTGAAGCTATTTCAGTTATATCGCAAGTATCTGATGCTAAATCATGTGTGTTGCTTGGATTTGAAGCTAAGCCTTCTACTTCACGTGGATTTAAAGCTAAATGATGTGTACCGCATGGATTTTGAAGCTAACTTTGATTTGATTTGATTCGTCTGCATTTGATGGTACATCAATTACATCGCAAGCATCTGAACCTAAACCATTTGTTTCGCATGGATTTGTAGCTAAACCTTCTACATCGTATCGATTTGAAGCTAAATGATATGTATCGCATGGATTTGAAGCTAACTCGGTCGTTTCGCCAGCATTTGATGCTATATCACTTATATCGCAAGTATCTGAAGCTAAATCATTTGTTTCGCTTGGATTTGAAGCTAAACCTTGTACATCGCATTGATTTGAAGATAAATTATGTGTTTCGCATGGATTTGAAGGTAACTCGTTAGTTTCGCCTGCATTTGAAGCTATATCACTTATATCGCAAGTATCTGAACCTTAATCATTTGTTTCGCATGGATTTGAATCTAAGCCTTCTATTTCGCATAGATTTAAAGATAAATGATGTGTATCGCATGGATTTTGAAGCTATCCCGTCTGATTCGTCTGCATTTGCATCTATATCACTTATATCACAAGTGTTTGAAACTAAATCATTTGTTTCGCATGGATTTGAAGATGAGCCTTCTACTTCGCATTGATTTAAAGCTAAATCATGTGTTTTGCATGGATTTGAAGCTAAATCATGTGTTTCGCATGGATTTGAAGCTAAACCTTCTACATCGCATTGATTTGAAGCTGTTTCATTTATATCGCAAGTATTTGAAAGTAAATCATTTGTTTTGCATGGATTTGAAGCTAAACCTTCTACATCGCATTGATTTGAAGCTAAATCATTTGTTTTGCATGGATTTGATGCTAACTCGTTTGTTTCTCCTGCATTTGAAACTACATCACTTATATCGCAAGTATTTGAACCTAAATCATTTGTTTCGCATGGATTTGAAGCTAAGCCTTCTACTTCGTATTGATTTGAAGCTAAATCATGTGTTTCGCTTGGATTTGAAGCTATACCTTCTACATCGCTTTGATTTGAAGCTAAATCATGTGTTTTGCATGGATTTGATGCTAACTCGTTTATTTCCCCTGCATTTGAAGCTATATCACTTAAATCGCAAGTATCTGAACCTTAATCATTTGTTTCGCATGGATTTGTAGCTAAGCCTTCTATTTCGCATGGATTTAAAGCTAAATGATATGTATCGCATGGATTTTGAAGCTAACTCGTTTGATTCGTCTGCATTTGAAGCTATATCACTTATATCCCAAGTGTTTGATCCTGAATCATTTGTTTCGCATGGATTTGACGCTAAACCTTCTACATCACATTGATTTGAAGTTAAATCATGTGTTTCGCTTGGATTTGAAGCTAAACCTTCCACATCGCATTGATTTGAAGATAAATTATGTGTTTCGCATGGATTTGAAGGTAACTCGTTAGTTTCGCCTGCATTTGAAGCTATATCACTTATATCGCAAGTATCTGATGCAAGTCATTTGTGTCGCATGGATTTGAAGCTAAACCTTACACATCGCATTGGTGTGAAACTAAATCTTGCACATCGCATTGGTTTGAAGCTAAACCTTCCACATCGCATTGTTTTGAAGCTAAATAATGTATTTCGTATGGAGTTGAAGCTAGCACGTTTGTTTCGTCTGCATTTGAAGTTATATCACTTATATCGCAAGTATCTGAAGCTGAATCATTTGTTTCGCATTGATGTGAAGCTAAATCATGTGTTTTGCATGGATTTGAAGCTAAATCATGTGTTTCGCAAGGATTTGAAGCTAACTCGTTTCTTTCGCATGCATTTGAATCTGTTTCATTTATACCGCAAGTATTTGAGAGGAAATCACTTGTTTCGCATGGATTTGAAGCTAAACCTTCTACATCGCATTGATTTGAAGCTAAATCATTTGTTTTGCATGGATTTGATGCTAACTCGTTTGTTTCTCCTGCATTTGAAACAACATCACTTATATCGCAAGTATCTGAACCTAAATCATTTGTTTCGCATGGATTTGAAGCTAAGCCTTCTACTTCGTATTGATTTGAAGCTAAATCATGTGTTTCGCTTGGATTTGAAGCTATACCTTCTACATCGCTTTGATTTGAAGCTAAATCACGTGTTTTGCATGGATTTGATGCTAACTCGTTTGTTTCCCCTGCATTTGAAGCTATTTCAGTTATATCGCAAGTATCTGATGCTAAATCATGTGTGTTGCATGGATTTGAAGCTAAGCCTTCTACTTCACGTGGATTTAAAGCTAAATGATGTGTACCGCATGGATTTTGAAGCTAACTCGTTTGATTCATCTGCATTTGATGCTACATCAATTACATCGCAAGCATCTGAACCTAAACCATTTGTTTCGCATGGATTTGTAGCTAAACCTTCTACATCGTATCGATTTGAAGCTAAATGATATGTATCGCATGGATTTTGAAGCTATCCCGTTTGATTCGTCTGCATTTGATGCTACATCACTTATATCGCAAGCATCTGAACCTAAATCATTTGTTTCGCATGGATTTGAAGCTAAACCTTCTACATCGTATTGATTTGAAGCTGAATCATTTGTTTTGCATGGATTTGAAGCTAAGCCTTCTACTTCGCGTTGATTTGAAGCTAAAGCATGTGTTTCGTTTGGATTTGAAGCTACTACGTTTGTTTCTCCTGCATTTGAAACTACATCACTTATATCGCAAGTATCTGTACCTAAATCATTTGTTTCGCATGGATTTGAAGCTAAGCCTTCTACTTCGTATTGATTTGAAGCTAAATCATGTGTTTCGCTTGGATTTGAAGCTATACCTTCTACATCGCTTTGGTTTGAAGCTAAATCATGTGTTTTGCATGGATTTGATGCTAACTCGTTTATTTCCCCTGCATTTGAAGCTATATCACTTATATAGCAAGTATCTCATGCTATATCATTTGTTTCGCATGGATTTGAAGCTAAACCTTCTATTTCGCATAGATTTAAAGATAAATGATGTGTATCGCATGGATTTTGAAGCTATCCCGTCTGATTCGTCTGCATTTGCATCTATATCACTTATATCACAAGTGTTTGAAACTAAATCATTTGTTTCGCATGGATTTGAATCTAAACCTTCTACATCGCATTGATTTGAAGCTAAATCATGTGTTTCGCTTGGATTTGAAGCTATACCTTCTACATCGCTTTGATTTGAAGCTAAATCATGTGTTTTGCTTGGATTTGATGCTAACTCGTTTGTTTCCCCTGCATTTGAAGCTATTTCAGTTATATCGCAAGTATCTGATGCTAAATCATGTGTTTCGCTTGGATTTGAAGCTAAACCTTCTACATCGCATTGATTTGAAGCTAAATCATGTGTTTTGCATGGATTTGATGCTTACTCGTTTGTTTCCCCTGCATTTGAAGCTATATCAGTTATATCGCAAGTCTATCATGCTAAATCATTTGTTTCGCATGGATTTGAGGCTAATCCTTCCACTTCACATGGATTTAAAGCTAAATTATGTATACCTAATGGATTTTTAAGCTAACTCGTTTGATTCGTCTGCATTTGATGCTACATCACTTATATTGCAAGCATCTGAACCTAAATCATTTGTTTCGCATGGATTTGTAGCTAAACCTTCTACATCGCATTGATTTGAAGCTAAATCATTTGTTTCGCATGGATTTGTAGATAAACCTTCTACATCGTATCGATTTGATGCTAAATGATATGTATCGCATGGATTTTGAAGCTATCCCGTTTGATTCGTCTGCATTTGCAGCTATATCACTTATATCACAATTGTTTGAAGCTAAATCATTTGTTTCGCATGGATTTGAATCTAAACCTTCTACATCGCATTGATTTGAAGCTAAATCATGTGTTCGTGTGTTTCGCTTGGATTTGAAGCTAAACCTTCCACATCCATTGATTTGAAGCTAAATCATGTGTTTCGCTTGGATTTGAAGCTAAACCTTCTACATCGCATTGATTTGAAGATAAATCATGCGTTTGGCTTGGATTTCATGCTAACTCGTTCGTTTCGCTTGCATTTGATGCTATATCACTTATATCGCAAATATCTGAAGCTAAATCATTTGTTTCGCTTGGATTTGAAGCTAAACCTTCTACATCGCATTGATTTGAAGATAAATTATGTGTTTCGCATGGATTTGAAGGTAACTCGTTAGTTTCGCCTGTATTTGAAGCTATATCACTTATATCGCAAGTATCTGAACCTTAATCATTTGTTTCGCATGGATTTGAATCTAAGCCTTCTATTTCGCATAGATTTAAAGATAAATCATGTGTTTCGCATGGATTTGAAGCTAACTCGTTTGTTTCGTCTGCATTGAAGCTATATCACATATATTCCAAGCGTTTGAAGCTAAATCATTTGTTTCGCATGGATTTGAAGCTATATCACTTATATCCCAAGCGTTTGAGAGTAAATCATTTGTTTCGCATGGATTTGGATCTAAACCTTCTACATCGCATTGATTTGCAGCTAAATCATGTGTTTCGCATGGATTTAAAGCTAACTCGTTTGTTTCCCCTGTACTTGAAGCTATATCACTTATATCGCAAGTATCTAAAGCTAAATCATTTGTTTCGCATGGATTTGAACCTAAACCTTCATACATCGCATTGCTTTGAAGCTTAATCATGTGTTTTGCTTGGATTTGAAGCTAACTCGTTTGTTTCCCCTGCATTTGAAGCTATATCACTTATATCGCAAGTATCTCAAGCTGAATCATTTGTGTCGCATGGATTTGAAGCTAAACCTTCATACATGGCATTGCTTTGAAGCTAAATCATGTGATTCGCTTGGATTTGAAGCTGACTCGTTTGTTTCGTCTGCATTTGAAGCTATATCAATTGTATCGCAAGTATCCGAAGATAAATCATTTGTTTCGCATGGATTTCAAGCTAAACCTTCTACATCGCATTGATTTAATGCTAAATCATGTGTTTCGCTTGGATTGGAAGCTAACTCGTTTATTTCGTCTGCATTTGAAGCTGTATCACTTATATCGCAAGTATCTGAATCTAAATCATTTGTGTCGCATGGAATTGAAGCAAAACCTTTTACATAGCATCGATTAGCAGCTAAATCATGTGATTCGCTTGGATTTAAAGCTAACTCGTTTGTTTCCCCTGCATTTGAATCTATATCGCTTATATCGCAAGTATCTAAAGCTAAATCATTTGTTTCGCATGGATTTGAAGCTAAACGTTCTACATAGCATTGATTTGCAGCTAAATCATGTGTTTCGCTTGGATATGAAGCTAACTCGTTTGTTTCCGTCTGCATTTGAAACTATATCACTTATATCCCAAGTTTTGAAGCTAAATCATTTGTGTCGCATGGATTTGAAGCTAATCCTTCTACATCGTATTGATTTAAAGCTGAATCATGTGTTTCGCTTGGATATGAAGCTATCTCGTTTGTTTCCGTCTGCATTTGAAGCTATCTCACTTGTACCGCAAGTATCTGATGCTAAATCATGTGTTTCGCTTGGATTTGAAGCTAAACCTTCTATATCGCATTGATTTGAAGCTAAATCATGTGTTTTGCATGGATTTGATGCTTACTCGTTTGTTTCCCCTACATTTGAAGCTATGTCAGTTATATCGCAAGTATCTGATGCTAAATCTTTTGTTTCGCATGGATTTGAAGCAAATCCTTCCACTTCACATGGATTTAAAGCTAAATGATGTGTACCTAATGGATTTTTCAGCTAACTCGTTTGATTCGTCTGCATTTGATGCTACATCACTTATATCGCAAGCATCTGAACCTAAATCATTTGTTTCGCATGGATTAGAAGCTAAACCTTCTACATCGCATTGATTTGAAGCTAAATCATGTGTTTCGCTTGGATTTGAAGCTAAACCTTCTACATCGCATTGATTTGAAGCTAAATCATGTGTTTTGCATGGATTTGATGCTTACTCGTTTGTTTCCCCTGCATTTGAAGCTATATCAGTTATATCGCAAGTATCTCATGCTAAATCATTTGTTTCGCATGGATTTGAGGCTAATCCTTCCACTTCACATGGATTTAAAGCTAAATGATGTATACCTAATGGATTTTTAAGCTAACTCGTTTGATTCGTCTGCATTTGATGCTACATCACTTATATTGCAAGCATCTGAACCTAAATCATTTGTTTCGCATGGATTTGTAGCTAAACCTTCTACATCGCATTGATTTGAAGCTAAATCATTTGTTTCGCATGGATTTGTAGATAAACCTTCTACATCGTATCGATTTGATGCTAAATGATATGTATCGCATGGATTTTGAAGCTATCCCGTTTGATTCGTCTGCATTTGCAGCTATATCACTTATATCACAATTGTTTGAAGCTAAATCATTTGTTTCGCATGGATTTGAATCTAAACCTTCTACATCGCATTGATTTGAAGCTAAATCATGTGTTTCGCTTGGATTTGAAGCTAAACCTTCCACATCGCATTGATTTGAAGCTAAATCATGTGTTTCGCTTGGATTTGAAGCTAAACTTTCTACATCGCATTGATTTGAAGATAAATCATGCGTTTGGCTTGGATTTCATGCTAACTCGTTCGTTTCGCTTGCATTTGATGCTATATCACTTATATCGCAAATATCTGAAGCTAAATCATTTGTTTCGCTTGGATTTGAAGCTAAACCTTCTACATCGCATTGATTTGAAGATAAATTATGTGTTTCGCATGGATTTGAAGGTAACTCGTTAGTTTCGCCTGTATTTGAAGCTATATCACTTATATCGCAAGTATCTGAACCTTAATCATTTGTTTCGCATGGATTTGAATCTAAGCCTTCTATTTCGCATAGATTTAAAGATAAATCATGTGTTTCGCATGGATTTGAAGCTAACTCGTTTGTTTCGTCTGCATTTGAAGCTATATCACATATATTCCAAGCGTTTGAAGCTAAATCATTTGTTTCGCATGGATTTGAAGCTATATCACTTATATCCCAAGCGTTTGAGAGTAAATCATTTGTTTCGCATGGATTTGGATCTAAACCTTCTACATCGCATTGATTTGCAGCTAAATCATGTGTTTCGCATGGATTTGAAGCTAACTCGTTTGTTTCGTCTGCATTTGAAGCTATATCACATATATCCCAAGTGATTGAAGCTCAATCATTTGCTTCGCATGGATTTGAAGCTAATCCTTCTACATCGCATTGATTTGAAGCTAAATCATGCGATTCGCTTGGATTTAAAGCTAACTCGTTTGTTTCCCCTGTATTTGAAGCTATATCACTTATATCGCAAGTATCTAAAGCTAAATCATTTGTTTCGCATGGATTTGAACCTAAACCTTCATACATCGCATTGCTTTGAAGCTTAATCATGTGTTTTGCTTGGATTTGAAGCTAACTCGTTTGTTTCCCCTGCATTTGAAGCTATATCACTTATATCGCAAGTATCTCAAGCTGAATCATTTGTGTCGCATGGATTTGAAGCTAAACCTTCATACATGGCATTGCTTTGAAGCAAAATCATGTGATTCGCTTGGATTTGAAGCTGACTCGTTTGTTTCGTCTGCATTTGAAGCTATATCACCTATACCCCAAGTGTTTGATGCTAAATCATTTGTTTCGCATGGATTAGAAGCTAAACCTTCTACATCGCATTGATTTGAAGCTAAATCGTGTGTTTCGCTTGGATTTGAAGCTATACCTTCTACATCGCTTTGATTTGAAGCTAAATCATGTGTTTTGCATGGATTTGATTCTAACTCGTTTGTCTCCCCTGCATTTGAAGCTATTTTATATATATTGCAAGTATCTGAAGCTAAATCATGTGTTTCGCATGGATTCGAAGCTAACTCGTTTGTTTCGCATGCTATTGAAGCTATATCACCTATATCGCAAGTGTTTGAAAGTAAATTATTTGTTTCGCCTGGATTTGAAGTTAAACCTTCTAAATCGCACTGATTTGAAGCTAAATCGTGTGATTCGCTTGGATTGGAAGCTAAGTCGTTAGACTCGTCTGCATTTCAAGCTGTATCACTTATATCGCAAGTATCTGAATCTAAATCAGTTGTGTCTCATGGATTTGAAGCAAAACCTTCTACATCGCATTGATTTGCAGCTAAATCATTTGTTTCGCATGGATTTGAAGCTAACTCGTTTGTTTCGCCTTCATTTGAAGCTATATCACTTATATCCCAAGCGTTTGAAAGTAAATCATTTGTTTCGCATGGATTTGAAGCTAAACCTTCATACATGGCATTGCTTTGAAGCTAAATCATGTGTTTTGCTTGGATTTGAAGCTAACTCGTTTGTTTCCCCTGCATTTGAAGCTATATCACTTATATCGCAAGTATCTCAAGCTGAATCATTTGTGTCGCATGGATTTGAAGCTAAACCTTCATACATGGCATTGCTTTGAAGCTAAATCATGTGTTTCGCATGGATTTGAAGCTAACTCGGTCGTTTCGCCAGCATTTGATGCTATATCACTTATATCGCAAGTATCTGAATCTAAATCATTTGTTTCGCTTGGATTTGAAGCTAAACCTTCTACATCGCATTGATTTGAAGATAAATTTTGTGTTTCGCATGGATTTGAAGGTAACTCGTTAGTTGCGCCTGCATTTGAAGCTATATCACTTATATCGCAAGTATCTGAACCTTAATCATTTGTTTCGCGTGGATTTGAATCTAAGCCTTCTATTTCGCATAGATTTAAAGATAAATTATGTGTATCGCATGGATTTTGAAGCTATCCCGTTTGATTCGTCTGCATTTGCATCTATATCACTTATATCACAAGTATCTGATGCTAATCATGTGTTTCGCTTGGATTTGAAGCTAAACCTTCTACATCGCATTGATTTGAAGCTAAATCATGTGTTTTGCATGGATTTGATGCTTACTCGTTTGTTTCCCCTGCATTTGAAGCTATGTCAGTTATATCGCAAGTATCTGATGCTAAATCTTTTGTTTCGCATGGATTTGAAGCTAATCCTTCCACTTCACATGGATTTAAAGCTAAATGATGTGTACCTAATGGATTTTTAAGCTAACTCGTTTGATTCGTCTGCATTTGATGCTACATCACTTATATCGCAAGCATCTGAACCTAAATCATTTGTTTCGCATTGATTTGAGGATAAGGCTTCTGATTCGCATTGATGTGAAGCCAAATCATGTGTTTCGCATGGATTTGAAGGTAAATCATGTGTTTCGCATGGATTTGAAGGTAACTAGTTTGTTTGGTATGCAGTTGAAGCTAAATCATGTATATCACAAGTATTTGAATCTAAACCATTTGATTCGCATGGATTTGAAGGTAAGCCTACTACTTCGCATTGATTTGAAGTTAAATCATGTGTTCCGCTTGGATTTGAAGCTAACTCGTTTGATTCGCATGCAGTTGAATCTACATCATGTATATCACAAGTATTTGAAGCTAAACCGTATGTTTCGCATTGATTTGAAGCTAAGCCTACTACTTCGCATTGATTTGAAGCTGAATCATGTGTTTCGCATGGATTTGAAGCCATCGCGTTTGTTTCGCATGCAGTTGAAGCTAAATCATATATATCACAAGTATTCGAAGCCAACTCATTTGTGTCGCATGGATTTCAAGCTAATCCTTCTACTTCGCATCGATTTGAAGTTAAATCATGTGTTTCCCTTGGATTTGAAGCTAACTCGTTTGTTTCGGCCGCATTTGAAGCTATTTCAGTTAAACCGCAAGTATTTGAAGCTAAACCATTTGTTTCGCATGGATTTGAATATAAGCCTTCTACTTCTCATTGATTTGAAGCTAAATCAAGTGTATCGCTTGGATTTGAAGCCAACGCGTTTGTTTCGCATGCAGTTGAAGCTAAATCATGTATATCACAAGTATTCGAAGCCAAATCATTTGTGTCGCATGGATTTCAAGCTAATCCTTCTACTTCGCATCGATTTGAAGTTAAATCATGTGTTTCCCTTGGATTTGAAGCTAACTCGTTTGTTTCGGCCGCATTTGAAGCTATTTCAATTAAACCGCAAGTATTTCAAGCTAAACCATTTGTTTTGCATTGATTTGAAGCTAAGCCTACTACTTCGGATTTATTTGAAGCTAAATCATGTGTTCCGCTTGGGTTTGAAGCTAACTCGTTTGATTCGCATGCAGTTGAATCTAAATCATGTATAAGAGAAGTATTTGAAGCCAAACCATATGTTTCGCATTGATTTGAAGCTAAGCCTACTACTTCGCATTGATTTGAAGCTGCATCATGTACTTCGCATGCATTTGAATCTAACTCTTTTTTTTCGCCTGCATTTGAAACTATATCACTTATTTTCGCAAGTATGTGAAACTAAATCATTCGTTTCGCATGGATTTGTATATAAGCCTTCTATTTCTCATTGATTTGAAGCTAAATCTAGTGTATCGCTTGGATTTGAAGCCAACGCGTTTCTTTCGCATGCAGTTGAATCTAAATCATGTATATCACAAGTATTTGAAGCTAAACCATTTGTTTCGCATTGATTTGAGGATAAGGCTTCTGATTCGCATTGATGTGAAGCTAAATCATGTGTTTCGCATGGATTTGAAGGTAAATCATGTGTTTCGCATGGATTTGAAGGTAACTAGTTTGTTTGGTATGCAGTTGAAGCTAAATCATGTATATCACAAGTATTTGAATCTAAACCATTTGATTCGCATGGATTTGAAGGTAAGCCTACTACTTCGCATTGATTTGAAGTTAAATCATGTGTTCCGCTTGGATTTGAAGCTAACTCGTTTGATTCGCATGCAGTTGAATCTACATCATGTATATCACAAGTATTTGAAGCTAAACCGTATGTTTCGCATTGATTTGA
The DNA here is from genome assembly GCF_051020955.1 of Megalopta genalis. Lineage (NCBI taxonomy): Eukaryota > Metazoa > Arthropoda > Insecta > Hymenoptera > Halictidae > Megalopta > Megalopta genalis. Next base: position 233,136 of record NW_027476309.1, on the reverse strand, counting down.
AGCTAAGCCTACTACTTCGCATTGATTTGAAGCTGAATCATGTGTTTCGCATGGATTTGAAGCCATCGCGTTTGTTTCGCATGCAGTTGAAGCTAAATCATATATATCACAAGTATTCGAAGCCAACTCATTTGTGTCGCATGGATTTCAAGCTAATCCTTCTACTTCGCATCGATTTGAAGTTAAATCATGTGTTTCCCTTGGATTTGAAGCTAACTCGTTTGTTTCGGCCGCATTTGAAGCTATTTCAGTTAAACCGCAAGTATTTCAAGCTAAACCATTTGTTTCGCATGGATTTGAATATAAGCCTTCTACTTCTCATTGATTTGAAGCTAAATCAAGTGTATCGCTTGGATTTGAAGCCAACGCGTTTGTTTCGCATGCAGTTGAAGCTAAATCATGTATATCACAAGTATTCGAAGCCAAATCATTTGTGTCACATGGATTTCAAGCTAATCCTTCTACTTCGCATCGATTTGAAGTTAAATCATGTGTTTCCCTTGGATTTGAAGCTAACTCGTTTGTTTCGGCCGCATTTGAAGCTATTTCATTTAAACCGCAAGTATTTCAAGCTAAACCATTTGTTTTGCATTGATTTGAAGCTAAGCCTACTACTTCGCATTTATTTGAAGCTAAATAAAGTGTATCGCTTGGATTTGATGCTAACTCGTTTGTTTCGCATGCAGTTGAAGCTAAATCATGTATATCACAAGTATTCGAATCTAATCCATTTGTTTCGCATGGATTTGAAGCTAAGCCTTCTACTTCGCGTTGATTTGAAGCTGAATCATTTGTTTCGCTTGGATTTGAAGCTAACTTGGTTTTTTTCGCCTGCAGTTGAAACTATATCACTTATATTCGCAAGTATGTGAAACTAAATCATTCGTTTCTCATTGATTTGAAACTAAGCCTACTACTTCGCATTGATTTGAAGCTGAATCATGTGTTTCGCATGGATTTGCTGCTAACTCGTTTGTTTCGGCTGCGTTTAAATCTATTTCATTTAAACCGCAAGTATTTGAAGCTAATCCATTTGTATCGCATGGATGTGAATATAAGCCTTCTACTTCTCATTGATTTGAAGCTAAATCTAGTGTATCGCTTGGATTTGAAGCCAACGCGTTTCTTTCGCATGCAGTTGAATGTAAATCATGTATATCACAAGTATTTGAAGCTAAACAATTTGTTTCGCATGGATTTGAAGCTCAGCCTACTACTTCACATTGATTTGAAGTGAAATCACGTGTTTCCCTTGGATTTGAAGCTAACTCGTTTGATTCGCATGCGTTTAAATCTATTTCATTTAAACCGCAAGTATTTGAAGCTAAACCATTTGTTTGGCATTGATTTGAAGCTAAGCCTACTACTTCGCATTGATTTGAAGAGAAATCATGTTGTTCCCTTGGATTTGAAGCTAACTCATTTGATTCGCATGCAGTTGAATCTACATCATGTATATCACAAGTATTTGAAGCTAAACCGTATGTTTCGCATTGATTTGATGCTAAGCCTACAACTTCGCATTGATTTGAAGTGAAGTCATGTGTTTCCCTTGGATTTGAAGCTAACTCGTTTGATTCGCATGCGTTTAAATCTATTTCATTTAAACCGCAAGTATTTGAAGCTAAACCATTTGTTTCGCATGGATTTGAATATAAGCCTTCTACTTCTCATTGATTTGAAGCTAAATCAAGTGTTTCGCTTGGATTTGAAGCCAACGCGTTTGTTTCGCATGCAGTTGAAGCTGAATCATGTATACCACAAGTATTCGAAGCCAAATCATTTGTGTCGCATGGATTTCAAGCTAATCCTACTTCGCATCGATTTGAAGTTAAATCATGTGTTTCCCTTGGATTTGAAGCTAACTCGTTTGTTTCGGCCGCATTTGAAGCTATTTCAATTAAACCGCAAGTATTTCAAGCTAAACCATTTGTTTTGCATTGATTTGAAGCTAAGCCTACTACTTCGCATTTATTTGAAGCTAAATCATGTGTTCCGCTTGGGTTTGAAGCTAACTCGTTTGATTCGCATGCAGTTGAATCTAAATCATGTATAACAGAAGTATTTGAAGCCAAACCATATGTTTCGCATTGATTTGAAGCTAAGCCTACTACTTCGCATTGATTTGAAGGTGAATCATGTACTTCGCATGCATTTGAATCTAACTCGTTTGTTTCGCCTGCATTTGAAACTGTATCACTTATATTCGCAAGTATGTGAAACTAAATCATTCGTTTCGCATGGATTTGATGCTAAGCCTACTACTTCGCAATGATTTGAAGTGAAATCATGTGTTTCCCTTGGATTTGAAGCTAACTCGTTTGATTCGCATGCAGTTGAATCTACATCATGTATATCACAAGTATTTGAAGCTAAACCGTATGTTTCGCATTGATTTGAAGCTAAGCCTACTACTTCGCATTGATTTGAAGCTGAATCAAGTGTATCGCTTGGATTTGAAGCCAACGCGTTTGTTTCGCATGCAGTTGAAGCTAAATCATGTATATAACAAGTATTCGAAGCTAAATCATTTGTGTGGCATGGATTTCAAGCTAATCCTACTTCGCATCGATTTGAAGTTAAATCATGTGTTTCCCTTGGATTTGAAGCTAACTCGTTTGTTTCGGACCCATTTGAAGCTATTTCAATTAAACCGCAAGTATTTCAAGCTAAACCATTTGTTTTGCATTGATTTGAAGCTAAGCCTACTGCTTCGCATTGATTTGAACTGAAATCATGTGTTTCCCTTGGATTTGAAGCTAACTCGTTTGATTCGCATGCAGTTGAATCTACATCATGTATATTACAAGTATTTGAAGCTAAACCATTTGATTCGCATGGATTTGAAGCTACCCTTCTACGTCGCATTTATCATTATTTACCCTACTTCTATTCCGCATCGATTTGAAGCTAAATCATATTTTACGCATGCATTTGAAGGTAACTCGTTTGTTTCGCATGCATTTTAAGCTATATCAGTTACATCGCAAGTATTTGATGGTAAATCAATTGTTTTTCGTGGATTGGAAGCTAAACCTTCAACTCCACATTGTTTTGAAGCTAAATCATGTGTTCCGCAAGGATTTGAAGCTAACTCGTTTGTTTTGCATGCATTTGAATCCTATATCATTTACGTCGCAAGTATTTAAAGCTAAATCATTTGTTTCACATGGATTATAAGGTAAACATTTTACTCTGCATTGATTTGAAGCTAAATGGTGTGTTTCTCATGGATTTGATGCTATATCATGTGATTCGCTTGGATGTGAAACTAACTCATTTGTTTCGCACGCAGTGGAAGTTAAATCATGTATATCACTAGTATTTGAAGCTAAGCCATCTTTCGCATTGATTCGAAGCTAACTCGATTGTTTCGCCTACGTTTGTGGCTATATCACTTATATCGCAATTATCTGAAGATAAGTCATTTGTTTCTCATGTATTTGAAGCTATGCCTTCTACTTCGCATGAATTTGAAGCTAAGTCAAGTGTTTCGCTTGGATTTGAAGATAACTCGTTTGTTATGCCGGCAGGTTAAGCTAAATCATGTATATCACAAGTATTTGAAGTTAAACCATTTGTTTCGCATGAATATTAAGCTAAACAATGTGTTTCGCAAGAATTTGAAGCTAAATCATTCGTTTCGCATGGATTTGAAGTTAAGCCATCTACTTCCCATTGATTTGAAGCTAAATCATATGTTTCGCATTGATTTGAAGCTAAATCATGTGTTTTGCATGGTTTTGTTGCTAAGCCTACTACTTCGCATCGATTTGAAGCTAAATCATGTGCTTCGCTTGGATTTGAAGCTAACTTGTTTGTTTCACATCCAGTTGAAATTAAATCATGTTTATCCCAAGGATCTGAATCTAAACCATCTGTTTCGCAAGAATATGAAGCTAAACCATGTGTTCCGAATGAATTTGTAGCTAAATCATGGGATTCGCTTGGATTTGAAGCTAACTCGTTTGTTTCGCATGCAGTTGAAGCTAAATCATGTATATCACAAGTATTTGAAGCTAAACCATTTGATTCGCATGGATTTTAAGCTAAGCCTTCGACTTCGCATTTATTTGAAGCTAAATCATGTGTTTCGCTTGGATTTGAAGCTAACCCGTTTGTTGCGCATGGATTTTAAGCTAAATCGTTTGTTTCGCATGCAGTTGAAGCTAAATAATGTTTATCGCAAGTATCTGAATCTAAACCATTTGTTTCGCAAGAATATGATGCTAAACCATGTGTTTCTCATGAATTTGAATCTAAATCATGTGTTTCGCCTGGATTTGAAGCTAACTCAGTTGTTTCGCCTGCATTTGATGCTATATCACATATATCGCAAGTATTTGAGGCTAAATCATTTGCGTCTCATGGATTTGAGGCTAAGCCTTCTACTTCGCATTGATTTGAAGTCAAATCATGTGTTTCCCTTGGATTTTAAACTAACTCGTTTGTTCCACTTGCAGTTGAAGCTAAATCATGTATATCACAAGTATTTGATTGCTAAACCATTTTTTTCGCATTGATTTGAAGCTAAGCCTACTACTTCGCATTGATTTGAAGTTAAATCATGTGTTTCCCTTTGATTTGAAGCTAACTCGTTTGTTTCGCATACTGTTGAAGATAAATCATATATATCACAAGTATTTGAAGCTAAACCATTTGTTTCGCATTGATTTGAAGCTAAGCCTACTACTTCGCATTGATTTGAAGCTGAATCATGTGTTGCCCTTTGATTTGAAGCTAACTCGTTTGTTTGGCATGCAGTTGAAGCTAATCATGTATATCACAAGTATTTGAAACTAAACCATTTGGTTCGCATGGATTTGTAGCTGAGCCTTCTACTTCGCATTTATTTGAAGCAAAATCATGTGTTCCGCTTGGTTTTGAAGCTAAGCCTACTACTTCGCATTGATTTGAAGCTGAATCATGTACTTCGCATGCATTTGAATTTAACTCGTTTGTTTCGCCTGCATTTGAAGCTATTTCATTTAAACCGCAAGTATTTGAAGCTAAGTCATTTGTTTCGCATTGATTTGAAGCTAAGCCAACTACTTCGCATTGATTTGAAGTGAAATCATGTGTTTCCCTTGGATTTGAAGCTAATTCGTTTGTTTCGACCGTATTTGAAGCTATATCACTTATATCGCAAGTATTTGAAGCTAAATCATTTTTTTCGAATGGATTTGAAGCTTAGCCTTCTACTTCGCATTTATTTGAAGCTAAGCCAACTACTTCGCATTGATTTGAAGATGAATCATGTGTTTCGCATGGAGTTGAAGCTAACTCGTTTGTTTCGCCTGCATTTAATGCTATTTCATTTAAACCGCAAGTATTTGAAGCTAAGTCATTTGTTTCGCATTGATTTGAAGCTAAGCCAACTACTTTGCATTGATTTGAAGTGAAATCATGTGTTTCCCTTGGATTTGAAGCTAATTCGTTTGTTTCGACCGTATTTGAAGCTATATCACTTACATCGCAAGTATTTGAAGCTAAATCATTTTTTTCGAATGGATTTGAAGCTTAGCCTTCTACTTCGTATTGAGTTGAAGGTAAATCTTTTGTTTCGCTTGGATTTGAAGCTTACTCGTTTGTTTCGCATGCAGTTGAACCTAAATCATGTATATCACAAGTATTTGAAGCCGAACCATTTGTTTGGCATGAATATTAAGGTAAACCGGGTTTCTCGAATGAATTTGAAGTTAAATCATGTGTTTCGCATGGATTTGAAGCTAACTCGTTTCGTTCGCCTGCATTTGAAACTGAATCATGTGCATCACAAGTACTTGAAGCTAAACCATTTGTTTCGCAAGAATAATAATCTAAACCATGTGTCTCGCATGAATATTAAGCTAAACCACGTGTTTCGCATGAATTTGAAGCTAAATCATGTGTTTTGCCTGAATTTGAAGCTAACTCGATTGTTTCGCATGCATTTCAAGCTATTTCATTTAAACCGCAAGTATATGAAGGTTAATCATTTGTTTCGCATGGAATTGAAGTTAAGCCTTCTACTTCGCATTGATTTGAAGCTAAATCATGTGTTTCGCTTGGATTTGAAACTAACTCGTTTGTTTCGCATGCAGTTGAAGTTAAATCATGTATATCACAAGTATTTGAAGCTAAACCATATGTTTGGCATGAATTTGAAGCTAAATCATGTGTTTCGCATGAATTTGAAGCTAACTCGTTTATTTGGCATGCAGATGAAGCTATTCATGTATATCACAAGTATTTGAATCTAAACCATTTGATTCGCATGGATTTGAAGCTGAGCCTTCTACTTCGCATTTATTTGAAGCTAAATTATGTGTTCCGCTTGGATTTGAAGCTAACTCGTTTGTTTCGCATGCAGTTGAAGCTAAATCATGTATATCACAAGTATTTGAAGCTAAACCATGTGTTTGGCATGAATTTGAAGCTAAATCATGTGTTTCGCATGAATTTGAAGCTAACTCGTTTATTTGGCATGCAGTTGAAGCTATTCATGTATATCACAAGTATTTGAATCTAAACCATTTGATTCGCATGGATTTGAAGCTGAGCCTTCTACTTCGCATTTATTTGAAGCTAAGCCAACTACTTCGCATTGATTTGAAGATGAATCATGTGTTTCGCATGGAGTTGAAGCTAACTCGTTTGTTTCGCCTGCATTTAATGCTATTTCATTTAAACCGCAAGTATTTGAAGCTAAGTCATTTGTTTCGCATTGATTTGAAGCTAAGCCAACTACTTCGCATTGATTTGAAGTGAAATCATGTGTTTCCCTTGGATTTGAAGCTAACTCGTTTGTTTCGACCGTATTTGAAGCTATATCACTTATATCGCAAGTATTTGAAGCTAAATCATTTTTTTCGAATGGATTTGAAGCTTAGCCTTCTACTTCGTATTGAGTTGAAGGTAAATCTTTTGTTTCGCTTGGATTTGAAGCTTACTCGTTTGTTTCGCATGCAGTTGAACCTAAATCATGTATATCACAAGTATTTGAAGCCGAACCATTTGTTTGTCATGAATATTAAGGTAAACCGTGTTTCCCGAATGAATTTGAAGTTAAATCATGTGTTTCGCATGGATTTGAAGCTAACTCGTTTCTTTCGCCTGCATTTGAAACTGAATCATGTGCATCACAAGTATTTGAAGCTAAACCATTTGTTTCGCATGAATAATAATCTAAACCATGTGTCTCGCATGAATATTAAGCTAAACCACGTGTTTCGCATGAATTTGAAGCTAAATCATGTGTTTTGCCTGAATTTGAAGCTAACTCGATTGTTTCGCATGCATTTGTATCTATATCACATATATCGCAATTATCTGAAAATAAATCATTTGTATCTCATGTATTTGAAGATAAGCCTTCTACTGCGCATGGATTTGTAGTTAAATCATGCGTTTCGCATGGATTTGAAGTTAACTCGTTTGTTTCGCCTACATTTGATTCTATTTCATTTAAACCACAAGTATTTCAAGCTAAACCATTTGTATCGCTTGGATTTGAAGCTAAGCCTTCTACGACGCATTTATTTGGAGCTAAATCATGTGTTTCGATTGGATTTGAAGCTAACTCGTTTGCTTCGCCCGCATTTGAAGCTGTATCACTTATATTCGGAAGTATTTGTAGCTAAACCATATGTTTCGCATGGATTTGAAGCTAACGCGTTTGTTTCGCCTGCATTTGAGGCTTTATCACTTATATTCGGAAGTATTTGTAGCTAAACCATATGTTTCTCATGGATTTGAAGCTTAGCTTTCTACTTCGTATTGATTTGAAGGTAAATCATTTGTTTCGCTTGGATTTGAAGCTTACTCGTTTGTTTCGCATGCAGTTGAACCTAAATCATGTATATCACAAGTATTTGAAGCCGAACCATTTGTTTGGCATGAATATTAAGGTAAACCGTGTTTCTCGAATGAATTTGAAGTTAAATCATGTGTTTCGCATGGATTTGAAGCTAACTCGTTTCGTTCGCCTGCATTTGAAACTGAATCATGTGCATCACAAGTATTTGAAGCTAAACCATTTGTTTCGCAAGAATAATAATCTAAACCATGTGTCTCGCATGAATATTAAGCTAAACCACGTGTTTCGCATGAATTTGAAGCTAAATCATGTGTTTTGCCTGAATTTGAAGCTAACTCGATTGTTTCGCATGCATTTCAAGCTATTTCATTTAAACCGCAAGTATATGAAGGTTAATCATTTGTTTCGCATGGAATTGAAGTTAAGCCTTCTACTTCGCATTGATTTGAAGCTAAATCATGTGTTTCGCTTGGATTTGAAACTAACTCGTTTGTTTCGCATGCAGTTGAAGTTAAATCATGTATATCACAAGTATTTGAAGCTAAACCATATGTTTGGCATGAATTTGAAGCTAAATCATGTGTTTCGCATGAATTTGAAGCTAACTCGTTTATTTGGCATGCAGATGAAGCTATTCATGTATATCACAAGTATTTGAATCTAAACCATTTGATTGGCATGGATTTGAAGCTGAGCCTACTACTTCGCATTGATTTGAAGTTAAATCATGTGTTTCCCTTTGATTTGAAGGTAACTCGTTTGTTTCGCATACTGTTGAAGCTAAATCATATATATAACAAGTATTTGAAGCTAAACCATGTGTTTGGCATGAATTTGAAGCTAAATCATGTGTTTCGCATGAATTTGAAGCTAACTCGTTTATTTGGCATGCAGTTGAAGCTATTCATGTATATCACAAGTATTTGAATCTAAACCATTTGATTCGCATGGATTTGAAGCTGAGCCTTCTACTTCGCATTTATTTGAAGCTAAGCCAACTACTTCGCATTGATTTGAAGATGAATCATGTGTTTCGCATGGAGTTGAAGCTAACTCGTTTGTTTCGCCTGCATTTAATGCTATTTCATTTAAACCGCAAGTATTTGAAGATAAGTCATTTGTTTCGCATTGATTTGAAGCTAAGCCAACTACTTCGCATTGATTTGAAGTGAAATCATGTGTTTCCCTTGGATTTGAAGCTAACTCGTTTGTTTCGACCGTATTTGAAGCTATATAACTTATATCGCAAGTATTTGAAGCTAAATCATTTTTTTCGAATGGATTTGAAGCTTAGCCTTCTACTTCGTATTGAGTTGAAGGTAAATCTTTTGTTTCGCTTGGATTTGAAGCTTACTCGTTTGTTTCGCATGCAGTTGAACCTAAATCATGTATATCACAAGTATTTGAAGCCGAACCATTTGTTTGGCATGAATATTAAGGTAAACCGTGTTTCTCGAATGAATTTGAAGTTAAATCATGTGTTTCGCATGGATTTGAAGCTAACTCGTTTCTTTCGCCTGCATTTGAAACTGAATCATGTGCATCACAAGTATTTGAAGCTAAACCATTTGTTTCGCATGAATAATAATCTAAACCATGTGTCTCGCATGAATATTAAGCTAAACCACGTGTTTCGCATGAATTTGAAGCTAAATCATGTGTTTTGCCTGAATATGAAGCTAACTCGATTGTTTCGCATGCATTTGTATCTATATCACATATATCGCAATTATCTGAAAATAAATCATTTGTATGTCATGTATTTGAAGATAAGCCTTCTACTGCGCATGGATTTGTAGTTAAATCATGCGTTTCGCATGGATTTGAAGTTATCTCGTTTGTTTCGCCTACATTTGATTCTATTTCATTTAAACCACAAGTATTTCAAGCTAAACCATTTGTATCGCTTGGATTTGAAGCTAAGCCTTCTACGACACATTTATTTGGAGCTAAACCATATGTTTCGCATGGATTTGAAGCTAACGCGTTTGTTTCGCCTGCATTTGAAGCTATATCACTTATATTCGCAAGTATTTGATGCTCGATCATTCGTTTCGCATGGTTTTGAAGCTAACTCGTTTGTTTCGCCTGCACTTGAAGCTAAATCATGTATATCACAAGTATTTTAAGCGAAACCATTTGCTTCGCATGGATTTGAAGCTGAGCCTTCTACTTCGCATTTATTTGAAGCTAAGCCAACTACTTCGCATTGATTTGAAGATGAATCATGTGTTTCACATGGAGTTGAAGCTAACTCGTTTGTTTCGCCTGTATTTAATGCTATTTCATTTAAACCGTAAGTATTTGAATCTAAACCTTTTCTTTCGCATGGATTTGAATATAAGCCTTCTACTTCGCACTTATTTGAAGCTAAATCATTTGTTGGTATGGATTTGAAGCTAACTCGTTTGTTTCGAATGCAGTTGAAGCTAAATCATGTCTATCACAAGTATTTGAAGCTAAACCATTTGGTTCGCATGGATTGGAAGATAAGCCTTCTACTTCGCATTGATTTGAAGCTAATTCATGTGATTCGCATGGATTTGAAACTGACTCGTTTGTTTCGCATGCAGTTGACGCAAAATCATCTATATCACAAGTATTTGAAGCTAAACCATGTGTTTGGCATGAATTTGAAGCTAAATCATGTGTTTCGCATGGATTTGATGCTAACTCGTTTGTTTCGCATGCAGTTGAAGCTAAATCATGTATATCACAAGTATTTGAATCTAATCCATTTGTTTCGCATGGATTTGAAGCTAAGCCTTCTACTTCGCGTTGATTTGAAGCTGAATCATTTGTTTCGCTTGGATTTGAATCTAACTTGTTTTTTTCGCCTGCAGTTGAAACTATATCACTTATATACGCAACTATGTGAAACTAAATCATTCGTTTCGCATGGATTTGATGCTAAGCCCTCTGTTTCGCATTGATTTGAAGCTAAGTCATGTGTTTCCCTTGGATTTGAAGCTAACTCGTTTGTTTCGGACGCATTTGAAGCTATATCACTTATATCGCAAGTATTTGAAGCTAAATCATTTGTTTCGCATGGATTAGAAGATAAGCCTCCTACTTCGCATTGATTTGAAGTTAAATCATGTGTTTCGCATGGATTTGAAGCTAACTCGTTTGTTTCGCATGCTGTTGAAGCTAAATTATTTATATTGCAAGTATTAGAAGCTAAATCATTTGTTTCGCATGGATTTGAAGCTAAACCTTCTAGTTCGCATTGATTTGAAGCTAAATCATGTGTTTCGCGTGGATTTGAAGCTAACTTGTTTGTTTCGCATGCAGTTGAATCTAAATCATTTATATCGCAATTATTTGAAGCTAAATGAATTGTTTCGCATGGATTTGAAGCTAACCCTTCTACTTCGCTTTGTTTTGAAGCTAAATAGTGTGTTTCACCTCCATTTGTAGCTAAACCTTCTATTCCGGATTGGTTTGAAGCTAAATCGTTTGTTTCACATGGATTTGAAGGTAAACCTTTTACTCCTCATTGATTTCAAGCTAAATCATGTGTTTCGCATTGATTTGAAGCTAACTCGTTTATTTCGTAATTATTTGATGTTAAATCATTTAATTCTTATGGATTTGAAGCTAAACCTTCTACTTCGCATTGATTTGAAGCTAAATCATGTGTTTCGCAAGTATTTCAAGCTAAATCATTTGTTTCACACGGATTTGAAGCTAAACCTACTACATCGCATTGATTTGAATCTAAACCATCTACTCCGCATTGATTTGAAGCTAAATCGTGTGTTCCGCATGCATCTGACGCTAAACCATCTACACCGCATTTATTTCAAGCTAAATCGTGTGTTTCGCAAGGATTTGAAGCTAACTCGTTTGCTTCGCATGTTGTTGAAGCTAAATAATTTATATCGCAAGTGTTAGAAGCTAAATCATTTGTTTCGCATGGATTTGAAGCTTAACCTTCCAGTTCGCATTGATTTGAAGCCAAATCATGTGTTTCGCATGCATTTGAAGCTAAACCTTCTACTTCGCATTCATTTGAAGCTTAATCATGTGTTTCGCATGGATTTGAAGGTAACTCGTTTTTTTGGCATGCAGTAGAAGATAAATCATGTATATCACAAGTATTTGAAGCTAAACCATTTGTTTCGCAAGGATTGTAAGATAAGCCTTCTACTTCGCATTGATTTGAAGCTAATTCATGTGATTCGCATGGATTTGACGCTAAACCATGTGTTTCGCTTGGACTTGAAGCTAACTCGTTTGTTTCGAATGCAGTTGAAGTTAAACCATGTATAACACAGGTATTTGAAGCGGAACCATTTGTTTCGCATGAATATTAAGGTTAACCATGCGTTTCGCATGAATATTAAGCTATCCCATGTGTTTCGCATGAATTTGAAGCTAACTCGTTTGTTTCGCATGGAATTGAAGTTAAGCCTTCTACTTCGCATTGATTTGAAGCTAAATCATGTGTTTCGCTTGGATTTGAAACTAACTAGTTTGTTTCGCATGTAGTTGAAGCTATTTCATTTAAACCGCAAGAATTTGAAGTTAAATCTTTTGTTTCGTATGGATTTGAAACTAAGCCTTCTACTTCGCATTGATTTGACGCTAAATCATGTGTTTCACTTTGATTTGAAGCTAACTCGTTTGTTTGGCATTCAGTTGAAGCTAATCATGAGTATCACAAGTGTTTGAATCTAAACCATTTGATTCGCATGGATTTGAAGCTGAGCCTTCTACTTCGCATTTATTTGAAGCTAAATCATGTGTTCCGCTTGGATTTGAAGCTAACTCGTTTGATTGGCATGCAGTTGAAGCTAAATCATGTATATCACAAGTATTTGAATCTAATCCATTTGTTTCGCATGTATTTGAAGCTAAGCCTTCTGCTTCGCATTGATTTCAAGCTAAATCATGTGTTTCGCATGGATTTGAAGCTAAGTCGTTTGTTTCGCATGCAGTAGAAGATAAATCATGTTTATCACAAGTATTTGAAGCTAAACCATTTGTTTCGCACGGATTGGAAGATAAGCCATCTACTTCGCATTGATTTGAAGCTAATTCATGTGATTCGCATGGATTTGAAGATAAATCATGTGTTTCGCATGGATTTGAAGCTAAATCATGTGTTTCGCATGGATTTGAAGCTAACTCGATTGATTCGCATGCAGTTGTGGCTAAACCATGTTTATCGCAAGTATCTGAATCCAGATCATCTATTTCGCAAGCATAAGAAGCTAAACCAGGTGTTTCGCATGAATTTGTAGTTAAATCATGTGTTTCGCATGGAATAGAAGCTAACTCGCTTGTTTCGCTTCCAGTAGAAGATAAATTATTTATATCGCAAGTATTTGGAGCTAAATTATTTGTTTCGCACGGATTTGAAACTAAACCTTCTACTTCGCATTGATTTGAAGCTAAATCATGTGTATCGAATGATTCTGAATCTAACTCGTTTGTTTCGCATGCATTTGAAGCTATATCGCTTATATACGCAATTATTTGAAGCTAAACCATTTATTTCGCAACGATTTGAAGCTAAGCCTTCTACATCGCATTGATTTGAAGTTAAATCATGCGTTTTGCATGGATTAAAAGCTACCTCGACTGTTTCGCCTGCATTCCAAGCTATTTCATTTAAACCGCAAGTATATGAAGGTTAATCATTTGTTGCGCATGGATTTGAAGTTAAGCCTTCTACGTCGCATTGATCTGAAGTGAAATCATGTGTTTCCCTTCGATTTGAAACTAACTCGTTTGTTTCGCATGCAGTTGAAGCTAAATCATGTATATCACAAGTATTTGAAGCTAAAACATTTGTTTCGCATTGATTTGAAGCTAAGCCTACTACTTCGCATTGATTTGAAGTTAAATCATGTGTTTCCCTTTGATTTGAAACTAACTCGTTTGTTTCGCATGCAGTTGAAGCTAGATCATTTTTATCACAAGTATTTGAAGCTAAACCATTTGTTTCGCATTGATTTGAAGCTAATCCTACTACTTCGCATGAATTGGAAGCTAAATCAAGAGTTTCGCTTGGATTTGAAGCTAACTCGTTTATTTCGCATGCATTTGAAGCTATATCACTTATATCGCAAGTATCCGAAGCTAAATCATTGGTGTCGCATGGATTTGAAGTTATGCCTTCTACTTCGCATTGATTTGAAGCTAAATCATGTGTTTCGCTTGGATTTGAAGCTAACTTCTTTGTGTCGCATGCAGTTGAAGCTAAATCATGTTTATCACAAGTATCTGAATCTAAACCATATGTGTCACAAGAATATGAATCTAAGCCATGTGTTTGGCATGAATTGGGAGCTAAATCATGTGTTTCGCAAGCATTTGAAGCTAACTCGTTTGATTCGGATCGAGTTGAAGCTAAATCATGTCTATCACAAGTATCTGAATCTAAACCGTCTCTTTCACAAGAATATAAGGCCAAACCACATGTTTCGCATGAATTTGAAGCTAAATCAAGTGTATCGCATGGATTTGAAACTAACTCGTTCGTTTCGCATGCAGTTGAATCTAAATCGTATATATCACAAGTTTTTGAAGCTAAACCATTTGTTCCGCATTTATTTGAAGATAAGCCTTCTACATCGCATTAATTTGAAGCTAAATCATTTATATCGCAAGTATTTGAAGCTAAACCATTCTTTTCGCATGGATTTGAAGCCAAGCCGTCTACTTCGCATTGATTTGTAGCTAAATCATGTGTTTCGCTTGTATTTGAAGCTAACGCGTTTGTTTCGCATGCAGTTGAAGCTAAATCATCTATATCACAAGTATTTGAAGCTAAACCATTTGTTTCGAATGGATTTGAAGCTAATCCTTCTACTTCGCTTTGGTTTGAAGCTAAATCATGTGTTTAGCTTCGATTTGAAGCTAATTCGTTTGTTTGGCATGCAGTTGAATTTAAATCATGTATATCACAAGTATTTGAAGCTAAATCATGTATATCACAAGTATTTAAAGCTAAAACATATGATTCGCATGGATTTGATGCTAAGCATTCTACTTCGCATTGATTTGAAGCTAAATCGTGTGTTTCGGATGGTTTTGTTGCTAAGCCTACTACTTCGCATTGATTTGAAGCTAAATCATGTGTTTCGCTTAGATTTGAAGCTAACTCGTTTGTTTCACATCCAGTTGAAGTTTAATCATGTTTATCACAAGGATGTAAATCTAAACCATCTGTTTCGCAAGAATATGAATCTAAACCATGTGTTTCGCATGAATTTGTAGCTAAATCATGGGATTCGCATGGATTTGAAGCTAACTCGTTTGTTTCGCATGCAGTTGAAGCTAAATCATGTATATTACAAGTATTTGAAGCTAAACCATTTCATTCGCATGGATTTGAAGCTAAGCCTTCTACTTCGCATTTATTTGAAGCTAAATCATGTGTTTCGCTTGTATTTGAAGCTAACTCGTTTTTTTCGCATGCAGTTAAGCTAAATCATGTTTATCACAAGTATCTGAAACTAAACCATCTATTTCGCAAGAATATGAAGCTAAACCATGTGTTTCGCATGAATTGTAAGCTAAATCATGTGTTTCTTATGGAATTCAATGTAAGTCGTTTGTTCCGCATGCTGTTGGCGCAAAATCATGTTTATCACAAGTATTTGATGCTAAATCATTTGTGTCGCATGTATTAGAAGCTAAGCCTTCTACTACGCATTTATTTGAAGCTAAATCACTTGTTTCGCTTGGATTTGAAGCTAACACGTTTGTTTCGCATAGATAAGAAGCTATATCGCTTATATCGCAAGTATTTGAGGCCAAATCATTCGTTTCACATTTTTTTGAAGCTAAGCATTCTACTTCGCATTGACTTGAAGTTAAATCATGTGATTCGCATGGATTTAAAACTTACTCGTTTGTTTCGCCTGCATTTGAAGCTATATAATTTATATTAGCCTTCTACTTCGCATTAATTTGAAACTAAATCATATGTTTCGCTTGGATTTGAAGCTAACTCGTTTGTTTCGCCTGCATTTGAAGCTATATCACATATATTCAAAAGTATTTGAATCTCAATCGTTCGTTTCGCATGGACTTGTAGCTAAGACTGCTACTTCGCATTGTTTTGAAGCTGAATCATGTGTTTCGCATGGATTTGAAGCTAACTCGTTTGTTTCGTCTGCATTTGAAGCTATATCACTTATATTCGCAAGTATTTGAAGCTGAATCATTCGCTTCACATGGATTTGAAGCTAAGCCTACTACTTCGCATTGATTTGAAGCTGAATCATGTGATTCACATGGCTTTGAAGCTAACTCGTTTGTTTCGCCTGCATTTGAAGCTATATCACTTGTATTCGCAATTATTTGAAGCTAAACCATTCGTTTCTCATGGATTTGAAGCCAACTCGTTTGTTTCGCCTGCATTTGAAGCTATATCACTCTTATTCTCAAGTATTTGAAACTAAATCATTCGTTTCGCGTGGTTTTGAAGCTAAGCCGTCTACTTCGCATTTATTTGAAGCTAAATCATGTGTTTCGCTTGGATTTGAAGCTAACTCGTTTGTTTCGCATGCAGTTGATGCTATATTACTTATATCGCAATTATCTGAAGCTAAATCATTTGTTTCTCATGGATATCAAGCTAAAACATCTATATCGCATTGATTTGAAGCAACATCATGTGTTTCGCATGGATTACAAGCTAACTCGTCTAATTCGCATGCAGTTGAAGCTAAATCATGTATATCACAAGCATTTGAAGCAATACCATTTGTTTCGCATGCATTCGAAGATAAGCCTTCTAATTCGCATTGATTTGAAGCTAAATCATTTATATCGCAAGTATTTGAAGGTAAATCATATGTTTCGCATGGATTTGAAGATAAGCCTTCTACTTCGCATTGTTTTGAATATAAATCATTTGTTCTCTTGGATTTGAAGCTAACTCGTTTGTTTCGCATGCAGTTGAATTTGAATCATGTATATCACAAGTATTTGAATCTAAACAATTTGATTGGAATGGATTTGAAATTAAGCCTTCTACTTCGCATTGATTTGTAGTTAAATCATGTGTTTCCCTTTGATTTGAAGCTAACTCGTTTGTTTCGCATGCAGTTGAAGCTAAATCATGTGTTTCGCATGGATTTGAAACTAACTCGTCTGTTTGGCATGCAGTTGAAGCTAAACCATGTATATCACAAGTATTTGAAGCTAAACCATTTAATTCGCATGGATTTGAAGATAAGCCTTCTACTTCTCATTTATTTGAAGCTAAATCATGTGTTTCGCTTGTATTTGAAGCTAACTCGTTTTTTTCGCATGCAGTTAAGCTAAATCATGTTTATCACAAGTATCTGAAACTAAACCATTTGATTCGCATGGATTTGAAGCTAAGCCTTCTACTTCGCATTTATTTGGAGCAAAATCATGTGTTTCGATTGGACTTGAAGCTGACACGTTTGTTTCGCCTGCATTTGAAGCTATTTTATTTAAAACGCAAGTATTTGAAGCTATACCATTTATTTCGAATTGATTTGAAGCCAAGCCTACTACTTCGCTTTGATTTGAATCTAACTCATGTGTTTCGCCTGCATTTGGAGCCATATCACATATATTCGCAAGTATTTGAAACTAAACCATTCGTTTCGCATGGATTTGAAGTTAAGCCTTCTACTTGGCATTGATTTGAAGCTGAATCATTTGTTTCGCTTGAATTTGAAGCTAACTCGTTTGTTTCGCATGCTGTTGAAGCTACATCATTTATATCGCAAGTATTAGAAGCTAAATCATTTGTTTCGCGTGGATTTGAAACTAACTCGTTTGTTTCGCATGCTGTTGAAGCTAAATCATTTATATCGCAAGTATTAGATGCTAAATCATTTGTTTCGCATGGATTTGAAACTAACTCGTTTGTTTCGACCGCATTTCAATATATTTCGTTTAAACCGCAAGGATTTGAAGCTAAACCATCTACATCGTATTGATTTGAAGCTAAATCAATTGTTTCGCTTGGATTTGAAGCTAAGCCTGCTACTTTGCATTGATCTGAATCTGAATCATTTGCTTCGCTTGGATTTGAAGCTAACTCGTTTGATTCGCATGCAGTTGAAACTACATTATGTATATCACAAGTATTTGAAGCTAAACCGTATGTTTCGCATTGACTTGAAGCTAAGCCTACTACTTCGCATTGATTTGAAGCTTAATCATGTGTTTTGCTTGGATTTGAAGCTAACTCGTTTGTTTCCCCTGCATTTGAAGCTGTATCAATTATATCGCAAGTATCTGAAGCTATATCATTTGTGTCTCATGGATTTGAAGCTAAACCTTCTACATAGCATTGATTTGCAGCTAAATCGTGTGTTTCGCATGGATTTGAAGCTAACTCGTTTCTTTTCTGCATTTGAAGCTATATCACATATATCCCAAGTGATTGAAGCTCAATCATTTGCTTCGCATGGATTTGAAGCTAATCATTCTACACCGCATTGATTGGAAGCTAAATCATGTGTTTCGCATGGATTTGAAGCTAACTCGTTAGTTTCGTCTGCATTTGAAGCTATATCACTTATATCGCTAGTATCTGAAGATAAATCATTTGTTTCGCATGGATTTGATGCTAACTCGTTTGTTTCCCCTGCATTTGAAGCTATATCACTTATATCCCAAGTGTTTAAAGCGAAATCATTTGTTTCGCATGGATTTGAAGCTAAACCTTCTACATCGCATTGATTTGAAGCTAAATCATGTGTTTCGCTTGTATTTGAAGCTAACTCGTTTCTTTGGTCTGCATTTGAAGCTATATCAGTTATATCGCAAGTATCTGATGCTAAATCATTTGTTTCGCATGGATTTGAAGCTAAACCTTCCAAATCGTATCGATTTGAAGCTAAATGATATGTATCGCCTGCATTTTGAAGCTACCCCGTTTGATTTTTCTGCATTTGCAGCTGTATCACTTATAGCACAAGTGTTTGAAGCTCAATCATTTGTTTCGCACGGATTTGAAGCTACACCTTCTACATCGTATTGATTTGCAGCTAAATCATGTATTTCGGTGGGATTTGAAGCTATACCTTCTACATCGCTTTGATTTGAATCTGAATCATGTGTTTTGCATGGATTTGATGCTAACTCGTTTGTTTCGCATGCAGTTAAAGCTGATTCATGTATATCGCAAGTATTTGAAGCCAAACCATTTGTTTCGCATGGATTTAAAGCCAAGCCTTCTACTTCGCATTGATTTGAAGCTAAATCATGTGTTCCGTATGGATTTGAAGCTAACTCGTTTGATTCGTCTGCATTTGAAGCTATATCACTTATATCGCAAGTATTTGAACCTGAATCATTTGTTTCGCGCGGATTTGAAGCTAAGCCTTCTACTTCGCGTTGATTTGAAGCTAAAGCTTGTGTTTCGTTTGGATTTGAAGCTACTTCGTTTATTTCGCCTGCATTTGAAGCTATATCACTTATATCGCAAGTATCTAATGCAAGTCATTTGTGTCGCATGGATTTGAAGCTAAACCTTACAAATCCCATTGGTTTGAAGCTAAGTCGTGCACATCGCATTGGTTTGAAGCTAAACCTTAAACATCGTATTGTTTTGAAGCTAAATAATGTGTTTCGTATGGAGTTGAAGCTAGCACGTTTGTTCCGTCTGCATTTGAAGTTATGTCAGTTATATCGCAAGTATCTGATGATAAATCATTTGTTTCGCATGGATTTGAAGCTAAGCCTTCTACTTCGCATGGATTTAAAGCTAAATGATGTGTACCGTATGGATTTTGAAGCTAACTCGTTTGATTCGTCTGCATTTGATGCTACTTCACTTATATCGCAAGCATCTGAACCTAAATCATTTGTTTCGCTTGGATTTGAAGCTAAACCTTCTACATCGTATCGATTTGAAGCAAAATGATATGTATCGCATGGCTTTTGAAGCTACCCCGTTTGAATCGTCTGCATTTGCAGTTATATCACTTATGTCACAAGTGTTTGAAGCTAAATCATTTGTTTCGCATGGATGTGAAGCTAAACCTTCTATATCGCATTCATTTGAAGCTAAATCATGTGTTTCGCTTGGATTTGAAGCTAACTCGTTCGTTTCGCCTGCATTTTATGCTATATCACATATATCGCAAGCGTTTGGAGCTAAATCATATGTATCGCATGGATTTGAAGCTAAACCTTCTACATCATATCGATTTGAAGCTAAATGATATGTATCGCATGGATTTTGAAGCTATCCCATTTGATTCGTATGCATTTGCAGCTATATCACTTATATCACAAGTGTTTGAAGCTAAATCATTTGTTCCGCATGGATTTGAAGCTAAACCTTCTACATCGCATTGATTTGAAACTTAATCATTTGTTTTGTTGGATTTGAAGCTAACTCGTTTGTTTCCCCTGCATTTGAAGCTATATCACTTATATCGCAAGTTTCTGATGCTAAATCACTTGCTTCGCATGGATTTGAAGCTAATCATTCTACACCGCATTGATTTGAAGCTAAATCATGTGTTTCGCATGGATTTGAAGCTAACTCGTTAGTTTCGTCTGCATTTGAAGCTATATCACTTATATCGCTAGTATCTGATGCTAAATCATTTGTTTCGCATGGATTTGAAGTTAAACCTTCTGCATCGCACTGATTTGCAGCTAAATCATGTGTTTCGCATGGATTTGAAGCTAACTCGTTTGTTTCGTCTGCATTTGAAGCTATATCACTTATATCCCAAGCGATTGAAAGTAAATCATTTGTTTCGCATGGATTTCAAGCTAAACCTTCTACATCGAATTGATTTGAAGCTAAATCATTTGTTTCGCATTGATTTGAAGCTAAACCTTATACATCGTATCGATTTGAAGCTAAATGATATGTATCGCATGGATTTTGAAGCTATCCCGTTTGATTCGTCTCCATTTGCAGCTATATCACTTATATCACAAGTGTTTGAAGCTAAATCATTTGTTTCGCTTGAATTTGAAGCTATACCTTCTACATCGCTTTGATTTGAAGTTAAATCATTTGTGTCGCATGGATTTGAAGCTAACTCGTTTTTTTCGCCTGCATTTGAAGCTATATCACTTATATCGCTAGTATCTGAACCTAAATCATTTGTTTCGCATGGATTAGAAGCTAAACCTTCTACATCGCATTGAATTGAAGCTTCATCATGTGTTTTGCATGAATTTGAAGCTAACTCGTTTGTTTCTCCTGCATTTGAATCTATATCACTTATATCGCATGTATCTGATGCTAAATCATTTGTTTCGCATGTATTTGAAGCTAAACCATCGACATCGCATTGATTTAAAGCTAAATCATGTGTTTTGCATGGATTTGATGCTAACTCGTTTGTTTCCCCTGCATTTGAAACTATATCAGTTATATCGCAAGTATCTGATGCTAAATCATTTGTTTCGCATGGATTTGAGGCTAATCCTTCCACTTCACATGGAGTTAAAGCTAAATGATGTGTACCTAATGGATTTTTAAGCTAACTCGTTTGATTCGTCTGCATTTGATGCTACATCACTTATATCGCAAGCATCTGAACCTAAATCATTTGTTTCGCATGGATTTGTAGCTAAACCTTCTACATCGCATTGATTTGAAGCAAAATCATTTGTTTCACATGGATTTGTAGATAAACCTTCTACATCGTATCGATTTGATGCTAAATGATATGTATCGCATGGATTTTGAAGCTATCCCGTTTGATTCGTCTGCATTTGCAGCTATATCACTTATATCACAAGTGTTTGAAGCTAAATCATTTGTTTCGCATGGATTTGAATCTAAACCTTCTACATCGCATTGATTTGAAGCTAAATCATGTGATTCGCTTAGATTTGAAGCTAAACCTTCCACATCGCATTGATTTGAAGCTAAATCATGTGTTTCGCTTGGATTTGAAGCTAAACCTTCTACATCGCATTGATTTGAATATAAATCATGTGTTTGGCTTGGATTTCATGCTAACTCGTTCATTTCGCCTGCATTTGATGCTATATCACTTATATCCCAAATATCTGAAGCTAAATCATTTGTTTCGCTTGGATTTGAAGCTAAACCTTCTACATCGCATTGATTTGAAGATAAATTATGTGTTTCGCATGGATTTGAAGGTAACTCGTTAGTTTCGCCTGCATTTGAAGCTATATCACTGATATCGCAAGTATCTGAACCTTAATCATTTGTTTCGCATGGATTTGAATCTAAGCCTTCTATTTCGCATAGTTTTAAAGATAAATGATGTGTATCGCACGGATGTTGAAGCTATCCCGTTTGATTCGTCTGCATTTGCAGCTATATCACTTATATCACAAGTGTTTGAAACTAAATCATTTGTTTCGCATGTATTTGAATCTAAACCTTCTACATCGCATTGATTTGCAGCTAAATCATGTGTTTCGCATGGATTTGAAGCTAACTCGTTTGTTTCGTCTGCATTTGAAGCTATATCACATATATTCCAAGCGTTTGAAGCTAAATCATTTGTTTCGCATGGATTTGAAGCTATATCTCTTATATCCCAAGCGTTTGAAAGTAAATCATTTGTTTCGCATGGATTTGAAGCTAAACCTTCATACATCGCATTGCTTTGAAGCTAAATCATGTGATTCGCTTGGATTTGAAGCTAACTCGTTTGTTTCGTCTGCATTTGAAGCTATATCAATTGTATCGCAAGTATCCGAAGATAAATCATTTGTTTCGCATGGATTTGAAGCTAATACTTCTACATCGCATTGATTTGAAGCTACATTATGTGTTTCGCATGGATTTGGAGCTAACTCGTTTGTTTCCCCTGCATTTGAAGCTATATCGCTTATATCGCAAGTATCTGAATCTAAATCATTTGTGTCACATGGATTTGTAGCAAAACCTTTTACATAGCATCGATTTGCAGCTAAATCATGTGATTCGCTTGGATTTAAAGCTAACTCGTTTGTTTCCCCTGCATTTGAAGCTATATCACTTATATCGCAAGTATCTAAAGCTAAATCATTTGTTTCGCATGGATTTGAAGCTAAACGTTCTACATAGCATTGATTTGCAGCTAAATCATGTGTTTCGCTTGGATATGAAGATAACTCGTTTGTTTCCGTCTGCATTTGAAACTATATCACTTATATCCCAATTTTGAAGCTAAATCATTTGTTTCGAATGGATTTGAAGCTAATCCTTCTACATCGTATTGATTTAAAGCTAAGTCATGTGTTTCGCATGGATATGAATCTATCTTGTTTGTTTCCGTCTGCATTTGAAGCTATCTCACTTGTACCGCAAGTATCTGAAGCTAAATCATTTGTGTCGCAAGGATTTGAAGCTAATCCTTCTACATAGCATTGATTTGAAGCTTAATCATGTGTTTCGCATGGATTTGAAGCTAACTGGTTTGTTTTCTGCATTTGAAGCTATATCACATATATCCCAAGTGTTTGAAGCTCAATCATTTGCTTCGCATGGATTTGAAGCTAAACCTTCTACATCGCATTGATTTGAAGATAAATTATGTGTTTCGCATGGATTTGAAGGTAACTCGTTAGTTTCGCCTGCATTTGAAGCTATATCACTTATATCGCAAGTATCTGAACCTTAATCATTTGTTTCGCATGGATTTGAATCTAAGCCTTCTATTTCGCATAGTTTTAAAGATAAATGATGTGTATCGCACGGATGTTGAAGCTATCCCGTTTGATTCGTCTGCATTTGAAGCTATATCACAT
Source organism: Megalopta genalis (assembly GCF_051020955.1). Lineage (NCBI taxonomy): Eukaryota > Metazoa > Arthropoda > Insecta > Hymenoptera > Halictidae > Megalopta > Megalopta genalis. The sequence goes on along the minus strand of NW_027476309.1, from coordinate 209,648 downwards.
ATATTTCAAGCGTTTGAAGCTAAATCATTTGTTTCGCATGGATTTGAAACTATATCACTTATATCCCAAGCGTTTGAAAGTAAATCATTTGTTTCGCATGGATTTGAAGCTAAACCTTCATACATCGCATTGCTTTGAAGCTAAATCATGTGATTCGCTTGGATTTGATGCTAACTCGTTTGTTTCGTCTGCATTTGAAGCTATATCAATTGTATCGCAAGTATCCGAAGATAAATCATTTGTTTCGCATGGATTTCAAGCTAAACCTTCTACATCGCATTGATTTAATGCTGAATCGTGTGTTTCGCATCGATTTGAAGCTAACTCGTTTCTTTTCTGCATTTGAAGCTATATCACATGTGTCCCAAGTGATTGAAGCTCAATCATTTGTTTCGCATGGATTGGAAGCTAAACCTTCTACTTCGCATTGATTTAAAGCTAAATCATGTGTTTCGCTTCGATTGGATGCTAACTCGTTTATTTCGTCTGCATTTGTAGCTGTATTACTTATATCGCAAGAATCTGAAGCTAAATCATTTGTGTCTAATGGATTTGAAGCTAAACCTTCTGCATCGCATTGATTTGCAGCTAAATCATGTGATTCGCTTGGATTGGAAGCTAAGTCGTTTGTTTCGTCTGCATTTCAAGCTGTATCACTTATATCGCAAGTATCTGAATCTAAATCAGTTGTGTCTCATGGATTTGAAGCAAAACCTTCTACATCGCATTGATTTGCAGCTAAATCATGTGTTTCGCATGGATTTGAAGCTATCTCGTTTGTTTCGTCTGAATTTGATGCTATATCACTTATATCCCAAGCGTTTGAAAGTAAATCATTTGTTTCGCATGGATTTGAAGCTAAACCTTCATACATGGCATTGCTTTGAAGCTAAATCATGTGATTCGCTTGGATTTGAAGCTGACTCGTTTGTTTCGTCTGCATTTGAAGCTATATCAATTGTATCGCAAGTATCCGAAGATAAATCATTTGTTTCGCATGGATTTCAAGCTAAACCTTCTACATCGCATTGATTTAATGCTAAATCATGTGTTTCGCTTGGATTGGAAGCTAACTCGTTTATTTCGTCTGCATTTGAAGCTGTATCAATTATATCGCAAGCATCTGAAGCTAAATCATTTGTGTCGCAAGGATTTGAAGCTAATCCTTCTACATAGCATTGATTTGAAGCTTAATCATGTGTTTCGCATGGATTTGAAGCTAACTGGTTTGTTTTCTGCATTTGAAGCTATATCACATATATCCCAAGTGTTTGAAGCTCAATCATTTGCTTCGCATGGATTTGAAGCTAAACCTTCTATATCGCATTCATTTGAAGCTAAATCATGTGTTTCGCTTGGATTTGAAGCTAACTCGTTCGTTTCGCCTGCATTTTATGCTATATCACATATATCGCAAGCGTTTGGAGCTAAATCATTTGTTTCGCATGGATTTGAAGCTAAACCTTCTACATCATATCGATTTGAAGCTAAATGATATGTATCGCATGGATTTTGAAGCTATCCCATTTGATTCGTATGCATTTGCAGCTATATCACTTATATCACAAGTGTTTGAAGCTAAATCATTTGTTCCGCATGGATTTGAAGCTAAACCTTCTACATCGCATTGATTTGAAACTTAATCATTTGTTTTGCTTCGATTTGAAGCTAACTCGTCTGTTTCCCCTGCATGTGAAGCTATATCACTTATATCGCAAGTTTCTGATGCTAAATCATTTGCTTCGCATGGATTTGAAGCTAATCATTCTACACCGCATTGATTGGAAGCTAAATCATGTGTTTCGCACGGATTTGAAGCTAACTCGTTAGTTTCGTCTGCATTTGAAGCTATATCACTTATATCGCTAGTATCTGAAGATAAATCATTTGTTTCGCATTGATTTGAAGTTAAACCTTCTGCATCGCACAGATTTGCAGCTAAATCATGTGATTCGCATGGATTCGAAGCAAACTCGTTTGTTTCGTCTGCATTTCAAGCTGTATCACTTATATCGCAAGTATCTGAATCTAAATCAGTTGTGTCTCATGGATTCGAAGCAAAACCTTCTACATCGCATTGATTTGCAGCTAAATCATGTGTTTTGCATGGATTTGATGCTAACTCGTTTGTTTCCCCTGCATTTGAAACTGTATCTGTTATATCGCAAGTAGCTGATGCTTAATCAATTGTGTCTCTTGGATTTGAAGCTAAACCTTCTACATAGTATTGATTTGAAGCTAAATCATGTGTTTCGCATGGATTTGAAGCTAACTCGTTTGTTTCGCATGCTGTTGAAGCTATATCACCTATATCCCAAGTGTTTGAAGCTCATTCATATGCTTCGCATGGATTTGAAGCTAAACCTTCCACATCGCATTGATTTGCAGCTAAATCTTGTGTTTCGCATGGATTTGTAGCTAAGTCGTCTGTTTCGTCTGCATTTGAAGCTATATCACTTATATCCCAAGCGTTTGACAGTAAATTATTTGTTTCGCCTGGATTTGAAGTTAAAACTTCTAAATCGCACTGATTTGAAGCTAAATCGTGTGATTAGATTGGATTTGAATTTAACTCGTTTGTTTCCCCTGCATTTGAAACTATATCACTAAATATCGCAACTATCTGATGTTAAATCGTTTGTTTCGCATGGATTTGAAGCTAAACCTTCTACATCGCATTGATTTCCTGCTAAATCATGTGATTCGCTTGGATTGGAAGCTAACTCGTTTGTTTTGTCTGCATTTGAAGCTGTATCACTTATATTGCAAGTATCTGAATCTAAATCACTTGTGTCTCATGGATTTGAAGCAAAACCTTCTACATAGCATCGATTTGCAGCTAAATCATGTGATTCGCTTGGATTTAAAGCTAACTCGTTTGTTTCCCCTGCATTTGAAGCTATATCACTTATATCGCAAGTATCTAAAGCTAAATCATTTGTTTCGCATGGATTTGAAGCTAAACGTTCTACATAGCATTGATTTGCAGCTAAATCATGTGTTTCGCTTGGATATGAAGCTAACTCGTTTGTTTCCGTCTGCATTTGAAACTATATCACTTATATCCCAATTTTGAAGCTAAATCATTTGTTTCGAATGGATTTGAAGCTAATCCTTCTACATCGTATTGATTTAAAGCTAAGTCATGTGTTTCGCTTGGATATGAAGCTATCTTGTTTGTTTCCGTCTGCATTTGAAGCTATCTTACTTGTACCGCAAGTATCTGAAGCTAAATCATTTGTGTCGCAAGGATTTGAAGCTAATCCTTCTACATAGCATTGATTTGAAGCTAACTCGTTAGCTTCAACTGCATTTGAAGCTATATCACTTATATCGCTAGTATCTGAAGCTAAATCACTTGTTTCGCATGGATTTGAACCTAAACCTTCATACATCGCATGGCTTTGAAGCTTAATCATGTGTTTTGCTTGGATTTGAAGCTAACTCGTTTGTTTCCCCTGCATTTGAAGCTATATCACTTATATCGCAAGTATCTGATGCTAAATCATTTGCTTCGCATGTTTTGAAGCTAATCATTCTACACCGCATTGATTTGAAGCTAAATCATGTGTTTCGCATGGATTTGAAGCTAATTCGTTAGTTTCGTCTGCATTTGAAGCTATATCACTTATATCGCTAGTATCTGAAGCTATATCATTTGTGTCTCATGGATTTGAAGCTAAACCTTCTACATCGCATTGATTTGAATTTAAATCATGTGTTTCGCTTGGATTTGAAGCTAAACCTTCTACATCGCATTGATTGGAAGCTAAATCATGTGTTTCGCTTGGATTTGAAGCTAAACCTTCTACATCGTATCGATATGAAGCAAAATGATATGTATCGCATGGCTTTTGAAGCTACCCCGTTTGAATCGTCTGCATTTGCAGTTATATCACTTATATCACAAGTGTTTGAAGCTAAATCATTTGTTTCGCATGGATTTGAAGCTAAACCTTCTATATCGCATTCATTTGAAGCTAAATCACGTGTTTCGCTTGGATTTGAAGCTAACTCGTTCGTTTCGCCTGCATTTTATGCTATATCACATATATCGCAAGCGTTTGGAGCTAAATCATTTGTTTCGCATGGATTTGAAGCTAAACCTTCTACATCATATCGATTTGAAGCTAAATGATATGTATCGCATGGATTTTGAAGCTATCCCATTTGATTCGTATGCATTTGCAGCTATATCACTTATATCACAAGTGTTTGAAGCTAAATCATTTGTTCCGCATGGATTTGAAGCTAAACCTTCTACATCGCTTTGATTTGAAACTTAATCATTTGTTTTGCTTCGATTTGAAGCTAACTCGTCTGTTTCCCCTGCATTTGAAGCTATATCACTTATATCGCAAGTTTCTGATGCTAAATCATTTGCTTCGCATGGATTTGAAGCTAATCATTCTACACCGCATTGATTGGAAGCTAAATCATGTGTTTCGCATGGATTTGAAGCTATCTCGTTAGTTTCGTCTGCATTTGAAGCTATATCACTTATATCGCTAGTATCTGAAGATAAATCATTTGTTTCGCATTGATTTGAAGTTAAACCTTCTGCATCGCACTGATTTGCAGCTAAATCATGTGATTCGCATGGATTCGAAGCAAACTCGTTTGTTTCGTCTGCATTTCAAGCTGTATCACTTATATCGCAAGTATCTGAATCTAAATCAGTTGTGTCTCATGGATTCGAAGCAAAACCTTCTACATCGCATTGATTTGCAGCTAAATCATGTGTTTTGCATGGATTTGATGCTAACTCGTTTGTTTCCCCTGCATTTGAAACTGTATTTGTTATATCGCAAGTTGCTGATGCTTAATCAATTGTGTCTCTTGGATTTGAAGCTAAACCTTCTACATAGCATTGATTTGAAGCTAAATCATGTGTTTCGCATGGATTTGAAGCTAACTCGTTTGTTTCGCATGCTGTTGAAGCTATATCACCTATATCCCAAGTGTTTGAAGCTCATTCATATGCTTCGCATGGATTTGAAGCTAAACCTTCCACATCGCATTGATTTGCAGCTAAATCTTGTGTTTCGCATGGATTTGTAGCTAAGTCGTCTGTTTCGTCTGCATTTGAAGCTATATCACTTATATCCCAAGCGTTTGACAGTAAATTATTTGTTTCGCCTGGATTTGAAGTTAAAGCTTCTAAATCGCACTGATTTGAAGCTAAATCGTGTGATTAGATTGGATTTGAATTTAACTCGTTTGTTTCCCCTGCATTTGAAACTATATCACTAAATATCGCAACTATCTGATGTTAAACCGTTTGTTTCGCATGGATTTGAAGCTAAACCTTCTACATCGCATTGATTTCCTGCTAAATCATGTGATTCGCTTGGGTTGGAAGCTAACTCGTTTGTTTTGTCTGCATTTGAAGCTGTATCACTTATATTGCAAGTATCTGAATCTAAATCACTTGTGTCTCATGGATTTGAAGCAAAACCTTCTACATCGCATTGATTTGCAGCTAAATCATGTGTTTCGCATGGATTTGAAGCTAACTCGTTTGTTTCGTCTGCATTTGAAGCTATATCAATTGTATCGCAAGTATCCGAAGATAAATCATTTGTTTCGCATGGATTTCAAGCTGAACCTTCTACATCGCATTGATTTAATGCTAAATCATGTGTTTCGCTTGGATTGGAAGCTAACTCGTTTATTCCGTCTGCATTTGAAGCTGTATCAATTATATCGCAAGTATCTGAAGCTATATCATTTGTGTCTCATGGATTTGAAGCTAAACCTTCTACATCGCATTGATTTGCAGCTAAATCATGTGTTTCGCATGGATTTGAAGCTAACTCGTTTGTTTCGTCTGCATTTGAAGCTATATCAATTGTATCGCAAGTATCCGAAGATAAATCATTTGTTTCGCATGGATTTCAAGCTAAACCTTCTACATCGCATTGATTTAATGCTAAATCATGTGTTTCGCTTGGATTGGAAGCTAACTCGTTTATTTCGTCTGCATTTGAAGCTGTATCAATTATATCGCAAGTATCTGAAGCTATATCATTTGTGTCTCATGGATTTGAAGCTAAACCTTCTACATAGCATTGATTTGCAGCTAAATCGTGTGTTTCGCATCGATTTGAAGCTAACTCGTTTGTTTTCTACATTTGAAGCTATATCACATATATCCCAAGTGTTTGAAGCTCAATCATTTGCTTTGCATGGATTTGAAGCTAATCCTTCTACATCGCATTGATTTGAAGCTAAATTATGTGTTTCGCATGGATTTGGAGCTAACTCCTTTGTTTCCCCTGCATTTGAAGCTATATCACTTATATCGCAAGTATCTGAATCTAAATCATTTGTGTCTCATGGATTTGAAGCAAAACCTTTTACATAGCATCGATTTGCAGCTAAATCATGTGATTCGCTTGCATTTAAAGCTAACTCGTTTGTTTCCCCTGCATTTGAAGCTACATCATTTATATCGCAAGTATCTAAAGCTAAATCATTTGTTTCGCATGGATTTGAAGCTAAACTTTCTACATAGCATTGATTTGCAGCTAAATCATGTGTTTCGCTTGGATATGAAGCTAACTCGTTTGTTTCCGTCTGCATTTGAAACTATATCACTTATATCCCAAGTTTTGAAGCGAAATCATTTGTTTCGCATGGATTTGAAGCTAAACCTTCATACATCGCATTGATTTGAAGCTAAATCATGTGATTCGCTTGGATTGGAAGCTGACTCGTTTGATTCGTCTGCATTTGAAGCTATATCACTTGTATCGCTAGTATCTGAAGCTAATTCATTTTTTTCGCATGGATTTGAAGCTAAACTTTCTACATCGCATTGTTTTGAAGCCAAATCATGTGATTCGCTTGGATTGGAAGCTACCTCGTTTGTTTCGTCTGCATTTGAAGATATATCACTTAAATCCCAAGTGTTTGAAGATAAATCATTTGTTTCGCATGGATTTCAAGCTAAACCTTCAACATAGCATTGATTTAATGCTAAATCATGTGTTTCGCTTGGATTGGAAGCTAACTCGTTTGTTTCCGTCTGCATTTGAAACTATATCACTTATATCCCAAGTTTTGAAGCTAAATCATTTGTTTCGCATGGATGTGAAGCTAATCCTTCTACATCGTATTGATGTAAAGCTGAATCATGTGTTTCGCATGGATTTGAAGATAAACCTTCTACATCGTATCGATTTGATGCTAAATGATATGTATCGCATGGATTTTGAAGCTATCCCGTTTGATTCGTCTGCATTTGCAGCTATATCACTTATATCACAAGTGTTTGAAGCTAAATCATTTGTTTCGCATGGATTTGAATCTAAACCTTCTACATCGCATTGATTTGAAGCTAAATCATGTGTTTCGCTAGCATTTGAAGCTAAACCTTCCACATCGCATTGATTTGAAGCTAAATCATGTGTTTCGCTTGGAATTGAAGCTAAACCTTCCACGTCGCATTGATTTACAGCTAAATCTTGTGTTTCGCATGGATTTGAAGCTAAGTCGTCTGTTTCGTCTGCATTTGAAGCTATATCACTTATATCCCAAGCGTTTGAAAGTAAATTATTTGTTTCGCCTGGATTTGAAGTTAAATCTTCTAAATCGCACTGATTTGAAGCTAAATCGTGTGATTAGATTGGATTTGGATTTAACTCGTTTGTTTCCCCTGCATTTGAAACTATATCACTAAATATCGCAACTATCTGATGTTTTGCATGGATTTGAAGCTAAACCTTCTACATCGCATTGATTTGAAGCTAAATCATGTATATCGCATGGATTTTGGAGATGACTCGTTTGTTTCGGCTGCATTTGAATCTATATCAGTTATATCGCAAGTATCTGATGCTAAATCATTTGTATCGCATGGATTTGAAGCTAAAACGTCTACATTGCATTGATTTGCAGCTAAATCATGTGTTTCGCATGGATTTGAAGCTAACTCGTTTGTTTCGTCTGCATTTGAAGCTATATCAATTGTATCGCAAGTATCCGAAGATAAATCATTTGTTTCGCATGGATTTCAAGCTAAACCTTCTACATCGCATTGATTTAATGCTAAATCATGTGTTTCGCTTGGATTGGAAGCTAACTCGTTTATTTCGTCTGCATTTGAAGCTGTATCAATTATATCGCAAGTATCTGAAGCTATATCATTTGTGTCTCATGGATTTGAAGCTAAACCTTCTACATAGCATTGATTTGCAGCTAAATCGTGTGTTTCGCATCGATTTGAAGCTAACTCGTTTGTTTTCTACATTTGAAGCTATATCACATATATCCCAAGTGTTTGAAGCTCAATCATTTGCTTCGCATGGATTTGAAGCTAATCCTTCTACATCGCATTGATTTGAAGCTAAATTATGTGTTTCGCATGGATTTGGAGCTAACTCCTTTGTTTCCCCTGCATTTGAAGCTATATCACTTATATCGCAAGTATCTGAATCTAAATCATTTGTGTCTCATGGATTTGAAGCAAAACCTTTTACATAGCATCGATTTGCAGCTAAATCATGTGATTCGCTTGCATTTAAAGCTAACTCGTTTGTTTCCCCTGCATTTGAAGCTATAACACTTATATCGCAAGTATCTAAAGCTAAATCATTTGTTTCGCATGGATTTGAAGCTAAACTTTCTACATAGCATTGATTTGCAGCTAAATCATGTGTTTCGCTTGGATATGAAGCTAACTCGTTTGTTTCCGTCTGCATTTGAAACTAAATCACTTATATCCCAAGTTTTGAAGTTAAAACATTTGTTTCGCATGGATTTGAAGCTAAACCTTCATACATCGCATTGATTTGAAGCTAAATCATGTGATTCGCTTGGATTGGAAGCTGACTCGTTTGATTCGTCTGCATTTGAAGCTATATCACTTGTATCGCTAGTATCTGAAGCTAATTCATTTTTTTCGCATGGATTTGAAGCTAAACTTCCTACATCGCATTGATTTGAAGCTAAATCATGTGATTCGCTTGGATTGGAAGCTACCTCGTTTGTTTCGTCTGCATTTGAAGATATATCACTTAAATCCCAAGTGTTACAGATAAATCATTTGTTTCGCATGGATTTCAAGCTAAACCTTCAACATAGCATTGATTTAATGCTAAATCATGTGTTTCGCTTGGATTGGAAGCTAACTCGTTTGTTTCCGTCTGCATTTGAAACTATATCACTTATATCCCAAGTTTTGAAGCTAAATCATTTGTTTCGCATGGATTTGAAGCTAATCCTTCTACATCGTATTGATTTAAAGCTGAATCATGTGTTTCGCATGGATTTGAAGCTAACTCGTTAGCTTCGTCTGCATTTGAAGCTATATCACTTATATCGCTAGTATCTGAAGCTAAATCATTTGTTTCGCATGGATTTGAACCTAATCCTTCATACATCGCATTGCTTTGAAGCTAAATCATGTGTTTCGCTTGGATTTAAAGCTAACTCGTTTGTTTCCCCTGCGTTTGAAGCTATACCACTTCTATCGCAAGTATCTAAAGCTAAATCATTTGTTTCGCATGGATTTGAAGCTAAACTTTCTACATAGCATTGATTTGCAGCTAAATCATGTGTTTCGCTTGGATATGAAGCTAACCCGTTTGTGTCCGTCAGCATTTGATACTATATCACTTATATCCCAAGTTTTGAAGCTAAATCATTTGTTTCGCATGGATTTGAAGCTAAACCTTCTATATCGCATTCATTTGAAGCTAAATCATGTGTTTCGCTTGGATTTGAAGCTAACTCGTTCGTTTCGCCTGCATTTTATGCTATATCACATATATCGCAAGCGTTTGGAGCTAAATCATTTGTTTCGCATGGATTTGAAGCTAAACCTTCTACATCATATCGATTTGAAGCTAAATGATATGTATCGCGTGGATTTTGAAGCTATCCCATTTGATTCGTATGCATTTGCAGCTATATCACTTATATCACAAGTGTTTGAAGCTAAATCATTTGTTCCGCATGGATTTGAAGCTAAACCTTCTACATCGCATTGATTTGAAACTTAATCATTTGTTTTGCTTCGATTTGAAGCTAACTCGTCTGTTTCCCCTGCATTTGAAGCTATATCACTTATATCGCAAGTTTCTGATGCTAAATCATTTGCTTCGCATGGATTTGAAGCTAATCATTCTACACCGCATTGATTGGAAGCTAAATCATGTGTTTCGCATGGATTTGAAGCTAACTCGTTAGTTTCGTCTGCATTTGAAGCTATATCACTTATATCGCTAGTATCTGAAGATAAATCATTTGTTTCGCATTGATTTGAAGTTAAACCTTCTGCATCGCACAGATTTGCAGCTAAATCATGTGATTCGCATGGATTCGAAGCAAACTCGTTTGTTTCGTCTGCATTTCAAGCTGTATCACTTATATCGCAAGTATCTGAATCTAAATCAGTTGTGTCTCATGGATTCGAAGCAAAACCTTCTACATCGCATTGATTTGCAGCTAAATCATGTGTTTTGCATGGATTTGATGCTAACTCGTTTGTTTCCCCTGCATTTGAAACTGTATCTGTTATATCGCAAGTAGCTGATGCTTAATCAATTGTGTCTCTTGGATTTGAAGCTAAACCTTCTACATAGTATTGATTTGAAGCTAAATCATGTGTTTCGCATGGATTTGAAGCTAACTCGTTTGTTTCGCATGCTGTTGAAGCTATATCACCTATATCCCAAGTGTTTGAAGCTCATTCATATGCTTCGCATGGATTTGAAGCTAAACCTTCCACATCGCATTGATTTGCAGCTAAATCTTGTGTTTCGCATGGATTTGTAGCTAAGTCGTCTGTTTCGTCTGCATTTGAAGCTATATCACTTATATCCCAAGCGTTTGACAGTAAATTATTTGTTTCGCATGGATTTGAAGCTAAACCTTCTACATCGCATTGATTTCCTGCTAAATCATGTGATTCGCTTGGATTGGAAGCTAACTCGTTTGTTTTGTCTGCATTTGAAGCTGTATCACTTATATTGCAAGTATCTGAATCTAAATCACTTGTGTCTCATGGATTTGAAGCAAAACCTTCTACATAGCATCGATTTGCAGCTAAATCATGTGATTCGCTTGGATTTAAAGCTAACTCGTTTGTTTCCCCTGCATTTGAAGCTATATCACTTATATCGCAAGTATCTAAAGCTAAATCATTTGTTTCGCATGGATTTGAAGCTAAACGTTCTACATAGCATTGATTTGCAGCTAAATCATGTGTTTCGCTTGGATATGAAGCTAACTCGTTTGTTTCCGTCTGCATTTGAAACTATATCACATATATCCCAATTTTGAAGCTAAATCATTTGTTTCGAATGGATTTGAAGCTAATCCTTCTACATCGTATTGATGTAAAGCTGAATCATGTGTTTCGCATGGATTTGAAGATAAACCTTCTACATCGTATCGATTTGATGCTAAATGATATGTATCGCATGGATTTTGAAGCTATCCCGTTTGATTCGTCTGCATTTGCAGCTATATCACTTATATCACAAGTGTTTGAAGCTAAATCATTTGTTTCGCATGGATTTGAATCTAAACCTTCTACATCGCATTGATTTGAAGCTAAATTATGTGTTTCGCATGGATTTGGAGCTAACTCCTTTGTTTCCCCTGCATTTGAAGCTATATCACTTATATCGCAAGTATCTGAATCTAAATCATTTGTGTCTCATGGATTTGAAGCAAAACCTTTTACATAGCATCGATTTGCAGCTAAATCATGTGATTCGCTTGCATTTAAAGCTAACTCGTTTGTTTCCCCTGCATTTGAAGCTATAACACTTATATCGCAAGTATCTAAAGCTAAATCATTTGTTTCGCATGGATTTGAAGCTAAACTTTCTACATAGCATTGATTTGCAGCTAAATCATGTGTTTCGCTTGGATATGAAGCTAACTCGTTTGTTTCCGTCTGCATTTGAAACTAAATCACTTATATCCCAAGTTTTGAAGTTAAAACATTTGTTTCGCATGGATTTGAAGCTAAACCTTCATACATCGCATTGATTTGAAGCTAAATCATGTGATTCGCTTGGATTGGAAGCTGACTCGTTTGATTCGTCTGCATTTGAAGCTATATCACTTGTATCGCTAGTATCTGAAGCTAATTCATTTTTTTCGCATGGATTTGAAGCTAAACTTCCTACATCGCATTGATTTGAAGCTAAATCATGTGATTCGCTTGGATTGGAAGCTACCTCGTTTGTTTCGTCTGCATTTGAAGATATATCACTTAAATCCCAAGTGTTACAGATAAATCATTTGTTTCGCATGGATTTCAAGCTAAACCTTCAACATAGCATTGATTTAATGCTAAATCATGTGTTTCGCTTGGATTGGAAGCTAACTCGTTTGTTTCCGTCTGCATTTGAAACTATATCACTTATATCCCAAGTTTTGAAGCTAAATCATTTGTTTCGCATGGATTTGAAGCTAATCCTTCTACATCGTATTGATTTAAAGCTGAATCATGTGTTTCGCATGGATTTGAAGCTAACTCGTTAGCTTCGTCTGCATTTGAAGCTATATCACTTATATCGCTAGTATCTGAAGCTAAATCATTTGTTTCGCATGGATTTGAACCTAATCCTTCATACATCGCATTGCTTTGAAGCTAAATCATGTGTTTCGCTTGGATTTAAAGCTAACTCGTTTGTTTCCCCTGCGTTTGAAGCTATACCACTTCTATCGCAAGTATCTAAAGCTAAATCATTTGTTTCGCATGGATTTGAAGCTAAACTTTCTACATAGCATTGATTTGCAGCTAAATCATGTGTTTCGCTTGGATATGAAGCTAACCCGTTTGTGTCCGTCTGCATTTGATACTATATCACTTATATCCCAAGTTTTGAAGCTAAATCATTTGTTTCGCATGGATTTGAAGCTAAACCTTCTATATCGCATTCATTTGAAGCTAAATCATGTGTTTCGCTTGGATTTGAAGCTAACTCGTTCGTTTCGCCTGCATTTTATGCTATATCACATATATCGCAAGCGTTTGGAGCTAAATCATTTGTTTCGCATGGATTTGAAGCTAAACCTTCTACATCATATCGATTTGAAGCTAAATGATATGTATCGCGTGGATTTTGAAGCTATCCCATTTGATTCGTATGCATTTGCAGCTATATCACTTATATCACAAGTGTTTGAAGCTAAATCATTTGTTCCGCATGGATTTGAAGCTAAACCTTCTACATCGCATTGATTTGAAACTTAATCATTTGTTTTGCTTCGATTTGAAGCTAACTCGTCTGTTTCCCCTGCATTTGAAGCTATATCACTTATATCGCAAGTTTCTGATGCTAAATCATTTGCTTCGCATGGATTTGAAGCTAATCATTCTACACCGCATTGATTGGAAGCTAAATCATGTGTTTCGCATGGATTTGAAGCTAACTCGTTAGTTTCGTCTGCATTTGAAGCTATATCACTTATATCGCTAGTATCTGAAGATAAATCATTTGTTTCGCATTGATTTGAAGTTAAACCTTCTGCATCGCACAGATTTGCAGCTAAATCATGTGATTCGCATGGATTGGAAGCAAACTCGTTTGTTTCGTCTGCATTTCAAGCTGTACCACTTATATCGCAAGTATCTGAATCTAAATCAGTTGTGTCTCATGGATTTGAAGCAAAACCTTCTACATCGCATTGATTTGCAGCTAAATCATGTGTTTTGCATGGATTTGATGCTAACTCGTTTGTTTCCCCTGCATTTGAAACTATATCTGTTATATCGCAAGTAGTTGATGCTTAATCAATTGTGTCTCTTGGATTTGAAGCTAAACCTTCTACATAGCATTGATTTGAAGCTAAATCATGTGTTTCGCATGGATTCGAAGCTAACTCGTTTGTTTCGCATGCTGTTGAAGCTATATCACCTATATCCCAAGTGTTTGAAGCTCAATCATATGCTTTGCATGGATTTGAAGCTAAACCTTCCACATCGCATTGATTTGCAGCTAAATCTTGTGTTTCGCATGGATTTGAAGCTAAGTCGTCTGTTTCGTCTGCATTTGAAGCTATATCACTTATATCCCAAGCGTTTGAAAGTAAATTATTTGTTTCGCCTGGATTTGAAGTTAAACCTTCTAAATCGCACTGATTTGAAGCTAAATCGTGTGATTAGATTGGATTTGAATTTAACTCGTTTGTTTCCCCTGCATTTGAAACTATATCACTACATATCGCAACTATCTGATGTTAAATCGTTTGATTCGCATGGATTTCAAGCTAATCATTCTACATCGCATTGATTTCCTGCTAAATCATGTGATTCGCTTGGATTGGAAGCTAACTCGTTTGTTTTGTCTGCATTTGAAGCTGTATCACTTATATTGCAAGTATCTGAAGCTATATCATTTGTGTCTCATGGATTTGAAGCTAAACCTTCTACATAGCATTGATTTGCAGCTAAATCGTGTGTTTCGCATCGATTTGAAGCTAACTCGTTTGTTTTCTACATTTGAAGCTATATCACATATATCCCAAGTGTTTGAAGCTCAATCATTTGCATCGCATGGATTTGAAGCTAATCCTTCTACATCGCATTGATTTGAAGCTAAATTATGTGTTTCGCATGGATTTGAAGCTAAGTCGTCTGTTTCGTCTGCATTTGAAGCTATATCACTTATATCCCAAGCGTTTGAAAGTAAATTATTTGTTTCGCCTGGATTTGAAGTTAAACCTTCTAAATCGCACTGATTTGAAGCTAAATCGTGTGATTAGATTGGATTTGAATTTAACTCGTTTGTTTCCCCTGCATTTGAAACTATATCACTACATATCGCAACTATCTGATGTTAAATCGTTTGTTTCGCATGGAATTGAAGCTAAACCTTCTACATCGCATTGATTTCCTGCTAAATCATGTGATTCGCTTGGATTGGAAGCTAACTCGTTTGTTTTGTCTGCATTTGAAGCTGTATCACTTATATTGCAAGTATCTGAAGCTATATCATTTGTGTCTCATGGATTTGAAGCTAAACCTTCTACATAGCATTGATTTGCAGCTAAATCATGTGTTTCGCTTGGATATGAAGCTAACTCGTTTGTTTCTGTCTGCATTTGAAACTATATCACTTATATCCCAAGTTTTGAAGCTAAATCATGTGATTCGCTTGGATTTGAAGCTGACTCGTTTGATTCGTCTGCATTAGAAGCTATATCACTTGTATCGCTAGTATCTGAAGCTAATTCATTTTTTTCGCATGGACTTGAAGCTAAACTTTCTACATCGCATTGATTTGAAGCTAAATCATGTGATTCGCTTGGATTGGAAGCTACCTCGTTTGTTTCGTCTGCATTTGAAGATATATCACTTAAATCCCAAGTGTTTGAAGATAAATCATTTGTTTCGCATGGATTTCAAGCTAAACCTTCAACATAGCATTGATTTAATGCTAAATCATGTGTTTCGCTTGGATTGGAAGCTAACTCGTTTGTTTCCGTCTGCATTTGAAACTATATCACTTATATCCCAAGTTTTGAAGCTAAATCATTTGTTTCGCATGGATTTGAAGCTAATCCTTCTACATCGTATTGATTTAAAGCTGAATCATGTGTTTCGCATGGATTTGAAGCTAACTCGTCAGCTTCGTCTGCATTTGAAGCTATATCACTTATATCGCTAGTATCTGAAGCTAAATCATTTGTTTCGCATGGATTTGAACCTAAACCTTCATACATCGCATTGCTTTGAAGCTAAATCATGTGTTTCGCTTGGATTTAAAGCTAACTCGTTTGTTTCCCCTGCATTTGAAGCTATATCACTTATATCGCAAGTATCTAAAGCTAAATCATTTGTTTCGCATGGATTTGGAGCTAAACTTTCTACATAGCATTGATTTGCAGCTAAATCATGTGTTTCGCTTGGATATGAAGCTAACTCGTTTGTTTCCGTCTGCATTTGAAACTATATCACTTATATCCCAAGTTTTGAAGCTAAATCATTTGTTTCGCATGGATTTGAAGCTAAACCTTCATACATCGCATTGCTTTGAAGCTAAATCATGTAATTCGCTTGGATTTGAAGCTGACTCGTTTGTTTCGTCTGCATTTGAAGCTATATCACTTGTATCGCTAGTATCTGAAGCTAATTCATTTTTTTCGCATGGATTTGAAGCTAAACTTTCTACATCGCATTGATTTGAAGCTAAATCATGTGATTCGCTTGGATTGGAAGCTACCTCGTTTGTTTCGTCTGCATTTGAAGCTGTATCACTTATATTGCAAGTATCTGAAGCTATATCATTTGTGTCTCATGGATTTGAAGCTAAACCTTCTACATAGCATTGATTTGCAGCTAAATCGTGTGTTCCACATCGATTTGAAGCTAACTCGTTTGTTTTCTACATTTGAAGCTATATCACATATATCCCAAGTGTTTGAAGCTCAATCATTTGCTTCGCATGGATTTGAAGCTAATCATTCTACATCGCATTGATTTGAAGCTAAATCATGTGTTTCGCATGGATTTGAAGCTAACTCGTTAGTTTCGTCTGCATTTGAAGCTATATCACTTATATCCCAAGCGATTGAAAGTAAATCATTTGTTTCGCATGGATTTCAAGCTAAACCTTCTACATCGCATTGATTTGAAGCTAAATCATTTGTTTCGCATTGGTTTGAAGCTAAACCTTATACATCGTATCGATTTGAAGCTAAATGATATGTATCGCATGGATTTTGAAGCTATCCCGTTTGATTCGTCTCCATTTGCAGCTATATCACTTATATCACAAGTGTTTGAAGCTAAATCATTTGTTTCGCTTGAATTTGTAGCTATACCTTCTACATCGCTTTGATTTTAAGTTAAATCATTTGTGTCGCATGGATTTGAAGCTAACTCGTTTTTTTCGCCTGCATTTGAAGCTATATCACTTATATCGCTAGTATCTGAACCTAAATCATTTGTTTCGCATGGATTTGAAGCTAAACCTTCTACATCGCATTGAATTGAAGCTTCATCATGTGTTTTGCATGAATTTGAAGCTAACTCGTTTGTTTCTCCTGCATTTGAATCTATGTCACTTATATCGCAAGTTTCTGATGCTAAATCATTTGCTTCGCATGGATTTGAAGCTAATCATTCTACGCCGCATTGATTGGAAGCTAAATCATGTGTTTCGCATGGATTTGAAGCTAACTCGTTAGTTTCGTCTGCATTTGAAGCTATATCACTTATATCGCTAGTATCTGAAGATAAATCATTTGTTTCGCATGGATTTGAAGTTAAACCTTCTGCATCGCACTGATTTGCAGCTAAATCATGTGATTCGCATGGATTGGAAGCAAACTCGTTTGTTTCGTCTGCATTTCAAGCTGTATCACTTATATCGCAAGTATCTGAATCTAAATCAGTTGTATCTCATGGATTTGAAGCAAAACCTTCTACATAGCATTGATTTGCAGCTAAATCATGTGTTTTGCATGGATTTGAAGCTAACTCGTTTGTTTCGCATGCTGTTGAAGCTATATCACCTATATCCCAAGTGTTTGAAGCTCAATCATATGCTTCGCATGGATTTGAAGCTAAACCTTCCACATCGCATTGATTTGCAGCTAAATCTTGTGTTTCGCATGGATTTGAAGCTAAGTCGTCTGTTTCGTCTGCATTTGAAGCTATATCACTTATATCCCAAGCGTTTGAAAGTAAATTATTTGTTTTGCTTGGATTTGAAGTTAAACCTTCAAAATCGCACTGATTTGAAGCTAAATCGTGTGATTAGATTGGATTTGAATTTAACTCGTTTGTTTCCCCTGCATTTGAAACTATATCACTAAATATCGCAACTATCTGATGTTAAATCGTTTGTTTCGCATGGATTTGAAGCTAAACCTTCTACATCGCATTGATTTCCTGCTAAATCATGTGATTCGCTTGGATTGGAAGCTAACTCGTTTGTTTTGTCTGCATTTGAAGCTGTATCACTTATATTGCAAGTATCTGAAGCTATATCATTTGTGTCTCATGGATTTGAAGCTAAACCTTCTACATAGCATTGATTTGCAGCTAAATCGTGTGTTTCGCATCGATTTGAAGCTAACTCGTTTGTTTTCTACATTTGAAGCTATATCACATATATCCCAAGTGTTTGAAGCTCAATCATTTGCTTCGCATGGATTTGAAGCTAATCCTTCTACATCGCATTGATTTGAAGCTAAATTAGGAGCTAACATCCTTTGTTTCCCCTGCATTTGAAGCTATATCACTTATATCGCAAGTATCTGAATCTAAATCATTTTGTGTCGCATGGATTTGAAGCAAAGACCTTTTACATAGCAGCGATTTGCAGCTAAATCATGTGATTCGCTTGCATTTAAAGCTAACTCGTTTGTTTCCCCTGCATTTGAAGCTATATCACTTATATCGCAAGTATCTAAAGCTAAGTTCATTTGTTTCGCATGGATTTGAAGCTAAACCTTCATACATCGCATTGATTTGAAGCTAAATCATGTGATTCGCTTGGATTGGAAGCTACCTCGTTTGTTTCGTCTGCATTTGAAGATATATCACTTAAATCCCAAGTGTTTGAAGATAAAATCATTTGTTTCGCATGGATTTCAAGCTAAACCTTCAACATAGCATTGATTTAATGCTAAATCATGTGTTTCGCTTGGATTGGAAGCTAACTCGTTGTTTCCGTCTGCATTTGAAACTATATCCCTTAATATCCCAAGTTTTGAAGCTAAATCATTTGTTTCGCATGGATTTAAAGCTAATCCTTCTACATCGTATTGATTTAAAGCTGAATCATGTGTTTCGCATGGATTTGAAGCTAACTCGTCAGCTTCGTCTGCATTTGAAGCTATATCACTTATATCGCTAGTATCTGAAGCTAAAACATTTGTTTCGCATGGATTTGAACCTAAACCTTCATACATCGCAATGCTTTGAAGCTAAATCATGTGTTTCGCATGGATTTGAAGCTAAACCTTCTACATCGCAATGATTTGCAGCTAAATCATGTGTTTCGCATGGATTTGAAGCTAACTCGTCGTTTCGCCAGCATTTGGTGCTATATGACAAAAATCGCAAGTGTATGAAGCTAAACCTTCTATATCATATCGATTTGAAGCTAAATCATATGTATCGCATGGATTTTGAGCTATCCCATTTGATTCGTCTGCATTTGCAGCTATATCACTTATATCCCAAGTGTTTGATGCTAAATCATTTGTTTTCGCATGGACTTGGCGCTGAACCTTCTACATCGCAATGATTTGCAGCTAAATCATGTGTTTCGCATGGGATTTGAAGCTAACTTGTTCGTTTCGCCTGCATTTGATGCTATATCACTTATAATCGCAAAGTGTTTTGAAGCAAAATCATTTGTTTCGCATGGATTTGAAGCTAATCCTTCTACATCATATCGATTTGAAGGTAAATGATATCTACTCGCATGGATTTAAGCGATCTCTACCATTTGATTCGTCCTGCATTTGCAGCTATATCACTTATATCACAACTTGTTTGAAGCTAAATCACTTGTTTCGCATGGATTTGCAGCTCAACCTTCTACATCGCATTGATTTGAGATTAATTACTGTGTTTCGCTTGTATATGAAGCTAAGCCTTCTATTTCGCCATGGCTTTAAAGCTAAATGCTGTGTATCGCATGGATTTTGAAGCGAACTCGTTTGGTTCGTCTGCATTTGAAGCTATATCACTTATATCCCAAAGTGTTTGATGCTAAATCATTCTGTTTCGCATGGATTTGAAGCTAAACCTTCTACATCGTATTGATTTGAAGCTGAAACATTTGTTTTGCATGGATTTGAAGCTAAGCCTTCTATTTCGCATGGATTGAAAGCTAAATGATGTGAATCGCATGGAATTTGAAGCTAACTCGCGTGATTCGTCTGCATTTGAAGCTATATCACTTATATCCCAAGTGTTTGATGCTGAATCATTTGTTTCGCTTGGAATTGACGCTAAAACTTCTACACCGCATTGATTTGCAGCTAAATCATGTGTTTCGCATGGATTTGTAGCTAACTCGTTCGTTTCGCCTGCATTTGGTGCTATATCACTTATATCGCAAGTGTTTGAAGCTAAATCATTTGTTTCGCATGGAATTGAAGCCTAAACCTTCCATATCATATCGATTTGAAGCTAAATGATATGTATCGCATGGATTTTGAAGCTATCCCATTTGATTCGTCTGCATTTGCAGCTATATCACTTATATCCCAAGTGTTTGATGCTAAATCATTTGTTTCGCATGGACTTGGCGCTAAACCTTCTACATCGCAATGATTTGCAGCTAATTCATGTGTTTCGCATGGATTTGAAGCTAACTTGTTCGTTTCGCCTGGATTTGATGCTATATCACTTATATCGCAAGTGTTTGAAGCAAAATCATTTGTTTCGCATGGATTTGAAGCTAATCCTTCTACATCATATCGATTTGATGCTGAATGATATTATCGCATGGATTTTGAAGCTATTCCATTTGATTCGTCTGCATTTGCAGCGATATCACTTATATCACAAGTGTTTGAAGCTAAATCATTTGTTTCGCATGGATTTGAAGCTAAACCTTCTACATCGCATTGATTTGAAGCTTATCGTGTGATTCGCTTGGATTTGATGCTAGCTCGTTTGTTTCGCCTGCATTTGATGCTATATCACTTATATCACAAGTGTTTGATGCTAAATCATTTGTTTCGCATGGATTTGAAGCTAAACCTTCTACATAGCATTGATTTGATGCTTAATCATGTGTTTCGCATGGATTTGAAGCTAACTCGTTAGTTTCGTCTGCATTTGTAGCTGTATCACTTATATCGCAAGTATCTGGAGCTAAATCATTTGTGTCTCATGGATTTGAAGCTAAACCTTCATACATCGCATTGATTTGAAGCTAAATCATGTGATTCGCTTGGATTGGAAGCTACCTCGTTTGTTTCGTCTGCATTTGAAGATATATCACTTAAATCCCAAGTGTTTGAAGATAAATCATTTGTTTCGCATGGATTTCAAGCTAAACCTTCAACATAGCATTGATTTAATGCTAAATCATGTGTTTCGCTTGGATTGGAAGCTAACTCGTTTGTTTCCGTCTGCATTTGAAACTATATCCCTTATATCCCAAGTTTTGAAGCTAAATCATTTGTTTCGCATGGATTTAAAGCTATTCCTTCTACATCGTATTGATTTAAAGCTGAATCATGTGTTTCGCATGGATTTGAAGCTAACTCGTCAGCTTCGTCTGCATTTGAAGCTATATCACTTATATCGCTAGTATCTGAAGCTAAAACATTTGTTTCGCATGGATTTGAACCTAAACCTTCATACATCGCATTGCTTTGAAGCTAAATCATGTGTTTCGCATGGATTTGAAGCTAAACCTTCTACATCGCATTGATTTGCAGCTAAATCATGTGTTTCGCATGGATTTGAAGCTAACTCGTTCGTTTCGCCAGCATTTGGTGCTATATGACAAATATCGCAAGTGTATGAAGCTAAACCTTCTATATCATATCGATTTGAAGCTAAATCATATGTATCGCATGGATTTTGAAGCTATCCCATTTGATTCGTCTGCATTTGCAGCTATATCACTTATATCCCAAGTGTTTGATGCTAAATCATTTGTTTCGCATGGACTTGGCGCTGAACCTTCTACATCGCAATGATTTGCAGCTAAATCATGTGTTTCGCATGGATTTGAAGCTAACTTGTTCGTTTCGCCTGCATTTGATGCTATATCACTTATATCACAAGTGTTTGATGCTAAATCATTTGTTTCGCATGGATTTGAAGCTAAACCTTCTACATAGCATTGATTTGATGCTTAATCATGTGTTTCGCATGGATTTGAAGCTAACTCGTTAGTTTCGTCTGCATTTGTAGCTGTATCACTTATATCGCAAGTATCTGGAGCTAAATCATTTGTGTCTCACGGATTTGAAGCTAAACCTTCAACATACTATTGATTAGCAGTTAAATCATGTGTTTCGCTTGGATATGAAGCTAACTCGTTTGTTTCCGTCTGCATTTGAAGCTATATCACTTATATCGCAAGTATCTGAATCTAAATCATTTGTGTCTCATGGATTTGAAGCCAAACCTTCTACATCGCATTGATTTACAGCTAAATCATGTGTTTCGCATGGAATTGAAGCTAACTGGTTTGATTCGTCTGCATTTGAAGCAATATCACTTATATCGCAAGTATCTGAAGCTAAATCATTGGTTTCGCATGGATTTGAAGCTAAACCTTCTACATCGCATTGATTTTCAGATAAATCGTGTGTTTTGCATGGCTTTGAAGCTAACTCGTTTTTTCGTCTGCATTTGAAGCTATATCACATATATCCCAAGTGTTTGAAGCTCAATCATTTGCTTCGCATGGATTTGAAGCTAATCCATCTACATCGCATTGATTTAAAGCTAAATCACGTGATTCGCTTTGATTGGAAGCTAACTCGTTTGTTTCCCCTGTATTTGAAACTATATCACTTATATCGCAACTATCTGATGTTAAATCATTTGTTTCGCATATATTTGAAGCTAAACCTTCTACATCGCATTGATTTGAAGCTAAATCACGTGATTCGCTTTGATTGGAAGCTAACTCGTTGGTTTCGTCTGCATTTGAAGCTATATAACTTATATCCCAAGTGTTTGAAGCTAAATCATTTGTTTCGCATGGATTTGAAGCAAAACCTTCTACATCGCATTGATTTAAAGCTAAATCGTGTGTTTCGCTTGGATTGGAAGCTAACTCGTTTATTTCGACTGCATTTGTAACTGTATCACTTATATCGTAAGTATCTGAAGCTAAATCAAATTTGTCGCAAGGATTTGAAGCTAAACCTTCTACATAGCATTGATTTGAAGCTTAATCATGTGTTTCGCATGGATTTGAAGCTAACTCGTTAGTTTCGTCTGCATTTGAAGCTATATCACTTATATCGCTTGTATCTGAAGCTGAATAATTTGTTTCGCATGGATTTAAAGGTCAACTTTCTACATCGCATTGATTTGAAGCTAAATCATGTGATTCGCTTGGATTGGAAGCTAACTCGTTTGTTTCGTCTGCATTTGAAGATATATCACTTATATCCCAAGCGTTTGAAGATAAATCATTTGTTTCGCATGGATTTCAAGCTAAACCTTCTACATCGCATTGATTTAATGCTAAATCATGTGTTTCGCATGGATTTGGAGCTAACTCGTTTATTTCGTCTGCATTTGTAGCTGTATCACTTATATCGCAAGTATCTGAAGCTAAATCATTTGTGTCTCATGGAATTGAAGCTAAACCTTCCATATCATATCGATTTGAAGCTAAATGATATGTATCGCATGGATTTTGAAGCTATCCCATTTGATTCGTCTGCATTTGCAGCTATATCACTTATATCCCAAGTGTTTGATGCTAAATCATTTGTTTCGCATGGACTTGGCGCTAAACCTTCTACATCGCAATGATTTGCAGCTAATTCATGTGTTTCGCATGGATTTGAAGCTAACTTGTTCGTTTCGCCTGGATTTGATGCTATATCACTTATATCGCAAGTGTTTGAAGCAAAATCATTTGTTTCGCATGGATTTGAAGCTAATCCTTCTACATCATATCGATTTGATGCTGAATGATATTATCGCATGGATTTTGAAGCTATTCCATTTGATTCGTCTGCATTTGCAGCGATATCACTTATATCACAAGTGTTTGAAGCTAAATCATTTGTTTCGCATGGATTTGAAGCTAAACCTTCTACATCGCATTGATTTGAAGCTTATCGTGTGATTCGCTTGGATTTGATGCTAGCTCGTTTGTTTCGCCTGCATTTGATGCTATATCACTTATATCACAAGTGTTTGATGCTAAATCATTTGTTTCGCATGGATTTGAAGCTAAACCTTCTACATAGCATTGATTTGATGCTTAATCATGTGTTTCGCATGGATTTGAAGCTAACTCGTTAGTTTCGTCTGCATTTGTAGCTGTATCACTTATATCGCAAGTATCTGGAGCTAAATCATTTGTGTCTCATGGATTTGAAGCTAAACCTTCAACATACTATTGATTTGCAGTTAAATCATGTGTTTCGCTTGGATATGAAGCTAACTCGTTTGTTTCCGTCTGCATTTGAAGCTATATCACTTATATCGCAAGTATCTGAATCTAAATCATTTGTGTCTCATGGATTTGAAGCCAAACCTTCTACATCGCATTGATTTACAGCTAAATCATGTGTTTCGCATGGAATTGAAGCTAACTGGTTTGATTCGTCTGCATTTGAAGCAATATCACTTATATCGCAAGTATCTGAAGCTAAATCATTGGTTTCGCATGGATTTGAAGCTAAACCTTCTACATCGCATTGATTTTCAGATAAATCGTGTGTTTTGCATGGCTTTGAAGCTAACTCGTTTTTTCGTCTGCATTTGAAGCTATATCACATATATCCCAAGTGTTTGAAGCTCAATCATTTGCTTCGCATGGATTTGAAGCTAATCCATCTACATCGCATTGATTTAAAGCTAAATCACGTGATTCGCTTTGATTGGAAGCTAACTCGTTTGTTTCCCTTGTATTTGAAACTATATCACTTATATCGCAACTATCTGATGTTAAATCATTTGTTTCGCATATATTTGAAGCTAAACCTTCTACATCGCATTGATTTGAAGCTAAATCACGTGATTCGCTTTGATTGGAAGCTAACTCGTTGGTTTCGTCTGCATTTGAAGCTATATAACTTATATCCCAAGTGTTTGAAGCTAAATCATTTGTTTCGCATGGATTTGAAGCAAAACCTTCTACATCGCATTGATTTAAAGCTAAATCGTGTGTTTCGCTTGGATTGGAAGCTAACTCGTTTATTTCGTCTGCATTTGTAACTGTATCACTTATATCGTAAGTATCTGAAGCTAAATCAAATTTGTCGCAAGGATTTGAAGCTAAACCTTCTACATAGCATTGATTTGAAGCTTAGTCATGTGTTTCGCATGGATTTGAAGCTAACTCGTTAGTTTCGTCTGCATTTGAAGCTATATCACTTATATCGCTTGTATCTGAAGCTGAATAATTTGTTTCGCATGGATTTAAAGGTCAACTTTCTACATCGCATTGATTTGAAGCTAAATCATGTGATTCGCTTGGATTGGAAGCTAACTCGTTTGTTTCGTCTGCATTTGAAGATATATCACTTATATCCCAAGCGTTTGAAGATAAATCATTTGTTTCGCATGGATTTCAAGCTAAACCTTCTACATCGCATTGATTTAATGCTAAATCATGTGTTTCGCATGGATTTGGAGCTAACTCGTTTATTTCGTCTGCATTTGTAGCTGTATCACTTATATCGCAAGTATCTGAAGCTAAATCATTTGTGTCTAATGGATTTGAAACTAAACCTTCAACATACTATTGATTTGCAGTTAAATCATGTGTTTCGCTTGGATATGAAGCTAACTCGTTTGTTTCCGTCTGCATTTGAAGCTATATCACTTATTTCGCAAGTATCTGAATCTAAATCATTTGTGTCTCATGGATTTGAAGCCAAACCTTCTACATCGCATTGATTTGCAGCTAAATCATGTGTTTCGCATGGAATTGAAGCTAACTGGTTTGATTCGTCTGCATTTGAAGCAATATCACTTATATCGCAAGTATCTGAAGCTAAATCATTGGTTTCGCATGAATTTGAAGCTAAACCTTCTACATCGCATTGATTTTCAGATAAATCGTGTGTTTTGCATGGCTTTGAAGCTAACTCGTTTGTTTCGTCTGCATTTGAAGCTATATCACATATATCCCAAGTGTTTGAAGCTCAATCATTTGCTTCGCATGGATTTGAAGCTAAACCTTCTACATCGCATTGATTTTCAGATAAATAGTGTGTTTCGTTTGGATTGGAAACTAGCTCGTTTATTTCGTCTGCATTTGAAGCAATATCACTTATATCGCAAGTATCTGAAGCTAAATCATTGGTTTCGCATGGATTTGAAGCTAAACCTTCTACATCGCATTGATTTGCAGATAAATCGTTTGTTTTGCATGGATTTGAAACTAACTCGTTTGTTTCGTCTGCATTTGAAGCTATATCACATATATCCCAAGTGTTTCAAGCTCAATCATTTGCTTCGCATGGATTTGAAGCTAATCCTTCTACATCGCATTGATTTGAAGCTAAATCATGTGTTTCGCATGGATTTGAAGCTAACTCGTTTGTTTCGTCTGCACTTGACGCTATGTCACTTATATCGCAAGTGTCTGTAGCTAAATCATTGGTTTCGCATGGATATGAAGCCAAATCTTCTGCATCGCATTAATATTAACTAAATCATGTGTTTCGCATGGAATTGTAACTAACTGGTTTGTTTCGTCTGCATTTCGAGTTGTGCCACTTATATCGCAAGTATCTGAAGCTAAATCATTGGTTTCGCATGCATTTGAACCTAAACATTCTACATCGCATAGATTTAAAGCTAGCTCGTTTGCTTCGTCTGCAGTAGAAGCAATATCACTTATATCGCAAGTATTTGAAGAAAAATCATGTGTTTTGCATGGAATTGAAACTAACTCGTTTGTTTCGAATGCATTTGAAGCTATATTACTTATATCGCAAGTATCTGAAGCTAAATCATATGTTTCGCTTGGATTTGAAGCTAAACCTTCTACATCGCATTGAATTGAAGATAAATTATGTGTTTCGCATGGATTTGAAGGTAACTCGTTAGTTTCGCCTGCATTTGAAGCTATATCACTTATATCGCAAGTATCTCATGCAAGTCATTTGTGTCGCATGGATTTGAAGCTAAACCTTACACATCGCATTGGTTTGAAACTAAATCTTGCACATCGCATTGGTTTGAAGCTAAACCTTCCACATCGCATTGTTTTGAAGCTAAATAATGTGTTTCGTATGGAGTTGAAGCTAGCACGTTTGTTTCGTCTGCATTTGAAGTTATATCACTTATATCGCAAGTATCTGAAGCTGAATCACTTGTTTCGCATTGATTTGAAGATAATCCTTCTACTGCGCATTGATTTGAACCTAAATCATGTGTTTTGTATGGATTTGAAGCTAAATCATGTGTTTCGTATGGATTTGAATCTAACTCGTTTCTTTCGCCTGCATTTGAAGCTGTTTCATTTATACCGCAAGTATTTGAAAGTAAATCATTTGTTTCGCATGGATTTGAAGCTAAACCTTCTACATCGCATTGATTTGAAGCTAAATCACTTGTTTCGCATGGATTTGAAGCTAAATCATTTGTTTCGCATGGATTTGAATCTAAACCTTCTACATCGCATTGATTTGAAGCTAAATCATGTGTTTCGCTTGGATTTGAAGCTAAACCGTCTACGTCGCATTGATTTGAAACTAAATCATGTTTTTTGCATGGAATTGATGCTAACTCGTTTGTTTCTCCTGCATTTGAAGCTATATCACTTATATCGCAAGTATCTGAACCTAAATCATTTGTTTCGCATGAATTTGTAGCTAAGCCTTCTACTTCGCATGGATTTAAAGCTAAATGATGTGTACCGCATGGATTTTGAAGCTAACGCGTTTGATTCGTCTTCATTTGATGCTACATCACTTTTATCGCAAGCATCTGAACCTAAATCATTTGTTTCGCATGGATTTGAAGCTAAACCTTCTACATCGTATTGATTTGAAGCTGAATCATTTGTTTTGCATGGATTTGAAGCTAAGCCTTCTACTTCGCGTTGATTTGAAGCTAAAGCATGTGTTTCGTTTGGATTTGAAGCTACTTCGTTTGTTTCGCCTGCATTTGAAGCTATATCACTTATATCGCAAGTATCTGATGCAAGTCATTTGAGTCGCATGGATTTGAAGCTAAACCTTACAAATCGCATTGGTTTGAAGCTAAATCGAGCACATCGCATTGGTTTGAAACTAAACCTTCCACATCGCATTGATTTGAAGCTAAATAATGTGTTTCGTATGGAGTTGAAGCTAGCACGTTTGTTTCGTCTGCATTTGAAGTTATATCACTTATATCGCAAGTATCTGAAGCTGAATGATTTGTTTCGCATGGATTTGAAGATAAGCCTTCTACTTTGCATTGATTTAAAGCTAAATCATGTGTTTCGCATGGATTTGAAGCTAACTCGTTAGTTTCGTCTGCATTTGAAGCTATATCACTTATATCGCTAGTATCTGAAGCTAAATAATTTGTTTCGCATGGATTTGAAGCTAAACCGTCTAAATCGCATTGATTTGAAGCTAAATCTTATGATTCGCTTGGATTGGAAGCTAACTCGTTGGTTTCGTCTGTATTTGAAGCTATATCACTTATATCCCAAGTGTTTGAAGCTAAATAATTTGTTTCGCATGGATTTGAAGCTAGACTTTCTACATCGCTTTGATTTGAAGCTAAATCATGTGATTCGCTTGGATTGGAAACTAGCTCGTTTATTTCGTCTGCATTTGAAGCTGTATCACTTATATCGCAAGTATCTAAAGCTAAATCATTTGTGTCTAATGGATTAGATGCTAAACCTTCTACATAGCATTGCTTTGCAGCTAAATCATGAGTTTCGCATGGATTTGAAGCTAACTCGTTTATTTCGCCTGCATTTGTAGCTGTATCACTTATATCCCAGGCGTTTGATAGTAAATTATTTGTTTCGCCTGGATTTCAAGTTAAACGTTTTAAATCGCATTGATTTGAAGCAAAATCGTTTTTTTCGCTTGGATTTGAAGCTAACTCGTTTGTTTCCCCTGTATTTGAAACTATATCACTTATATCGCAAATATCTGATGTTAAATCATTTGTTTCGCATATATTTGAAGCTAAACCTTCTACATCGCATTGATTTGAAGCTAAATCACGTGATTCGCTTTGATTGGAAGCTAACTCGTTGGTTTCGTCTGCATTTGAAGCTATATAACTTATATCCCAAGTGTTTGAAGCTAAATCATTTGTTTCGCATGGATTTGAAGCAAAACCTTCTACATCGCATTGATTTAAAGCTAAATCGTGTGTTTCGCTTGGATTGGAAGCTAACTCGTTTATTTCGTCTGCATTTGTAGCTGTATCACTTATATCGTAAGTATCTGAAGCTAAATCATATGTGTCGCAAGGATTTGAAGCTAAACCTTCTACATAGCATTGATTTGAAGCTTAATCATGTGTTTCGCATGGATTTGAAGCTAACTCGTTAGTTTCGTCTGCATTTGAAGCTATATCACTTATATCGCTTGTATCTGAAGCTAAATAATTTGTTTCGCATGGATTTGAAGCTAAACCTTCTACATCGCATTGATTTGAAGCTAAATCTTTTGTTTCGCAAGGATTTGAAGCTAATTCGTTAGTTTCGCCTGCATTTGAAACTATATCAATATATCGCAAGTATCTGAACCTAAATCATTTGTTTCGCATGGATTTGAAGATAAGCCTTCTACTTCGTATCGATTTGAAGCTAAATGATATGTATCGCATGGATTTTGAACCTACCCCGTATGATTCGTCTCCATTTGCAGCTAAATCACTAATGTCCCAAGTGTTTGAAGCTAAATCATTTGTTTCTCATCGATTTGAAGCTAAACATTCTACATCGCATTGGTTTGAAGCTTAATCATGTGCTTTGCTTGGATTTGAAGCTAACTCGTTTGTTTCGACTGCATTTGAAGCTATGTCACTTATATCGCAAGTATCTGATGTTAAATCAATTGTTTCGCATGAATTTGAAGCTAAACCTACTATATCGCATTGATTTGTAGCTAAGTCATGCGTTTCGCATGGATTTGAAGTTAACTCGTTTGTTTCGTCTGCATTTGAAGCTATTTCACTTATATCGCAAGTATCTGAAGCTGAATCATTTGTGTCGCATGGTTTTGAAGCTATACCTTCTTCATCGAATAGATTTGAAGCTAACTCGTCTGTTTCGTCCTCATTTGAATCTATATCACATATATCGCAAGTATTTGAGGAAAAATCATGTGTTTTGCATGGATTTGAAGCTAACTCTTTTGTTTATCCTTCATTTGAAGGTATAACGCTTTTATCGCAAGTATCTGAAGCTAAATTATTTGTTTCGCATGGATTTGAAGCTAAACCTTCTACATCGCATTGATTTGCTGCTAAATCATGTGCTTCGCTTGGATTTGAAGGTAAATCTTCTACATCGCATTGATTTGAAGCTAAATAATGTGTTCCGCTTGGATTTGAAGTTAACTCGTTTGTTTCGACTGCATTTGAAGCTATATCTCTTATATCCCAAGTGTTTGAAGCTAAATCATTTGTTTCGCATTGACTTGAAACTAAACCTTCTACATAGCATTGGTTTGAAGCTTAATCATGTGCTTTGCTTGGATTTGAAGCTAACTCGTTTGTTTCGTCTGCATTTGAAGCTATATCACTTATATCGCAAGTATCTGAATCTAAATCATTTGTGTCTCATGGATTTGAAGCCAAACCTTCTACATCGCATTGATTTGCAGCTAAATCATGTGTTTCGCATGGAATTGAAGCTAACTAGTTTGATCGTCTGCATTTGAAGCAATATCACTTATATCGCAAGTATCTGAAGCTAAATCATTGGTTTCGCATGGATTTGAAGCTAAACCTTCTACATCGCATTGATTTTCAGATAAATCGTGTGTTTTGCATGGCTTTGAAGCTAACTCGTTTGTTTCGTCTGCATTTGAAGCTATATCACATATATCCCAAGTGTTTGAAGCTCAATCATTTGCTTCGCATGGATTTGAAGCTAATCCATCTACATCGCATTGTTTTAAAGCTAAATCGTGTGTTTCGCTTGGATTGGAAACTAACTCGTTTGTTTCGTCTGCATTTGAAGCTATATCACTTATATCCCAAGTGTTTGAAGCTAAATCATTTGTTTCGCATGGATTTGAAGCTAAACCTTCTGCATCGGATTGATTTGAAGATAAATCATGGGTTTCGCTTGGATATGAATCTAACTCGTTTGTTTAGTCTGCATTTGAGCTAATCACATATATAGCAAGTATCTGAAGCTAAATCATTTGTGTCGCATGGATTTGAAGCTAAGCCTTCTACATCGCAATGATTTGAAGCTAAGTCATGTGTTTCGCATGGATTTGAAGCTAACTCGTTTGTTTCGCATGCATTTTATGCTAAATCATGTTTATCACATGTATCTGAAGCTAAACCATTTGTGTCGCATGGATTTGAAGCTAAACCTTCTACATAGCATTGGTTTGAAGTTTAATCATGTGCTTTGCTTGGATTTGAAGCTAACTCGTTTGTTTCGTCTGCATTTGAAGCTATATCACTTATATCGCAAGTATCTGAATCTAAATCATTTGTGTCTCATGGATTTGAAGCCAAACCTTCTACATCGCATTGATTTGCAGCTAAATCATGTGTTTCGCATGGAATTGAAGCTAACTGGTTTGATCGTCTGCATTTGAAGCAATATCACTTAAATCGCAAGTATCTGAATCTAAATCATTTGTGTCTCATGGATTTGAAGCCAAACCTTCCACATCGCATTGATTTGCAGCTAAATCGTGTGTTTCGCTTGGATTGGAAACTAACTCGTTTGTTTCGTCTGCATTTGAAGCTATATCACTTATATCCCAAGTGTTTGAAGCTAAATCATTTGTGTCGCATGGATTTGAAGCTAAACCTTCTACATCGGATTGATTTGAAGATAAATCATGGGTTTCGCTTGGATATGAATCTAACTCGTTTGTTTAGTCTGCATTTGAGCTAATCACTTATATAGCAAGTATCTGAAGCTAAATCATTTGTGTCGCATGGATTTGAAGCTAAGCCTTCTACATCGCCATGATTTGAAGCTAAGTCATGTGTTTCGCATGGATTTGAAGCTAACTCGTTTGTTTCGCATGCATTTTAAGCTAAATCATGTTTATCACATGTATCTGAAGCTAATCCATTTGTATCGCATGGATTTGAAGCTAAACCTTCTACATAGCATTGGTTTGAAGCTTAATCATGTGCTTTGCTTGGATTTGAAGCTAACTCGTTTGTTTCGACTGCATTTGAAGCTATGTCACTTATATCGCAAGTATCTGACGTTAAATCAATTGTTTCGCATGAATTTGAAGCTAAACCTACTATATCGCATTGATTTGTAGCTAAGTCATGTGTTTCGCATGGATTTGAAGTTAACTCGTTTGTTTCGTCTGCATTTGAAGCTATATCACTTATATCGCAAGTATCTGAAGCTGAATCATTTGTATCGCATGGTTTTGAAGCTAAACCTTCTTCATCGAATAGATTTGAAGCTAACTCGTTTGTTTCGTCCACATTTGAATCTATATCACATATATCGCAAGTATTTGAGGAAAAATCATGTGTTTTGCATGGATTTGAAGCTAACTCTTTTGTTTATCCTTCATTTGAAGGTATATCGCTTTTA
This sequence comes from Megalopta genalis, assembly GCF_051020955.1. Classification (NCBI taxonomy): domain Eukaryota; kingdom Metazoa; phylum Arthropoda; class Insecta; order Hymenoptera; family Halictidae; genus Megalopta; species Megalopta genalis. The sequence goes on along the minus strand of NW_027476309.1, from coordinate 177,279 downwards.
TCGCAAGTATCTGAAGCTAAATTATTTGTTTCGCATGGATTTGAAGCTAAACCTTCTACATCGCATTGATTTGAAGCTAAATCATTTGTTTTGCATGGATTTGATGCTAACTCGTTTGTTTCTCCTGCATTTGAAACTACATCACTTATATCGCAAGTATCTGAACCTAAATCATTTGTTTCGCATGGATTTGAAGCTAAGCCTTCTACTTCGTATTGATTTGAAGCTAAATCATGTGTTTCGCTTGGATTTGAAGCTATACCTTCTACATCGCTTTGATTTGAAGCTAAATCATGTGTTTTGCATGGATTTGATGCTAACTCGTTTGTTTCCCCTGCATTTGAAGCTATTTCAGTTCTATCGCAAGTATCTGATGCTAAATCATGTGTGTTGCTTGGATTTGAAGCTAAGCCTTCTACTTCACGTGGATTTAAAGCTAAATGATGTGTACCGCATGGATTTTGAAGCTAACTCGTTTGATCCGTCTGCATTTGATGCTACATCAATTACATCGCAAGCATCTGAACCTAACTCATTTGTTTCGCATGGATTTGAAGCTAAACCTTCCACATCGTATCGATTTGAAGCTAAATGATATGTATCGCCTGCATTTTGAAGCTACCCCGTTTGATTCGTCTGCATTTGCAGCTATATCACTTATATCACAAGTGTTTGAAGGTAAATCATTTGTTTCGCATGGATTTGAAGCTAAACCTTCTACATCGCATTGATTTGAAGCTAAATCATGTGTTTCGCTTGGATTTTAAGCTATACCTTCTACATCGCTTTGATTTGAAGCTAAATCATGTGTTTTGCATGGATTTTATGCTAACTCGTTTGTTTCCACTGCATTTGAAGCTATATCAGTCATATCGCAAGTATCTGATGCTAAATCATTTGTTTCGCATGGATTTCAAGCTAAACCTTCCACATCGTATCGATTTGAAGCTAAATGATATGTATCGCCTGCATTTTGAAGCTACCCCGTTTGATTCGTCTGCATTTGCAGCTATATCACTTATATCACAAGTGTTTGAAGGTAAATCATTTGTTTCGCATGGATTTGAAGCTAAACCTTCTACATCGCATTGATTTGAAGCTAAATCATGTGATTCGCTTGGATTTGAAGCTAACTCGTTTGTTTCGTCTGTATTTGAAGCTATATCACTTATATCGCTAGTATATGAAGCTAAATCATTAGTGTCTCATGGATTTGAAGCGAAACCTTCTACATAGCATTGATTTGAAGCCTAATCATGTGTATTGTATGGATTTGAAGCTAACTCGTTTATTTCCCCTGCATTTGAAACTATATCACTTATATCGCAACTATCTGAACCTAAATCATTTGTGTCGCATGGATTTGAAGCTAAACCTTCTACATCGTATTGATTTGATGATAAATCATGTGTATCGCATGGGTTTAGAAGCTAACTCGTTTGATTCGTCTGCATTTGAAGCTATAATACTTATATCGCAAGTATCTGAATCTAAATCATATGTTTCGCATGGATTTGAAACTAAACCTTCTACATAGCATTCATTTGAAGCTAAATCATGTGTTTCGCTTGGATTTGAAGCTAAAACTTATACATCGCATTGATTTGAAGCTAAATCATGTGTTTCGCATGGACTTGAAGCTAACTCGTTAGTCTCGTATGCATTTGAAGCTATATCACTTATATCGCTAGTATCTAAAGCTAAATCATTTGTTTCGCATGGATTTGAAGCTAAACTTTCTACATCGCATTGATTTGAAGCTAAATCATGTGATTCGCTTGGATTGGAAGCTAACTTGTTTGATTCGTCTGCATTTGAAGCTATATCACTTATATCCCAAGAGTTTGAAAGTAAATTATTTGTTTCGCCTGGATTTGAAGTTAACCTTCTAATTCGCACTGCTTTGAAGCTAAATCATGTGATTCGCTTGGATATGAAGATAACTCGTTTGTTTCTCGTGCAATTGTCTCTATATCACTTATATCGCAAGTATATGAAGCTAAATCATTTGTGTCGCATGGATTTGAAGCTGCACCTTCTACATCGCATTGATTTGCAGCTGAATCATGTGATTCGCTTGGATTTGGAGCTAACTCGTTTGATTCGTCTGCACGTGAAGCTATATCACTTATATCGCAAGTATTTGAAGCTAAATCATTTATGTCGCATGGATTTGAAGCTAAACCTTCTACATCGCATTGATTTGCAGCTAAGTAATGGGTTTCGCACTGATTTGAAGCTAACTCGTTTGCTTCCCCTGCATTTGAAGCTATATCAGATACATCGCAAGTATCTGATGCTAAATCGTTAGTTTCGCATGGATTTGATGCTAGGTCTTCTACATCGCATTGATTTGCAGCTAAATCATGTGTTTCGCATGGATTTGAATCTAAACCTTATACATCGCAATGATTTGAATCTAAATCATGTGTTTCGCATGGATATGAAGTCAAATCATGTGTTCCGCATGGATTTAAAGCTAACTCTTTTGTTTCGTCCGCACTTGAAGCAATATCACTTATGTCGCAAGTATCTGAACCTAAGTCATTTGTTTCGCATGGATTTGAAGCTAAGCCTTCTACTTCGCATGGATTTAAAGCTAAATGATGTGTATCGCATGGATTCTGAAGCTAACTCGTTTGATTAGTCTGCATTTGCAGCTATATCACTTATATCTCAAGTGTTTGAAGCTAAATCAGTTGTTTCGCATGGATCTGAAGCTAAACCGTCTACATCGCATTGATTGAAGCTAAATCATTTGTGTCGCATGGATTTGAAGGTAACTCGATAGTTTCGGCTGCTTTTGAAGCTATATCAATTATATCGCAAGTATCTGAACCTAAATCATTCGTTTCGCATGGTTTTGAAGCTAAGCCTTCTACTTCGCATGGATTTAAAGCTAAATAATGTGTATCGCATGGATTTTGATGCTAAATCGTTTGTCTCCCCTGCATTTGAAGCTATATCAGTTATATCGCAAGTATCTGATGCTAAATCATTTGTGTTGCATGGATTTGATGCTAAACCTGCTACATAGCATTGATTTGAAGTTTAATCATGTGTTTTGCATGGCTTTGAAGCTAACTCGTTTGATTCCCCTGCATTTGAAGCTATATCACTTATATCGTAATTATCTGATGCTAAATCATTTGTTTCGCATGGATTTGAAGCTAAAACTTCTACATCGCATTGTTTTGAAGCTAAATCATGTGTTTTGCATGGATTTGAAGCTAAAACTTCTACATCGCATTGTTTTGAAGCTAAATCATGTGTTTTGCATGGATTTGAAGCTAACTCGTTTGATTAGTCTGCATTTGCAGCTATATCACTTATATCCCAAGTATCTGAACCTAAATCATATGTTTCGCATGGATTTGAAGCTAAGCCTTCTACTTCGCATGGATTTAAATCTTAATAATGTGTATCGCATGGATTTTGATGCTAACTCGTTTGTCTCCCCTGCATTTGAAGCTATTTCATATATATCGCAAGTATCTGGGGCTAAATCATTTGTTTCGCATGGATTTGAAGCTAAACCTCCTATATCGTATTGATTTGAAGCTAAATCATTTGTTTTGCATGGATTTTATACTAACTCGTTTGTTTCCACTTCATTTGAAGCTATATCAGTTATATCGCAAGTATCTGATGCTAAATCATTTGTTTCGCATGGATTTGAAGCTAAACCTTACACATCGTATCGATTTGAAGCTAAATGGTATGTATCGCCAGCATTTTGAAGCTACCCCGTTTGATTCGTCTGCATTTGCAGCTATATCACTTATATCACAAGTGTTTGAATCTAAATCATTTGCTTCGCATGGATTTGAAGCTACACCTTCTACATCGCATTGATTTGAAGCTAAACCTTCTACATCGCATGGACTTGAAGCTAACTCGTTTGTTTCGCATGCAGCTGAAGCTATGTCACCTACATCCCAAGTGGTTGCAGCTCAATCATTTGTTTCGCATGGATTTGTAGCTAACTCGATTGCTTCCCCTGCATTTGAAGCTATATCACTTATGTCGAAAGTATCTGGTGTTAAATCGTGTGTTTTGCATGGATTTGAAGCTAACTCGTTTGTTTCGTCTGCATTCAAAGCTATGTCACTTATATCGCAAGTATCTGACGCTAAATCATTGGTTTCGCATGGATTTGAAGCTACACCTTCTACATCGCATTGATTTGCTGCTATATCATGTGTTTCGCATGGAATTGAATGTAACTGGTTTGTTTCGTCTGCTTTTGAAGCTATGTCCCTTATATCGCAAGTATCTGAAGCTAAATCATTGGTTTCGCATGGATTTGAATCTAAACCTTCTACATCGCATTGATTTGCTCCTAAATCATGTGTTTCGCTTGGATTGGAAGCTAACTCGTTTGTTTCGGCTGCAGTTGAACCTATATGACCTATATCGCATGTATCTGATGCTAAACCATTTGTTTGGCATGGATTTGAAGCTAATCCTTCTACATCGCATGGACTTGAAGCTAACTCGTTTGTTTCGCATGCAGCTGAAGCTATATCACCTATATCCCAAGTAGTTGCAGCTCAATCATTTGTTTCGCATGGATTTGAAGCTAAACATTCTAAATCGCATGATTTTTAAGCTAAATCATGTGTTTCGCATGGATCTGAAGGTAACTCGTTTGTTTCGTCTGAATTTGAAGCTATATCACTTAAATCCTATGTGTTTGATGCTAAATCATTTGTTTCGCATGGATTTGAAACTAAACCTTCTACATCGCATTGATTTGCAGCTAAGTCATGCGTTTCGCACGGATTTGAAGCTAACTCGTTTGTTTCGTCTGCATTTGAAGCTATATCACTTAAATCGCAAGTATCTGATTCTAAATCATTTGTTACGCATGGATATGAAGCTAAACCTTCTACATCGCATTGATTTGCAATTCAGTCATGTTTTTCGCATGGATTTGAAGCTAGCTCGTTTGTTTCGTCTGCATTTGAATCTATATCACTCATATCCCAAGTGTTTGAAGCTAAATCATTTTGTTTCACATGGATTTGAAGCTAAACCTTCAACATCGCATTGATTTGCAGCTAAAGCATGTGTTTCGCATGGATTTGCAGCTAACTCGTTTGTTTCGCATGCTGTTGAAGCTATATCACCTATATCACAAGTGTTTGAAGCTCAATCATTTGCTTCGCATGGATTTGAAGCTAATCCTTCTACATCGCATTGATTTGCTGTTAAATCATGTGTTTCGCTTTGTTATGAAGCTAACTCTTTTGTTTCCCATGCATTTGAAGCTATATCACTTGTATCTCAATTATCTGACGCTTAATCATTTGTGTCGCTTGGATTTGAAGCTAAACCTTCTACATAGCATTGAATTGAAGCTTAATCATGTGTTTTGCATGAATTTGAAGCTAACTCGTTTGTTTCTCATGCATTTGAAGCTACATCACTTATATCGCCTGTATCTGATGCTAAGTCATTTCTGCCGCATGGATTTGAAGTTAAACCTTCTACATCCCATTGATTTGGAGTTAAACCTTCTACATCGCATTGATTTCAAGCTAAATCATGTGTTTTGCATGGATTTGATTCTAACTCGTTTGTTTCCCCTGCATTTGAAGCTATTTCAGTTATATCGCATTGTATCAGACGCTAAATCATGTCTTTCGCTTGGATTTGAAGCTAAACCTTCTACTTCACATGGATTTAAAGCAAAATGATGTGTACCGCATGGATTTTTAAGCTAACTCGTTTGATTCGTCAGCATTTGATGCTACATCACTTAAATCGAAAGCATCTGAATCTAAATCATTTGTTTCGCATGGATTTGTAGCTAAACCTTCTACATCGCATTGATTTGAAGCTAAATCATTTGTTTCGCATGGATTTGTAGCTAAACCTTCTACATCGTATCGATTTGAAGCTAAATGATATGTATCGCATGGATTTTGAAGCTATCCGTTTGATTCGTCTGCATTTGCAGCTATATCATCCAAATCCAAGTGTTTGATGCTAAATCATTTGTTTCGCATGGATATGAAGCTAAACCTTCTACATCGCATTGATTTGGAGCTAAATCATGTGTTTCGCTCGGATATGAAGCTAACTCGTCTGTTTAGTCTGCATTTGAAGCTATATCACTTATATCGCATGTATCTGAAGCTAAATGATTTGTTTCGCATGGTTTTGAAGCTAAACCTTCCAATCGTATCGATTTGAAGCTAAATGATATGTATCGCCTGCATTTTGAAGCTACCCCGTTTGATTCTTCTGCATTTGCAGCTGTATCACTTATATCACAAGTGTTTGAAGCTCAATCATTTGTTTCGCACGGATTTGAAGCGACACCTTCTACATCGCATTGATTTGAAGCTAAATCATGTGATTCGCTTGGATTTGAAGCTAAACCTTCTACATCGTATTGATTTGCAGCTAAATCATGTATTTCGGTGGTATTTGAAGCTATACCTTCTACATCGCTTTGATTTGAATCTAAATCATGTGTTTTGCATGGATTTGATGCTAACTCGTTTGTTTCGCATGCAGTTAAAGCTGATTCATGTATATCGCAAGTATTTGAAGCCAAACCATTTGTTTCGCATGGATTTGAAGCCAAGCCTTCTACTTCGCATTGATTTGAAGCTAAATCATGTGTTCCGCATGGATTTGAAGCTAACTCGTTTGATTCGCCTGTATTTGAAGCTATATCACTTATATCGCAAGTATTTGAACCTGAATCATTTGTCCCGCATGGATTTGAAGCTAAGCTTTCTACTTCGCATTGACTGGAATCTAAATCATTTGTTTCGCATAGAGTTGAAGCTAACTCGTTTGTTTCGTCTGTATTTGAAGCTATATCATCCAAATCCCAAGTGTTTGATGCTAAATCATTTGTTTCGCATGATTTGAAGCTAAACCTTCTACATCGCATTGATTTGGAGCTAAATCATGTGTTTCGCTCGGATATGAAGCTAACTCGTCTGTTTAGTCTGCATTTGAAGCTATATCAGTTATATCGCAAGTATCTGATGCTAAATCATTTGTTTCGCATGGATTTGAAGCTAAACCTTCCAAATCGTATCGATTTGAAGCTAAATGATATGTATCGCCTGCATTTTGAAGCTACCCCGTTTGATTCTTCTGCATTTGCAGCTGTATCACTTATATCACAAGTGTTTGAAGCTCAATCATTTGTTTCGCACGGATTTGAAGCGACACCTTCTACATCGCATTGATTTGAAGCTAAATCATGTGTTTCGCTTGGATTTGAAGCTAAACCTTCTACTTCACATGGATTTAAAGCAAAATGATGTGTACCGCATGGATTTTTAAGCTAACTCGTTTGATTTGTCAGCATTTGATGCTACATCACTTAAATCGAAAGCATCTGAACCTAAATCATTTGTTTCGCATGGATTTGTAGCTAAACCTTCTACATCGCATTGTTTTGAAGCTAAATCATTTGTTTCGCATGGATTTGTAGCTAAACCTTCTACATCTTATCGATTTGAAGCTAAATGATATGTATCGCATGGATTTTGAAGCTATCCCGTTTGATTCGTCTGCATTTGCAGCTATATCACTTATATCACAAGTGTTTGAAGCTAAATCATTTGTTTCGCATGGATTTGAATCTAAACCTTCTACATCGCATTGATTTGAAGCTAAATCATGTGTTTTGCTTGGATTTGAAGTTAAACCTTCTACATCGCATTGATTTGAATCTAAATCATGTGTTTTGCATGGATTTGATACTAACTCGTTTGTTTCCCCAGCATTTGAAGTTATGTCAGTTATATCGCAAGTATCTGATGATAAATCATTTGTTTCGCATGGATTTGAAGCTAAGCCTTCTATTTCGCATGGATTTAAAGCTAAATGATGTGTACCGCATGGATTTTGAAGCTAACTCGTTTGATTCGTCTGCATTTGATGCTACATCACTTATATCGCAAGCACCTGAACCTAAATCATTTGTTTCGCATGGATTTGAAGCTAAACCTACTACATCGTATTGATTTGAAGCTGAATCATTTGTTTTGCATGGATTTGAAGCTAAGCCTTCTATTTCGCATGGATTTAAAGCTAAATGATATGTATCGCATGGATTTTGAAGCTAACTCGTTTGATTCGTCTGCATTTGAAGCTATATCACTCATATCCCAAGTGTTTGATGCTAAATCATTTGTTTCGCATGGATTTGAAGCTAAACCTTCTACATCGCATTGATTTGAAGCTAAATCATGTGTTCCGCTTGGATTTGAAGCTATATCTTCTACATCGCTTTGATTTGAAGCTAAATCATGTGTTTTGCATGGATTTGATGTTAACTCGTTTGTTTCCCCTGCATTTGAAGCTATTTCAGTTATATCGCATGTATCAGACGCTAAATCATGTGTTTCGCTTGGATTTGAAGCTAAACCTTTTACATCGGATTGATTTGCAGCTTAATCATGTGTTTTGCATGGATTTGATGCTAACTCGTTTGTTTCCCCTGCATTTGAATCTATATCAGTTATATCGCAAGCATCTGAACCTAAATCATTTGTTTCGCATGGATTTGAAGCTAAGCCTTCTATTTCGCATGGATTGAAAGCTAAATGATGTGAATCGCATGGATTTTGAAGCTAACTCGTTTGATTGGTCTGCATTTGAAGCTATATCACTTATATCCCAAGTGTTTGATCCTGAATCATTTGCTTCGCATGGATTTGACGCTAAACCTTCTACATCACATTGATTTGAAGTTAAATCATGTGTTTCGCTTGGATTTTGAAGCTAAACCTTCTACATCGCATTGATTTGAAGATAAATTATGTGTTTCGCATGGATTTGAAGGTAACTCGTTAGTTTCGCCTGCATTTGAAGCTATATCACTTATATCGCAAGTATCTGATGCAAGTCATTTGTGTCGCATGGATTTGAAGCTAAACCTTACACATCGCATTGGTTTGAAGCTAAATCTTGCACATCGCATTGGTTTGAAGCTAAACCTTCCACATCGCATTGTTTTGAAGCTAAATAATGTGTTTCGTATGGAGTTGAAGCTAGCACGTTTGTTTCGTCTGCATTTGAAGTTATATCACTTATATCGCAAGTATCTGAAGCTGAATCATTTGTTTCGCATTGATTTGAAGCTAAATCATGTGTTTTGCATGGATTTGAAGCTAAATCATGTGTTTCGCATGGATTTGAAGCTGACTCGTTTCTTTCGCATGCATTTGAATCTGTTTCATTTATACCGCAAGTATTTGAGAGTAAATCATTTGTTTCGCATGGATTTGAAGCTAAACCTTCTACATCGCATTGATTTGAAGCTAAATCATGTGTTTTGCATGGATTTGATGCTAACTCGTTTGTTTCCCCTGCATTTGAAGCTATTTCAGTTATATCGCAAGTCTCTGATGCTAAATCATGTGTTTCGCTTGGATTTGAAGCTAAACCTTTTACTTCACATGGATTTAAAGCAAAATGATGTGTACCGCATGGATTTTTAAGCTAACTCGTTTGATTCGTCAGCATTTGATGCTACATCACTTAAATCGAAAGCATCTGAACCTAAATCATTTGTTTCGCATGGATTTGTAGCTAAACCTTCTACATCGCATTTATTTGAAGCTAAATCATTTGTTTCGCATGGATTTGTAGCTAAACCTTCTACATCGTATCGATTTGAAGCTAAATGATATGTATCGCATGGATTTTGAAGCTATCCCGTTTGATTCGTCTGCATTTGCAGCTATATCACTTATATCACAAGTGTTTGAAGCTAAATCATTTGTTTCGCATGGATTTGAATCTAAACCTTCTACATCGCATTGATTTGAAGCTAAATCATGTGTTTTGCTTGGATTTGAAGTTAAAACTTCTACATCACATTGATTTGAATCTAAATCATGTGTTTTGCATGGATTTGATACTAACTCGTTTGTTTCCCCTGCATTTGAAGTTATGTCAGTTATATCGCAAGTATCTGATGATAAATCATTTGTTTCGCATGGATTTGAAGCTAAGCCTTCTACTTCGCATGGATTTAAAGCTAAATGATGTGTACCGCATGGATTTTGAAGCTAACTCGTTTGATTCGTCTGCATTTGAAGCTATATCACTTATATCCCAAGTGTTTGATGCTAAATCATTTGTTTCGCATGGATTTGAAGCTAAACCTTCTACATCGCATTGATTTGAAGCTAAATCATGTGTTCCGCATGGTTTTGAAGCTAACTCGTTTGATTCGCCTGCATTTGAAGCTATATCACTTATATCGCAAGTATTTGAACCTGTATCATTTGTTTCGCGCGGATTTGAAGCTAAGCCTTCTACTTCGCGTTGATTTGAAGCTAAAGCATGTGTTTCGTTTGGATTTGAAGCTACTTCGTTTGTTTCGCCTGCATTTGAAGCTATATCACTTATATCGCAAGTATCTGATGCAAGTCATTTGTGTCGCATGGATTTGAAGCTAAACCTTACAAATCGCATTGGTTTGAAGCTAAGTCGTGCACATCGCATTGGTTTGAAGCTAAACCTTCCACATCGTATTGTTTTGAAGCTAAATAATGTGTTTCGTATGGAGTTGACGCTAGCACGTTTGTTCCGTCTGCATTTGAAGTTATATCACTTATATCGCAAGTATCTGAAGCTGAATGATTTGTTTCGCATGAATTTGAAGATAAGCCTTCTACTTCGCATTGATTTGAAGCTAAATCATGTGTTTTGCATGGATTTATAGTTAAATCATGTTTTTCACATGGATTTGAAGCTAAACCTTCTAAAATCGCATTGATTTGAAGCTAAATCATGTGTTTTGCATGGATTTGATGCTAACTCGTTTGTTTCCCCTGCATTTGAAGCTATGTCAGTTATATCGCAAGGTATCTGATGATAAATCATTTGTTTCGCATGGATTTGAAGCTAAGCCTTCTACTTCGCATGGATTTAAAGCTAAATGATGTGTACCGCATGGATTTTGAAGCTAACTCGTTTGATTCGTCTGCATTTGGTGCTACATCACTTATATCGCAAGCATCTGAACCTAATTCATTTGCTTCGCATGGATTTGAAGCTAAACCTTCTACATCGTATTGATTTGAAGCTGAAACATTTGTTTTGCATGGATTTGAAGCTAAGCCTTCTATTTCGCATGGATTGAAAGCTAAATGATGTGAATCGCATGGATTTTGAAGCTAACTCGTTTGATTGGTTTGCATTTGAAACTATATCACTTATATCCCAAGTGTTTGATCCTGAATCATTTGTTTCGCATGGATTTGACGATAAACCTTCTACATCGCATTGATTTGAAGCTAAATCATTTGTTTTGCATGGATTTGATGCTAACTCGTTTGTTTCTCCTGCATTTGAAACAACATCACTTATATCGCAAGTATCTGAACCTAAATCATTTGTTTCGCATGGATTTGAAGCTAAGCCTTCTACTTCGTATTGATTTGAAGCTAAATCATGTGTTTCGCTTGGATTTGAAGCTATACCTTCTACATCGCTTAGATTTGAAGCTAAATCACGTGTTTTGCATGGATTTGATGCTAACTCGTTTGTTTCCCCTGCATTTGAAGCTATTTCAGTTATATCGCAAGTATCTGATGCTAAATCATGTGTGTTGCTTGGATTTGAAGCTAAGCCTTCTACTTCACGTGGATTTAAAGCTAAATGATGTGTACCGCATGGATTTTGAAGCTAACTTTGAATTGATTTGATTCGTCTGCATTTGATGCTACATCAATTACATCGCAAGCATCTGAACCTAAACCATTTGTTTCGCATGGATTTGTAGCTAAACCTTCTACATCGTATCGATTTGAAGCTAAATGATATGTATCGCATGGATTTTGAAGCTATCCCGTTTGATTCGTCTGCATTTGATGCTACATCACTTATATCGCCATCATCTGAACCTAAATCATTTGTTTCGTATGGATTTGAAGCTAAACCTTCTACATCGTATTGATTTGAAGCTGAAACATTTGTTTTGCATGGATTTGAAGCTAAGCCTTCTATTTCGCATGGATTGAAAGCTAAATGATGTGAATCGCATGGATTTTGAAGCTAACTCGTTTTGATTGGTTTGCATTTGAAGCTATATCACGTATATCCCAAGTGTTTGATCCTGAATCATTTGTTTCGGCATGGATTTGACGCTAAACCTTCTACATCACATTGATTTGAAGTTAAATCATGTGTTTCGCTTGGATTTGAAGCTAAACCTTCTACATCGCATTGATTTGAAGATAAATTATGTGTTTCGCATGGATTTGAAGGTAACTCGTTAGTTTCGCCTGCATTTGAAGCTATATCACTTATATCGCAAGTATCTGATGCAAGTCATTTGTGTCGCATGGATTTGAAGCTAAACCTTACACATCGCATTGGTTTGAAACTAAATCTTGCACATCGCATTGGTTTGAAGCTAAACCTTGCACATCGCATTGTTTTGAAGCTAAATAATGTGTTTCGTATGGAGTTGAAGCTAGCACGTTTGTTTCGTCTGCATTTGAAGTTATATCACATATATCGCAAGTATCTGATGCAAGTCATTTGTGTCGCATGGATTTGAAGCTAAACCTTACACATCGCATTGGTTTGAAACTAAATCTTGCACATCGCATTGGTTTGAAGCTAAACCTTGCACATCGCATTGTTTTGAAGCTAAATAATGTGTTTCGTATGGAGTTGAAGCTAGCACGTTTGTTTCGTCTGCATTTGAAGTTATATCACATATATCGCAAGTATCTGAAGCTGAAACATTTGTTTCGCATTGATTTGAAGCTAAATCATGTGTTTTGCATGGATTTGAAGCTAAATCATGTGTTTCGCATGGATTTGAAGCTAACTCGTTTCTTTCGCATGCATTTGAATCTGTTTCATTTATACCGCAAGTATTTGAGAGGAAATCATTTGTTTCGCATGGATTTGAAGCTAAACCTTCTACATCGCATTGATTTGAAGCTAAATCATTTGTTTTGCATGGATTTGATGCTAACTCGTTTGTTTCTCCTGCATTTGAAACAACATCACTTATATCGCAAGTATCTGAACCTTAAATCATTTGTTTCGCATGGATTTGAAGCTAAGCCTTCTACTTCGTATTGATTTGAAGCTAAATCATGTGTTTCGCTTGGATTTGAAGCTATACCTTCTACATCGCTTTGATTTGAAGCTAAATCACGTGTTTTTGCATGGATTTGATGCTAACTCGTTGTTTCCCCTGCATTTGAAGCTATTTCAGTTATATCGCAAGTATCTGATGCTAAATCATGTGTGTTGCTTGGATTTGAAGCTAAGCCTTCTACTTCACGTGGATTTAAAGCTAAATGATGTGTACCGCATGGATTTTGAAGCTAACTTTGATTTGATTTGATTCGTCTGCATTTGATGCTACATCAAATACATCGCAAGCATCTGAACCTAAACCATTTGTTTCGCATGGATTTGTAGCTAAATCTTCTACATCGTATCGATTTGAAGCTAAATGATATGTATCGCATGGATTTTGAAGCTATCCCGTTTGATTCGTCTGCATTTGATGCTACATCACTTATATCGCCATCATCTGAACCTAAATCATTTGTTTCGCATGGATTTGAAGCTAAACCTTCTACATCGTATTGATTTGAAGCTGAATCATTTGTTTTGCATGGATTTGAAGCTAAGCCTTCTACTTCGCGTTGATTTGAAGCTAAAGCATGTGTTTCGTTTGGATTTGAAGCTACTACGTTTGTTTCGCCTGCATTTGAAGCTATATCACTTATATCGCAAGTATCTGATGCAAGTCATTTGAGTCGCATGGATTTGAAGCTAAACCTTACAAATCGCATTGGTTTGAAGCTAAATCGTGCACATCGCATTGGTTTGAAGCTAAACCTTCCACATCGCATTGTTTTGAAGCTAAATAATGTGTTTCGTATGGAGTTGAAGCTAGCACGTTTGTTTCGTCTGCATTTGAACTTATATCACTTATATCGCAAGTATCTGAAGCTGAATCATTTGTTTCGCATTGATTTGAAGCTAAATCATGTGTTTTGCATGGATTTGAAGGTAACTCGTTAGTTTCGCCCTGCATTTGAAGCTATATCACTTATATCGCAAGTATCTGATGCAAGTCATTTGTGTCGCATGGATTTGAAGCTAAACCTTACACATCGCATTGGTTTGAAGCTAAATCTTGCACATCGCATTGGTTTGAAGCTAAACCTTCCACATCGCATTGTTTTGAAGCTAAATAATGTGTTTCGTATGGAGTTGAAGCTAGCACGTTGTTTCGTCTGCATTTGAAGTTATATCACTTATATCGCAAGTATCTGAAGCTGAATCATTTGTTTCGCATTGATTTGAAGCTAAATCATGTGTTTTGCATGGATTTGAAGCTAAATCATGTGTTTCGCATGGATTTGAAGCTAACTCGTTTTCTTTCGCATGCATTTGAATCTGTTTCATTTATACCGCAAGTATTTGAGAGTAAATCATTTGTTTCGCATGGATTTGAAGCTAAACCTTCTACATCGCATTGATTTGAAGCTAAATCATTTGTTTTGCATGGATTTGATGCTAACTCGTTTGTTTCTCCTGCATTTGAAACAACATCACTTATATCGCAAGTATCTGAACCTAAATCATTTGTTTCGCATCGATTTGAAGCTAAGCCTTCTACTTCGTATTGATTTGAAGCTAAATCATGTGTTTCGCTTGGATTTGAAGCTATACCTTCTACATCGCTTTGATTTGAAGCTAAATCACGTGTTTTGCATGGATTTGATGCTAACTCGTTTGTTTCCCTGCATTTGAAGCTATTTCAGTTATATCGCAAGTATCTGATGCTAAATCATGTGTGTTGCTTGGATTTGAAGCTAAGCCTTCTACTTCACGTGGATTTAAAGCTAAATGATGTGTACCGCATGGATTTTGAAGCTAACTTTGATTTGATTTGATTCGTCTGCATTTGATGCTACATCAATTACATCGCAAGCATCTGAACCTAAACCATTTGTTTCGCATGGATTTGTAGCTAAACCTTCTACATCGTATCGATTTGAAGCTAAATGATATGTATCGCATGGATTTTGAAGCTATCCCGTTTGATTCGTCTGCATTTGATGCTACATCACTTATATCGCCATCATCTGAACCTAAATCATTTGTTTCGCATGGATTTGAAGCTAAACCTTCTACATCGTATTGATTTGAAGCTGAATCATTTGTTTTGCATGGATTTGAAGCTAAGCCTTCTACTTCGCGTTGATTTGAAGCTAAAGCATGTGTTTCGTTTGGATTTGAAGCTACTACGTTTGTTTCGCCTGCATTTGAAGCCTATATCACTTATATCGCAAGTATCTGATGCAAGTCATTTGAGTCGCATGGATTTGAAGCTAAACCTTCCACATCGCATTGTTTTGAAGCTAAATAATGTGTTTCGTATGGAGTTGAAGCTAGCACTTTTGTTTCGTCTGCATTTGAAGTTATATCACTTATATCGCAAGTATCTGAAGCTGAATCATTTGTTTCGCATTGATTTGAAGCTAAATCATGTGTTTTGCATGGATTTGAAGGTAACTCGTTAGTTTCGCCTGCATTTGAAGCTATATCACTTATATCGCAAGTATCTGATGCAAGTCATTTGTGTCGCATGGATTTGAAGCTAAACCTTACACATCGCATTGGTTTGAAGCTAAATCTTGCACATCGCATTGGTTTGAAGCTAAACCTTCCACATCGCATTGTTTTGAAGCTAAATAATGTGTTTCGTATGGAGTTGAAGCTAGCACGTTTGTTTCGTCTGCATTTGAAGTTATATCACTTATATCGCAAGTATCTGAAGCTGAATCATTTGTTTCGCATTGATTTGAAGCTAAATCATGTGTTTTGCATGGATTTGAAGCTAAATCATGTGTTTCGCATGGATTTGAAGCTAACTCGTTTCATTCGCATGCATTTGAATCTGTTTCATTTATACCGCAAGTATTTGAGAGTAAATCATTTGTTTCGCATGGATTTGAAGCTAAACCTTCTACATCGCATTGATTTGAAGCTAAATCATTTGTTTTGCATGGATTTGATGCTAACTCGTTTGTTTCTCCTGCATTTGAAACAACATCACTTATATCGCAAGTATCTGAACCTAAATCATTTGTTTCGCATCGATTTGAAGCTAAGCCTTCTACTTCGTATTGATTTGAAGCTAAATCATGTGTTTCGCTTGGATTTGAAGCTATACCTTCTACATCGCTTTGATTTGAAGCTAAATCACGTGTTTTGCATGGATTTGATGCTAACTCGTTTGTTTCCCCTGCATTTGAAGCTATTTCAGTTATATCGCAAGTATCTGATGCTAAATCATGTGTGTTGCTTGGATTTGAAGCTAAGCCTTCTACTTCACGTGGATTTAAAGCTAAATGATGTGTACCGCATGGATTTTGAAGCTAACTTTGATTTGATTTGATTCGTCTGCATTTGATGCTACATCAATTACATCGCAAGCATCTGAACCTAAACCATTTGTTTCGCATGGATTTGTAGCTAAACCTTCTACATCGTATCGATTTGAAGCTAAATGATATGTATCGCATGGATTTTGAAGCTATCCCGTTTGATTCGTCTGCATTTGATGCTACATCACTTATATCGCCATCATCTGAACCTAAATCATTTGTTTCGCATGGATTTGAAGCTAAACCTTCTACATCGTATTGATTTGAAGCTGAATCATTTGTTTTGCATGGATTTGAAGCTAAGCCTTCTACTTCGCGTTGATTTGAAGCTAAAGCATGTGTTTCGTTTGGATTTGAAGCTACTACGTTTGTTTCACCTGCATTTGAAGCTATATCACTTATATCGCAAGTATCTGATGCAAGTCATTTGAGTCGCATGGATTTGAAGCTAAACCTTACAAATCGCATTGGTTTGAAGCTAAATCTTGCACATCGCATTGGTTTGAAGCTAAACCTTCCACATCGCATTGTTTTGAAGCTAAATAATGTGTTTCGTATGGAGTTGAAGCTAGCACGTTTGTTTCGTCTGCATTTGAAGTTATATCACTTATATCGCAAGTATCTGAAGCTGAATCATTTGTTTCGCATTGATTTGAAGCTAAATCATGTGTTTTGCATGGATTTGAAGGTAACTCGTTAGTTTCGCCTGCATTTGAAGCTATATCACTTATATCGCAAGTATCTGATGCAAGTCATTTGTGTCGCATGGATTTGAAGCTAAACCTTACACATCGCATTGGTTTGAAGCTAAATCTTGCACATCGCATTGGTTTGAAGCTAAACCTTCCACATCGCATTGTTTTGAAGCTAAATAATGTGTTTCGTATGGAGTTGAAGCTAGCACGTTTATTTCGTCTGCATTTGAAGTTATATCACTTATATCGCAAGTATCTGAAGCTGAATCATTTGTTTCGCATTGATTTGAAGCTAAATCATGTGTTTTGCATGGATTTGAAGCTAAATCATGTGTTTCGCATGGATTTGAAGCTAACTCGTTTC
Source organism: Megalopta genalis (assembly GCF_051020955.1). NCBI lineage: Eukaryota > Metazoa > Arthropoda > Insecta > Hymenoptera > Halictidae > Megalopta > Megalopta genalis. The sequence continues at coordinate 159,799 of NW_027476309.1, read as the reverse complement.
TTTCGCATGCATTTGAATCTGTTTCATTTATACCGCAAGTATTTGAGAGTAAATCATTTGTTTCGCATGGATTTGAAGCTAAACCTTCTACATCGCATTGATTTGAAGCTAAATCATTTGTTTTGCATGGATTTGATGCTAACTCGTTTGTTTCTCCTGCATTTGAAACAACATCACTTATATCGCAAGTATCTGAACCTAAATCATTTGTTTCGCATCGATTTGAAGCTAAGCCTTCTACTTCGTATTGATTTGAAGCTAAATCATGTGTTTCGCTTGGATTTGAAGCTATACCTTCTACATCGCTTTGATTTGAAGCTAAATCACGTGTTTTGCATGGATTTGATGCTAACTCGTTTGTTTCCCCTGCATTTGAAGCTATTTCAGTTATATCGCAAGTATCTGATGCTAAATCATGTGTGTTGCTTGGATTTGAAGCTAAGCCTCCTACTTCACGTGGATTTAAAGCTAAATGATGTGTACCGCATGGATTTTGAAGCTAACTTTGATTTGATTTGATTCGTCTGCATTTGATGCTACATCAATTACATCGCAAGCATCTGAACCTAAACCATTTGTTTCGCATGGATTTGTAGCTAAACCTTCTACATCGTATCGATTTGAAGCTAAATGATATGTATCGCATGGATTTTGAAGCTATCCCGTTTGATTCGTCTGCATTTGATGCTACATCACTTATATCGCCATCATCTGAACCTAAATCATTTGTTTCGCATGGATTTGAAGCTAAACCTTCTACATCGTATTGATTTGAAGCTGAATCATTTGTTTTGCATGGATTTGAAGCTAAGCCTTCTACTTCGCGTTGATTTGAAGCTAAAGCATGTGTTTCGTTTGGATTTGAAGCTACTACGTTTGTTTCGCCTGCATTTGAAGCTATATCACTTATATCGCAAGTATCTGATGCAAGTCATTTGAGTCGCATGGATTTGAAGCTAAACCTTACAAATCGCATTGGTTTGAAGCTAAATCGTGCACATCGCATTGGTTTGAAGCTAAACCTTCCACATCGCATTGTTTTGAAGCTAAATAATGTGTTTCGTATGGAGTTGAAGCTAGCACGTTTGTTTCGTCTGCATTTGAAGTTATATCACTTATATCGCAAGTATCTGAAGCTGAATGATTTGTTTCGCATGGATTTGAAGATAAGCCTTCTACTTCGCATTGATTTAAAGCTAAGTCATGTGTTTTGCATGGATTTGAAGCTAAAACATGTGTTTCGCATGGATTGAAAGCTAAATGATGTGAATCGCATGGATTTTGAAGCTAACTCGTTTGATTGGTCTGCATTTGAAGATATCCCAAGTGTTTGATCCTGAATCATTTGTTTCGCATGGATTTGACGCTAAACCTTCTACATCACATTGATTTGAAGTTAAATCATGTGTTTCGATGGATTTGAAGCTAAACCTTCTACATCGCATTGATTTGAAGATAAATCATGTGTTTTGCTTTGATTTCGTGCTAACTCGTTCGTTTCGCCTGCATTTGATGCTATATCACTTATATCGCAAGTATCTGAAGCTAAATCATTTGTTTCGCTTGGATTTGAAGCTAAACCTTCTACATCGCATTGATTTGAAGATAAATTATGTGTTTCGCATGGATTTGAAGGTAACTCGTTAGTTTCGCCTGCATTTGAAGCTATATCACTTATATCGCAAGTATCTGATGCAAGTCATTTGTGTCGCATGGTTTTGAAGCTAAACCTTACACATCGCATTGGTTTGAAACTAAACCTTGCACATCGCATTGGTTTGAAGCTAAACCTTCCACATCGCATTGTTTTGAAGCCAAATAATGTGTTTCGTATGGAGTTGAAGCTAGCACGTTTGTATCGTCTGCATTTGCAGCTATATCACTTATATCGCAAGTATCTGAAGCTGAGTGATTTGATTCGCATGAATTTGAAGATAAGCCTTCTACTTCGCATTGATTTGAAGCTAAATCATGTGTTTTGCATGGATTTATAGTTAAATCATGTGTTTCACATGGATTTGAAGCTAAACCTTCTACATCGCATTGATTTGAAGCTAAATCATGTGTTTTGCATGGATTTGATGCTAACTCGTTTGTTTCCCCTGCATTTGAAAGCTATTTCAGTTATATCGCAAGTCTCTGATGCTAATTCATGTGTTTTGCTTGGATTTGAAGTTAAACCTTCTACATCACATTGATTTGAATCTAAATCATGTGTTTTGCATGGATTTGATACTAACTCGTTTGTTTCCCCTGCATTTGAAGTTATGTCAGTTATATCGCAAGTATCTGATGATAAATCATTTGTTTCGCATGGATTTGAAGCTAAGCCTTCTACTTCGCATGGATTTAAAGCTAAATGATGTGTACCGCATGGATTTTGAAGCTAACTCGTTTGATTCGTCTGCATTTGATGCTACATCACTTATATCGCAAGCATCTGAACCTAAATCATTTGCTTCGCATGGATTTGAAGCTAAACCTTCTACATCGTATTGATTTGAAACTGAATCATTTGTTTTGCATGGATTTGAAGCTAAGCCTTCTATTTCGCTTGGATTTAAAGCTAAATGATATGTATCGCATGGATTTTGAAGCTAACTCGTTTGATTCGTCTGCATTTGAAGCTATATCACTTATATCCCAAGTGTTTGATGCTAAATCATTTGTTTCGCATGGATTTGAAGCTAAACCTTCTACATCGCATTGATTTGAAGCTAAATCATGTGTTCCGCATGGTTTTGAAGCTAACTCGTTTGATTCGCCTGCATTTGAAGCTATATCACTTATATCGCAAGTATTTGAACCTGAATCATTTGTTTCGCGCGGAATTGAAGCTAAGCCTTCTACTTCGCGTTGATTTGAAGCTAAAGCATGTGTTTCTTTTGGATTTGAAGCTACTTCGTTTGTTTCGCCTGCATTTGAAGCTATAACACTTATATCGCAAGTATATGATGCAAGTCATTTGTGTCGCATGGATTTGAAGCTAAACCTTACACATCGCATTGGTTTGAAACTAAATCTTGCACATCGCATTGGTTTGAAGCTAAACCTTCCACATCGCATTGTTTTGAAGCCAAATAATGTGTTTCGCATGGAGTTGAAGCTAGCACGTTTGTTTCGTCTGCATTTGCAGCTATATCACTTATATCGCAAGTATCTGAAGCTGAATGATTTGTTTCGCATGAATGTGAAGATAAGCCTTCTACTTCGCATTGATTTGAAGCTAAATCATGTGTTTTGCATGGATTTATAGTTAAATCATGTGTTTCACATGGATTTGAAGCTAAACCTTCTACATCGCATTGATTTGAAGCTAAATCATGTGTTTTGCATGGATTTGATGCTAACTCGTTTGTTTCCCCTGCATTTGAAGCTATTTCAGTTATATCGCAAATCTCTGATGCTAAATCATGTGTTTCGCTTGGATTTGAAGCTAAACCTTTTACTTCACATGGATTTAAACAAAATGATGTGTACCGCATGGATTTTTAAGCTAACTCGTTTGATTCGTCAGCATTTGATGCTACATCACTTAAATCGAAAGCATCTGAACCTTAATCATTTGTTTCGCATGGATTTGTAGCTAAACCTTCTACATCGCATTGATTTGAAGCTAAATCATTTGTTTCGCATGGATTTGTAGCTAAACCTTCTACATCGTATCGATTTGAAGCTAAATGATATGTATCGCATGGATTTTGAAGCTATCCCGTTTGATTCGTCTGCATTTGCAGCTATATCACTTATATCACAAGTGTTTGAAGCTAAATCATTTGTTTCGCATGGATTTGAATCTAAACCTTCTACATCGCATTGATTTGAAGCTAAATCATGTGTTTTGCTTGGATTTGAAGATAAAACTTCTACATCACATTGATTTGAATCTAAATCATGTGTTTTGCATGGATTTGATACTAACTCGTTTGTTTCCCCTGCATTTGAAGTTATGTCAGTTATATCGCAAGTATCTGATGATAAATCATTTGTTTCGCATGGATTTGAAGCTAAGCCTTCTACTTCGCATGGATTTAAAGCTAAATGATGTGTACCGCATGGATTTTGAAGCTAACTCGTTTGATTCGTCTGCATTTGATGCTACATCACTTATATCGCAAGCATCTGAACCTAAATCATTTGATTCGCATGGATTTGAAGCTAAACCTTCTACATCGTATTGATTTTTAAGCTGAATCATTTGTTTTGCATGGATTTGAAGCTAAGCCTTCTATTTCGCATGGATTTAAAGCTAAATGATATGTATCGCATGGATTTTGAAGCTAACTCGTTTGATTCGTCTGCATTTGAAGCTATATCACTTATATCCCAAGTGTTTGATGCTAAATCATTTGTTTCGCATGGATTTGAAGCTAAACCTTCTACATCGCATTGATTTGAAGCTAAATCATGTGTTCCGCATGGTTTTGAAGCTAACTCGTTTGATTCGCCTGCATTTGAAGCTATATCAATTATATCGCAAGTATTTGAACCTGAATCATTTGTTTCGCGCGGATTTGAAGCTAAGCCTTCTACTTCGCGTTGATTTGAAGCTAAAGCATGTGTTTCCTTTGGATTTGAAGCTACTTCGTTTGTTTCGCCTGCATTTGAAGCTATATCACTTATATCGCAAGTATCTGATGCAAGTCATTTGTGTAGCATGGATTTGAAGCTAAACCTTACAAATCGCATTGGTTTGAAGCTAAGTCGTGCACATCGCATTGGTTTGAAGCTAAACCTTCCACATCGTATTGTTTTGAAGCTAAATAATGTGTTTCGTATGGAGTTGACGCTAGCACGTTTGTTCCGTCTGCATTTGAAGTTATATCACTTATATCGCAAGTATCTGAAGCTGAATGATTTGTTTCGCATGAATTTGAAGATAAGCCTTCTACTTCGCATTGATTTGAAGCTAAATCATGTGTTTTGCATGGATTTATAGTTAAATCATGTGTTTCACATGGATTTGAAGCTAAACCTTCTACTTCACATGGATTTAAAGCAAAATGATGTGTACCGCATGGATTTTTAAGCTAACTCGTTTGATTCGTCAGCATTTGATGCTACATCACTTAAATCGAAAGCATCTGAACCTAAATCATTTGTTTCGCATGGAGTTGTAGCTAAACCTTCTACATCGCATTGATTTGAAGCTAAATCATTTGTTTCGCATGGATTTGTAGCTAAACCTTCTACATCGTATCGATTTGAAGCTAAATGATATGTATCGCATGGATTTTGAAGCTATCCCGTTTGATTCGTCTGCATTTGCAGCTATATCACTTATATCACAAGTGTTTGAAGCTAAATCATTTGTTTCGCATGGATTTGAATCTAAACCTTCTACATCGCATTGATTTGAAGCTAAATAATTTGTTCCGCTTGGATTTGAAGTTAACTCGTTTGTTTCGACTGAATTTGAAGCTATGTCACTTATATCTCAAGTGTTTGAAGCTCAATCATTTGCTTCGAATGGATTTGAAGTTAAACTTTCTACATCGCATTGACTTGAAACTAAATCATGTGATTCGCTTGGATTGGAAGCTAACTCGTTTGATTCGTCTGCATTTAAAGCTGTATCACTTATATCGCAAGTATCTGAAGCTGAATCATTTGTTTCGCATGGACTTGTAGCTAACTCGTTTGTTTCGTCTGCATTTGAAGCTATATCACACATATCACTAGTATATGAAGCTAAATCATTTGTTTCGCCTGGATTTGAAGTTAAACCTTCTAAATCGCACTGCTTTGAAGCTAAATCATGTGATTCGCTTGGATTTGAAGCTAACTCGTTTGTTTCGTCTGTATTTGAAGCTGTATCACTTATATTGCTAGTATATGAAGTTAAATCATTAGTGTCTTATGGATTTGAAGCGAAACCTTCTACATAGCATTGATTTGAAGCTTAATCATGTGTTTCGCATGGATTTGAAGCTAACTTGTTTGTTGCGCATGCATTTGAAGCTATATCATTTATACCGCAAGTATTTGAAGCTAAATCATTTGTTTCGCATGGATTTGAAGCTAAATCTTCTGCATCGCATTAATATTAACTAAATCATGTGTTTCGCATGGAATTGAAACTAACTGGATGTTTCGTCTGCATTTGGATTTGTGCCACTTATATCGCAAGTATCTGTAGCTAAATCATTGGTTTCGCATGCATTTGAACCTAAACATTCTACATCGCATGGATTTGATGCTAACTCGTTTGTTTCCCCTGCATTTGAAGCTATTTCAGTTATATCGCAAGTATCTGATGCTAAATCATGTGTTTCGCTTGGATTTGAAGCTAAACCTTCTACATCGCATTGATTTGAAGTTAAATCATGTGTTTCGCTTGGATTTGAAGCTAAACCTTCTACATCGCATTGATTGGAAGCTAAATCATGTTTTTCGCTTGGATTTGAAGCTAACTCGTTAGCTTCGTCTGCATTTGAAGCTATATCACTTATATCGCTAGTATCTGAAGCTAAATCATTTGTTTCGCATGGATTTGAAGCTAAATCTTCTGCATCGCATTAATATTAACTAAATCATGTGTTTCGCATGGAATTGAAACTAACTGGATGTTTCGTCTGCATTTGGATTTGTGCCACTTATATCGCAAGTATCTGTAGCTAAATCATTGGTTTCGCATGCATTTGAACCTAAACATTCTACATCGCATAGATTTGAAGCTAGCTCGTTTGCTTCGTCTGCAGATGAAGCAATATCACTTATATCGCAAGTATTTGAAGAAAAATCATGTGTTTTGCATGGAATTGAAACTAACTCGTTTGTTTCGACTGCATTTGAAGCTATATTACTTATATCGCAAGTATCTGAAGCTAAATCATATGTTTCGCTCGGATTTGAAGCTAAACCTTCTACATCACATTGATTTGAAGCTAAATCATGTGTTTCGCTCGGATATGAAGCTAACTCGTTTGTTTAGTCTGCATTTGAAGCTATATCACATATATCGCAAGTATCTGAAGCTAAATTATTTGTTTCGCATGGTTTTGAAGCTAAACCTTCTACATCGCATTGATTTGCTGCTAAATCAAGAGTTTCGCATGGATTTGAAGCTAACTCGTTTGTTTCGTCTGCATTTGAAGCTATATCACATATATCCCAAGTGTTTCAAGCTCAATCATTTGCTTCGCATGGATTTGAAGCTAATCCTTCTACATCTCATTGTTTTGAAGCTAAATAATGTGCTCCGCTTGGATTTGAAGTTAACTCGTTTGTTTCGACTGAATTTGAAGCTATATCACTTATATCCCAAGTGTTTGAAGCTAAATCATTTGTTTCGCATGACTTTGAAGCTAAACCTTCTACATCGGATTGATTTGAAGATAAATCATGCGTTTCGCTTGGATATGAATCTAACTCGTTTGTTCAGTCTGCATTTGAGCTAATCACTTATATAGCAAGTATCTGAAGCTAAATCATTTGTGTCGCATGGATGTGAAGCTAAGCCTTCTACATCGCAATGATTTGTAGCTAAGTCATGTGTTTCGCATGGATTTGAAGCTAACTCGTTTGTTTCGCATGCATTTTAAGCTAAATCATGTTTATCACATGTATCTGAAGCTAAACCATTTGTGTCGCATGGATTTGAAGCTAAACCTTCTACATAGCATTGGTTTGAAGCTTAATCATGTGCTTTGCTTGGATTTGAAGCTAACTCGTTTGTTTCGACTGCATTTGAAGCTATGTCACTTATATCCCAAGTGTTTGAAGCTAAATCATTTGTTACGCATGGATTTGAAGCTAAACCTTCTACATCGGATTGATTTGAAGCTAAATCATGTGTTTCACTTGGATATGAATCTATCTCGTTTGTTTAATTTGCATTTGAAGCTATATCACTTATATCGCAAGTATTTGATGCTTAATTATTTGTGTCGCTTGGATTCGAAGCTAAACCTTCTACATCGCATTGAATTGCAGCTAAATCATGTGATTCGTTTGGATTTGAAGCTAACTCGTTAGTTTCGCCTGCATTTGAAGCTATATCACAAATATCCCAAGTGTTTGAAGCTAAATCATTTGTTTCGCATGGATTTGAAGCTAAACCTTCCACATCGCATTGTTTTGAAGCCAAATAATGTGTTTCGCATGGAGTTGAAGCTAGCACGTTTGTTTCGTCTGCATTTGCAGCTATATCACTTATATCGCAAGTATCTGAAGCTGAATGATTTGTTTCGCATGAATGTGAAGATAAGCCTTCTACTTCGCATTGATTTGAAGCTAAATCATGTGTTTTGCATGGATTTATAGTTAAATCATGTGTTTCACATGGATATGAAGCTAAACCTTCTACATCGCATTGATTTGAAGCTAAATCATGTGTTTTGTATGGATTTGATGCTAACTCGTTTGTTTCCCCTGCATTTGAAGCTATTTCAGTTATATCGCAAATCTCTGATGCTAAATCATGTGTTTCGCTTGGATTTGAAGCTAAACCTTTTACTTCACATGGATTTAAACAAAATGATGTGTACCGCATGGATTTTTAAGCTAACTCGTTTGATTCGTCAGCATTTGATGCTACATCACTTAAATCGAAAGCATCTGAACCTTAATCATTTGTTTCGCATGGATTTGTAGCTAAACCTTCTACATCGCATTGATTTGAAGCTAAATCATTTGTTTCGCATGGATTTGTAGCTAAACCTTCTACATCGTATCGATTTGAAGCTAAATGATATGTATCGCATGGATTTTGAAGCTATCCCGTTTGATTCGTCTGCATTTGCAGCTATATCACTTATATCACAAGTGTTTGAAGCTAAATCATTTGTTTCGCATGGATTTGAATCTAAACCTTCTACATCGCATTGATTTGAAGCTAAATCATGTGTTTTGCTTGGATTTGAAGATAAAACTTCTACATCACATTGATTTGAATCTAAATCATGTGTTTTGCATGGATTTGATACTAACTCGTTTGTTTCCCCTGCATTTGAAGTTATGTCAGTTATATCGCAAGTATCTGATGATAAATCATTTGTTTCGCATGGATTTGAAGCTAAGCCTTCTACTTCGCATGGATTTAAAGCTAAATGATGTGTACCGCATGGATTTTGAAGCTAACTCGTTTGATTCGTCTGCATTTGATGCTACATCACTTATATCGCAAGCATCTGAACCTAAATCATTTGCTTCGCATGGATTTGAAGCTAAACCTTCTACATCGTATTGATTTGAAGCTGAATCATTTGTTTTGCATGGATTTGAAGCTAAGCCTTCTATTTCGCATGGATTTAAAGCTAAATGATATGTATCGCATGGATTTTGAAGCTAACTCGTTTGATTCGTCTGCATTTGAAGCTATATCACTTATATCCCAAGTGTTTGATGCTAAATCATTTGTTTCGCATGGATTTGAAGCTAAACCTTCTACATCGCATTGATTTGAAGCTAAATCATGTGTTCCGCATGGTTTTGAAGCTAACTCGTTTGATTCGCCTGCATTTGAAGCTATATCAATTATATCGCAAGTATTTGAACCTGAATCATTTGTTTCGCGCGGATTTGAAGCTAAGCCTTCTACTTCGCGTTGATTTGAAGCTAAAGCATGTGTTTCCTTTGGATTTGAAGCTACTTCGTTTGTTTCGCCTGCATTTGAAGCTATATCACTTATATCGCAAGTATCTGATGCAAGTCATTTGTGTAGCATGGATTTGAAGCTAAACCTTACAAATCGCATTGGTTTGAAGCTAAGTCGTGCACATCGCATTGGTTTGAAGCTAAACCTTCCACATCGTATTGTTTTGAAGCTAAATAATGTGTTTCGTATGGAGTTGACGCTAGCACGTTTGTTCCGTCTGCATTTGAAGTTATATCACTTATATCGCAAGTATCTGAAGCTGAATGATTTGTTTCGCATGAATTTGAAGATAAGCCTTCTACTTCGCATTGATTTGAAGCTAAATCATGTGTTTTGCATGGATTTATAGTTAAATCATGTGTTTCACATGGATTTGAAGCTAAACCTTCTACTTCACATGGATTTAAAGCAAAATGATGTGTACCGCATGGATTTTTAAGCTAACTCGTTTGATTCGTCAGCATTTGATGCTACATCACTTAAATCGAAAGCATCTGAACCTAAATCATTTGTTTCGCATGGATTTGTAGCTAAACCTTCTACATCGCATTGATTTGAAGCTAAATCATTTGTTTCGCATGGATTTGTAGCTAAACCTTCTACATCGTATCGATTTGAAGCTAAATGATATGTATCGCATGGATTTTGAAGCTATCCCGTTTGATTCGTCTGCATTTGCAGCTATATCACTTATATCACAAGTGTTTGAAGCTAAATCATTTGTTTCGCATGGATTTGAATCTAAACCTTCTACATCGCATTGATTTGAAGCTAAATAATTTGTTCCGCTTGGATTTGAAGTTAACTCGTTTGTTTCGACTGAATTTGAAGCTATGTCACTTATATCTCAAGTGTTTGAAGCTCAATCATTTGCTTCGAATGGATTTGAAGTTAAACTTTCTACATCGCATTGACTTGAAACTAAATCATGTGATTCGCTTGGATTGGAAGCTAACTCGTTTGATTCGTCTGCATTTAAAGCTGTATCACTTATATCGCAAGTATCTGAAGCTGAATCATTTGTTTCGCATGGACTTGTAGCTAACTCGTTTGTTTCGTCTGCATTTGAAGCTATATCACACATATCACTAGTATATGAAGCTAAATCATTTGTTTCGCCTGGATTTGAAGTTAAACCTTCTAAATCGCACTGCTTTGAAGCTAAATCATGTGATTCGCTTGGATTTGAAGCTAACTCGTTTGTTTCGTCTGTATTTGAAGCTGTATCACTTATATTGCTAGTATATGAAGTTAAATCATTAGTGTCTTATGGATTTGAAGCGAAACCTTCTACATAGCATTGATTTGAAGCTTAATCATGTGTTTCGCATGGATTTGAAGCTAACTTGTTTGTTGCGCATGCATTTGAAGCTATATCATTTATACCGCAAGTATTTGAAGCTAAATCATTTGTTTCGCATGGATTTGAAGCTAAATCTTCTGCATCGCATTAATATTAACTAAATCATGTGTTTCGCATGGAATTGAAACTAACTGGATGTTTCGTCTGCATTTGGATTTGTGCCACTTATATCGCAAGTATCTGTAGCTAAATCATTGGTTTCGCATGCATTTGAACCTAAACATTCTACATCGCATGGATTTGATGCTAACTCGTTTGTTTCCCCTGCATTTGAAGCTATTTCAGTTATATCGCAAGTATCTGATGCTAAATCATGTGTTTCGCTTGGATTTGAAGCTAAACCTTCTACATCGCATTGATTTGAAGTTAAATCATGTGTTTCGCTTGGATTTGAAGCTAAACCTTCTACATCGGATTGATTTGAAGATAAATCATGCGTTTCGCTTGGATATGAATCTAACTCGTTTGTTCAGTCTGCATTTGAGCTAATCACTTATATAGCAAGTATCTGAAGCTAAATCATTTGTGTCGCATGGATGTGAAGCTAAGCCTTCTACATCGCAATGATTTGTAGCTAAGTCATGTGTTTCGCATGGATTTGAAGCTAACTCGTTTGTTTCGCATGCATTTTAAGCTAAATCATGTTTATCACATGTATCTGAAGCTAAACCATTTGTGTCGCATGGATTTGAAGCTAAACCTTCTACATAGCATTGGTTTGAAGCTTAATCATGTGCTTTGCTTGGATTTGAAGCTAACTCGTTTGTTTCGACTGCATTTGAAGCTATGTCACTTATATCCCAAGTGTTTGAAGCTAAATCATTTGTTACGCATGGATTTGAAGCTAAACCTTCTACATCGGATTGATTTGAAGCTAAATCATGTGTTTCACTTGGATATGAATCTATCTCGTTTGTTTAATTTGCATTTGAAGCTATATCACTTATATCGCAAGTATTTGATGCTTAATTATTTGTGTCGCTTGGATTCGAAGCTAAACCTTCTACATCGCATTGAATTGCAGCTAAATCATGTGATTCGTTTGGATTTGAAGCTAACTCGTTAGTTTCGCCTGCATTTGAAGCTATATCACAAATATCCCAAGTGTTTGAAGCTAAATCATTTGTTTCGCATGGATTTGAAGCTAAACCTTCCACATCGCATTGTTTTGAAGCCAAATAATGTGTTTCGCATGGAGTTGAAGCTAGCACGTTTGTTTCGTCTGCATTTGCAGCTATATCACTTATATCGCAAGTATCTGAAGCTGAATGATTTGTTTCGCATGAATGTGAAGATAAGCCTTCTACTTCGCATTGATTTGAAGCTAAATCATGTGTTTTGCATGGATTTATAGTTAAATCATGTGTTTCACATGGATTTGAAGCTAAACCTTCTACATCGCATTGATTTGAAGCTAAATCATGTGTTTTGTATGGATTTGATGCTAACTCGTTTGTTTCCCCTGCATTTGAAGCTATTTCAGTTATATCGCAAATCTCTGATGCTAAATCATGTGTTTCGCTTGGATTTGAAGCTAAACCTTTTACTTCACATGGATTTAAACAAAATGATGTGTACCGCATGGATTTTTAAGCTAACTCGTTTGATTCGTCAGCATTTGATGCTACATCACTTAAATCGAAAGCATCTGAACCTTAATCATTTGTTTCGCATGGATTTGTAGCTAAACCTTCTACATCGCATTGATTTGAAGCTAAATCATTTGTTTCGCATGGATTTGTAGCTAAACCTTCTACATCGTATCGATTTGAAGCTAAATGATATGTATCGCATGGATTTTGAAGCTATCCCGTTTGATTCGTCTGCATTTGCAGCTATATCACTTATATCACAAGTGTTTGAAGCTAAATCATTTGTTTCGCATGGATTTGAATCTAAACCTTCTACATCGCATTGATTTGAAGCTAAATCATGTGTTTTGCTTGGATTTGAAGATAAAACTTCTACATCACATTGATTTGAATCTAAATCATGTGTTTTGCATGGATTTGATACTAACTCGTTTGTTTCCCCTGCATTTGAAGTTATGTCAGTTATATCGCAAGTATCTGATGATAAATCATTTGTTTCGCATGGATTTGAAGCTAAGCCTTCTACTTCGCATGGATTTAAAGCTAAATGATGTGTACCGCATGGATTTTGAAGCTAACTCGTTTGATTCGTCTGCATTTGATGCTACATCACTTATATCGCAAGCATCTGAACCTAAATCATTTGCTTCGCATGGATTTGAAGCTAAACCTTCTACATCGTATTGATTTGAAGCTGAATCATTTGTTTTGCATGGATTTGAAGCTAAGCCTTCTATTTCGCATGGATTTAAAGCTAAATGATATGTATCGCATGGATTTTGAAGCTAACTCGTTTGATTCGTCTGCATTTGAAGCTATATCACTTATATCCCAAGTGTTTGATGCTAAATCATTTGTTTCGCATGGATTTGAAGCTAAACCTTCTACATCGCATTGATTTGAAGCTAAATCATGTGTTCCGCATGGTTTTGAAGCTAACTCGTTTGATTCGCCTGCATTTGAAGCTATATCAATTATATCGCAAGTATTTGAACCTGAATCATTTGTTTCGCGCGGATTTGAAGCTAAGCCTTCTACTTCGCGTTGATTTGAAGCTAAAGCATGTGTTTCCTTTGGATTTGAAGCTACTTCGTTTGTTTCGCCTGCATTTGAAGCTATATCACTTATATCGCAAGTATCTGATGCAAGTCATTTGTGTAGCATGGATTTGAAGCTAAACCTTACAAATCGCATTGGTTTGAAGCTAAGTCGTGCACATCGCATTGGTTTGAAGCTAAACCTTCCACATCGTATTGTTTTGAAGCTAAATAATGTGTTTCGTATGGAGTTGACGCTAGCACGTTTGTTCCGTCTGCATTTGAAGTTATATCACTTATATCGCAAGTATCTGAAGCTGAATGATTTGTTTCGCATGAATTTGAAGATAAGCCTTCTACTTCGCATTGATTTGAAGCTAAATCATGTGTTTTGCATGGATTTATAGTTAAATCATGTGTTTCACATGGATTTGAAGCTAAACCTTCTACTTCACATGGATTTAAAGCAAAATGATGTGTACCGCATGGATTTTTAAGCTAACTCGTTTGATTCGTCAGCATTTGATGCTACATCACTTAAATCGAAAGCATCTGAACCTAAATCATTTGTTTCGCATGGATTTGTAGCTAAACCTTCTACATCGCATTGATTTGAAGCTAAATCATTTGTTTCGCATGGATTTGTAGCTAAACCTTCTACATCGTATCGATTTGAAGCTAAATGATATGTATCGCATGGATTTTGAAGCTATCCCGTTTGATTCGTCTGCATTTGCAGCTATATCACTTATATCACAAGTGTTTGAAGCTAAATCATTTGTTTCGCATGGATTTGAATCTAAACCTTCTACATCGCATTGATTTGAAGCTAAATAATTTGTTCCGCTTGGATTTGAAGTTAACTCGTTTGTTTCGACTGAATTTGAAGCTATGTCACTTATATCTCAAGTGTTTGAAGCTCAATCATTTGCTTCGAATGGATTTGAAGTTAAACTTTCTACATCGCATTGACTTGAAACTAAATCATGTGATTCGCTTGGATTGGAAGCTAACTCGTTTGATTCGTCTGCATTTAAAGCTGTATCACTTATATCGCAAGTATCTGAAGCTGAATCATTTGTTTCGCATGGACTTGTAGCTAACTCGTTTGTTTCGTCTGCATTTGAAGCTATATCACACATATCACTAGTATATGAAGCTAAATCATTTGTTTCGCCTGGATTTGAAGTTAAACCTTCTAAATCGCACTGCTTTGAAGCTAAATCATGTGATTCGCTTGGATTTGAAGCTAACTCGTTTGTTTCGTCTGTATTTGAAGCTGTATCACTTATATTGCTAGTATATGAAGTTAAATCATTAGTGTCTTATGGATTTGAAGCGAAACCTTCTACATAGCATTGATTTGAAGCTTAATCATGTGTTTCGCATGGATTTGAAGCTAACTTGTTTGTTGCGCATGCATTTGAAGCTATATCATTTATACCGCAAGTATTTGAAGCTAAATCATTTGTTTCGCATGGATTTGAAGCTAAATCTTCTGCATCGCATTAATATTAACTAAATCATGTGTTTCGCATGGAATTGAAACTAACTGGATGTTTCGTCTGCATTTGGATTTGTGCCACTTATATCGCAAGTATCTGTAGCTAAATCATTGGTTTCGCATGCATTTGAACCTAAACATTCTACATCGCATGGATTTGATGCTAACTCGTTTGTTTCCCCTGCATTTGAAGCTATTTCAGTTATATCGCAAGTATCTGATGCTAAATCATGTGTTTCGCTTGGATTTGAAGCTAAACCTTCTACATCGCATTGATTTGAAGTTAAATCATGTGTTTCGCTTGGATTTGAAGCTAAACCTTCTACATCGCATTGATTGGAAGCTAAATCATGTTTTTCGCTTGGATTTGAAGCTAACTCGTTAGCTTCGTCTGCATTTGAAGCTATATCACTTATATCGCTAGTATCTGAAGCTAAATCATTTGTTTCGCATGGATTTGAAGCTAAATCTTCTGCATCGCATTAATATTAACTAAATCATGTGTTTCGCATGGAATTGAAACTAACTGGATGTTTCGTCTGCATTTGGATTTGTGCCACTTATATCGCAAGTATCTGTAGCTAAATCATTGGTTTCGCATGCATTTGAACCTAAACATTCTACATCGCATAGATTTGAAGCTAGCTCGTTTGCTTCGTCTGCAGTTGAAGCAATATCACTTATATCGCAAGTATTTGAAGAAAAATCATGTGTTTTGCATGGAATTGAAACTAACTCGTTTGTTTCGACTGCATTTGAAGCTATATTACTTATATCGCAAGTATCTGAAGCTAAATCATATGTTTCGCTCGGATTTGAAGCTAAACCTTCTACATCACATTGATTTGAAGCTAAATCATGTGTTTCGCTCGGATATGAAGCTAACTCGTTTGTTTAGTCTGCATTTGAAGCTATATCACATATATCGCAAGTATCTGAAGCTAAATTATTTGTTTCGCATGGTTTTGAAGCTAAACCTTCTACATCGCATTGATTTGCTGCTAAATCAAGAGTTTCGCATGGATTTGAAGCTAACTCGTTTGTTTCGTCTGCATTTGAAGCTATATCACATATATCCCAAGTGTTTCAAGCTCAATCATTTGCTTCGCATGGATTTGAAGCTAATCCTTCTACATCTCATTGTTTTGAAGCTAAATAATGCGCTCCGCTTGGATTTGAAGTTAACTCGTTTGTTTCGACTGAATTTGAAGCTATATCACTTATATCCCAAGTGTTTGAAGCTAAATCATTTGTTTCGCATGACTTTGAAGCTAAACCTTCTACATCGGATTGATTTGAAGATAAATCATGCGTTTCGCTTGGATATGAATCTAACTCGTTTGTTCAGTCTGCATTTGAGCTAATCACTTATATAGCAAGTATCTGAAGCTAAATCATTTGTGTCGCATGGATGTGAAGCTAAGCCTTCTACATCGCAATGATTTGTAGCTAAGTCATGTGTTTCGCATGGATTTGAAGCTAACTCGTTTGTTTCGCATGCATTTTAAGCTAAATCATGTTTATCACATGTATCTGAAGCTAAACCATTTGTGTCGCATGGATTTGAAGCTAAACCTTCTACATAGCATTGGTTTGAAGCTTAATCATGTGCTTTGCTTGGATTTGAAGCTAACTCGTTTGTTTCGACTGCATTTGAAGCTATGTCACTTATATCCCAAGTGTTTGAAGCTAAATCATTTGTTACGCATGGATTTGAAGCTAAACCTTCTACATCGGATTGATTTGAAGCTAAATCATGTGTTTCACTTGGATATGAATCTATCTCGTTTGTTTAATTTGCATTTGAAGCTATATCACTTATATCGCAAGTATTTGATGCTTAATTATTTGTGTCGCTTGGATTCGAAGCTAAACCTTCTACATCGCATTGAATTGCAGCTAAATCATGTGATTCGTTTGGATTTGAAGCTAACTCGTTAGTTTCGCCTGCATTTGAAGCTATATCACAAATATCCCAAGTGTTTGAAGCTAAATCATTTGTTTCGCATGGATTTGAAGCTAAACCTTCTACATCGTATTGATTTGAAGCAAAATCATGTGTTTCGCTTGGATATGAAGCTAACTCGTTTGTTTCCGTCTGCATTTGAAGCTATATCACTTGTAACGCAAGTATCTGAAGCTAAATCATTTGTGTCGCAAGGATTTGAAGCTAAACCTTCTACATAGCATTGATTTGAAGCTTAATCATGTGTTTCGCATGGATTTGAAGCTAACTCGTTAGTTTCGTCTGCATTTGAAGCTATATAACTTATATCCCAAGTGTTTGAAGCTAAATCATTTGTTTCGCATGGATTTGAAGCTAAACCTTCTACATTGCATTGATTTGAAGCTTAATCATGTGTTTCGCATGGATTTGAAGCTAACTCGTTAGTTTCATCTGCATTTGAAGCTATATCACTTATATCGCTAGTATCTGAAGCTAAATAATTTGTTTCGCATGGATTTGAAGCTAAACCTTCTACATCGTATTGATTTGAAGCAAAATCATGTGTTTCGCTTGGATATGAAGCTAACTCGTTTGTTTCCGTCTGCATTTGAAGCTATATCACTTGTAACGCAAGTATCTGAAGCTAAATCATTTGTGTCGCAAGGATTTGAAGCTAAACCTTCTACATTGCATTGATTTGAAGCTTAATCATGTGTTTCGCATGGATTTGAAGCTAACTCGTTAGTTTCGTCTGCATTTGAAGCTATATCACTTATATCGCTAGTATCTGAAGCTAAATAATTTGTTTCGCATGGATTTGAAGCTAGACTTTCTACATCGCTTTGATTTGAAGCTAAATCATGTGATTCGCTTGGATTGGAAGCTAACTCGTTGGTTTCGTCTCCATTTGAAGCTATATAACTTATATCCCAAGTGTTTGAAGCTAAATCATTTGTTTCGCATGGATTTGAAGCAAAACCTTCTACATCGCATTGATTTAAAGCTAAATCATGTGTTTCGCTTGGATTGGAAGCTAACTCGTTTATTTCGTCTGCATTTGTAGCTGTATCACTTATATCGTAAGTATCTGAAGCTAAATCGTATGTGTCGCAAGGATTTGAAGCTAAACCTTCTACATAGCATTGATTTGAAGCTTAATCATGTGTTTCGCATGGATTTGAAGCTAACTCGTTAGTTTCGTCTGCATTTGAAGCTATATAACTTATATCCCAAGTGTTTGAAGCTAATTCATTTGTTTCGCATGGATTTGAAGCAAAACCTTCTACATCGCATTGATTTAAAGCTAAATCATGTGTTTCGCTTGGATTGGAAGCTAACTCGTTTATTTCGTCTGCATTTGTAGCTGTATCACTTATATCGTAAGTATCTGAAGCTAAATCGTATGTGTCGCAAGGATTTGAAGCTAAACCTTCTACATAGCATTGATTTGAAGCTTAATCATGTGTTTCGCATGGATTTGAAGCTAACTCGTTAGTTTCGTCTGCATTTGAAGCTATATCACTTATATCGCTTGTATCTGAAGCTAAATCATATGTGTCGCAAGGATTTGAAGCTAAACCTTCTACATAGCATTGACTTGAAGCTTAATCATGTGTTTCGCATGGATTTGAAGCTAACTCGTTAGTTTCGTCTGCATTTGTAGCTGTATCACTTATATCGCAAGTATCTGAAGCTAAATCATTTATGTCTCATGGATTTGAAGCTAAACCTTCAACATACTATTGATTTGCAGTTAAATCATGTGTTTCGCTTGGATATGAAGCTAACTCGTTTGTTTCCGCCTGCATTTGAAGCTATATCACTTATATCGCAAGAATCTGAATCTAAATCATTTGTGTCTCATGGATTTGAAGCAAAACCATCTACATCGCATTGATTTACAGCTAAATCATGTGTTTCGCATGGAATTGAAGCTACCTGGTTTGATTCGTCTGCATTTGAAGCAATATCACTTATATCGCAAGTATCTGAAGCTAAATCATTGGTTTCGCATGGATTTGAAGCTAAACCTTCTACATCGCATTGATTTTCAGATAAATCGTGTGTTTTGCATGGCTTTGAAGCTAACTCGTTTGTTTCGTCTGCATTTGAAGCTATATCACATATATCCCAAGTGTTTGAAGCTCAATCATTTGCTTCGCATGGATTTGAAGCTAATCCATCTACATCGCATTGATTTAAAGCTAAATCGTGTGTTTCGCTTGGATTGGAAACTAGCTCGTTTATTTCGTCTGCATTTGAAGCAATATCACTTATATCGCAAGTATCTGAAGCTAATTCATTGGTTTCGCATGGATTTGAAGCTAAACCTTCTACATCGCATTGATTTTAAGATAAATCGTGTGTTTTGCATGACTTTGAAGCTAACTCGTTTGTTTCGTCTGCATTTGAAGCTATATCAGATATATCCCAAGTGTTTGAAGCTCAATCATTTGCTTCGCATGGATTTGAAGCTAATCCATCTACATCGCCTTGATTTAAAGCTAAATCGTGTGTTTCGCATGGAATTGAAACTAACTGGTTTGTTTCGTCTGCATTTGAAGCAATATCACTTATATCGCAAGTATCTGAAGCTAAATCATTGGTTTCGCATGGATTTGAAGCTAAACCTTCTACATCGCATAGATTTGAAGCTAGCTCATTTGCTTCGTCTGCAGTTGAAGCAATATCACTTATATCGCAAGTATTTGAAGAAAAATCATGTGTTTTGCATGGAATTGAAACTAACTCGTTTGTTTCGACTGCATTTGAAGCTATATTACTTATATCGCAAGTATCTGAAGCTAAATCATTTGTTTCGCATGGATTTGAAGCTAAACCTTCTACATCGGATTGATTTGAAGATAAATCATGCGTTTCGCTTGGATATGAATCTAACTCGTTTGTTTAGTCTGCATTTGAGCTAATCACTTATATAGCAAGTATCTGAAGCTAAATCATTTGTGTCGCAAGGATTTGAAGCTAAACCTTCTACATTGCATTGATTTGAAGCTTAATCATGTGTTTCGCATGGATTTGAAGCTAACTCGTTAGTTTCATCTGCATTTGAAGCTATATCACTTATATCGCTAGTATCTGAAGCTAAATAATTTGTTTCGCATGGATTTGAAGCTAAACCTTCTAAATCGCATTGATTTGAAGCTAAATCTTATGATTCGCTTGGATAGGAAGCTAACTCGTTGGTTTCGTCTGCATTTGAAGCCATATCACTTATATCCCAAGTGTTTGAAGCTAAATAATTTGTTTCGCATGGATTTGAAGCTAGACTTTCTACATCGCTTTGATTTGAAGCTAAATCATGTGATTCGCTTGGATTGGAATCTAGCTCGTTTATTTCGTCTGCATTTGAAGCTGTATCACTTATATCGCAAGTATCTAAAGCTAAATCATTTGTGTCTAATGGATTAGATGCTAAACCTTCTACATAGCATTGCTTTGCAGCTAAATCATGAGTTTCGCATGGATTTGAAGCTAACTCGTTTGTTTCGTCTGCATTTGAAGCAATATCACATATATCCCAAATGTTCCAAGCTCAATCACTTGCTTCGCATGGATTTGAAGCTAATTCTTCTACATCGCAATGATTTGAAGCCAAATCATGTGTTTCGCATGGATTTGGAGCTAACTCGTTTGTTTCGACTGCATTTGAAGCTATATCTCTTATATCCCAAGTGTTTGAAGCTAAATCATTTGATTCGCATGGATTTGAAGCTATGTCACTTATATCGCAAGTATTAGAAGCTAAATCATTTGTATCGCTCTGATTTGAAGATAAACCGTCTACATCGCATTGATCTGAAGTTAAATCATGTGTTTCGCTTGGACTTGAAACTAACTCCTTTATTTCGCATGCATTTGAATCTAATTCATTTATTTCGAAGCATTTGGAGCTGAACCATTTGTTCCGCATGAATATTAAGCTAAATCATGTGTTTCGCATGAATTTAAGGCTTAATCATGTGTTTCGCATGGATTTGAAGATAACTCGTTTGTTTCGCCTGCATTTGGAGCTATATCACTTATATCCTAAGTGTTTGAAGCTACATCATACGTTTCGCATGGATTTCAAGCTAAACCTTCTACATCGCATTGACTTGAAGCTAAATCATGTGATTCGCTTGGATTTGAAGCTAACTCGTTTGTTTCGTCTGTATTTGAAGCTATATCACTTATATCGCTAGTATATGAAGCTAAATCATTAGTGTCTCATGGATTTGAAGCGAAACCTTCTACATAGCATTGATTTGAATTTTAATCATGTGTTTTGTACGGATTTGAAGCTAACTCGTTTGTTTCCCATGCATTTGAAACTATATCACTTATATCGAAACTATCTGATGTTAAATCATTTGTTTCGCATGGATTTGAAGCTAAACCTTCTACATCGCACTGGTTTGAAACTAAATCATGTGATTCGCTTGGATTTGAAGCTAACTCGTTTGTTTCGTCTGTATTTGAAGCTATATCACTTATATCGCTAGAATATGAAGGTAAATCATTAGTGTCTCATGGATTTGAAGCGAATCCTTCTACATAGCATTGATTTGAAGCCTAATCATGTGTTTTGTATGGATTTGAAGCTAACTCGTTTATTTCCCCTGCATTTGAAACTATATCACTTATATCGCAACTATCTGAACCTAAATCATTTGTTTCGCATGGATTTGATGCTAAACCTTCTACATCGCATTGATTTCAAGCTAAATCATGTGTGTCGCATGGAGATGAAGCTAGCTCGTTTGTTTCGTCTGAATTTGAACGTATATCGCTTATAACGCAATTATCTGAAGCTAAATCATTTGTTTCGAATGGATTTGAAGCTAATTCGTTTGCTTCGGCTGCATTTGAAGCTATATCACTTCTATCCCAAGTGTTTGAAGCTAAATCATTTGTTTCGCATGGATTTGAATCCAAACCTTCTACATCGCATTGATTTGAAGCTTAGTAATGTGTTTTGCTTGGATATGAAGCTAACTCGTTTGTTTCCCCTACATTTGAAGCTACATCACTTATGTCGCTAGTATATGTATTTAAATCATTAGTGTCTCATGGATTTGAAGCAAAACCTTCTACATAGCATTGATTTGAAGCTTAATCATGTGTTTTGTATGTATTTGAAGCTAACTCGTTTGTTTCCCCTGCATTTGAAACTATATCACTTATATCGCAACTATCTGATGTTAAATCATTTGTTTCGCATGGAGTTGAAGCCAAAACTTCTACATCGCATTGATTTGCAGCTAAATCATGTGTTTTGCATGGATTTGAAGCTATGTCACGTATATCGCAAGTATCTGATGCTAAATAAATTGTTTCGCATGTAGTTGATGCTAAACCTTCTACATCGCATTGATTTGCAGCTAAGTCATGTGTTGCGCTTGGATTTGAAGATAACTCGTTTGTTTCGTCAGCTCTTGAAGCTATATCACTTATGTCGCAAGTATCTGAAGCTAAGTCATGTGAGTCGCATGGATTTGAAGCTAAACCTGCTACATAGCATTGATTTGAAGCTTAATCATGTGTTTTGCTTGGATTTGAAGCAAACTCGTATGATTTCCCTGCATTTGAAGCCACATCAATTATATCGCAAGTATCTGAAGCTAAATCATTTGTGTCGCATGGATTTGATGCTAAACCTTCTTCATAGCATTGATTTGAATCTAAACCTTCTACATCACATTGAATTGAGGTTACATCATATGTTTCGCTTGGAGTTGAAGCTAGCTCGTTTGTTTAGTCTGCATTTGAAGCTATATCACTTATATCGCAAGTATTTGAAGAAAAATCATGTGTTCTGCATGGATTTAAAGCTAACTCGATTGATTCGTCTGCAATTGATACTATATCACTTATATCTCAAGTGTATGAAGCTAAATCATTTCTTTCGCATAGATTTCAACCTAAACCTCCTACATCACATTAATTTGCAGCTAAATCATGTGTTTCGCATGGATTTGAAGCTATCTCGTTTGTTACCCCTGCAGATGAATCTATATCACTTATATCGCAAGTATTTGAAGCTAAATCATTTTTTCCGCATGGATTTGAAGCTACGCCTTCTACTACGCATTGATTTGGAGCTAGATCATTCGTTTGCCATGAATTTGGAGCTAACTCGTTCGTTTCACCTGCATTTGAAACTATATCACTTATATCGCAAGTATCTGAACCTGAATTAATTGTGTCGCATTAATTTGAAGCTAAGCCTTCTACTTCGCATTGATTTGAAGCTAAGCCTTCTACTTCGCATTGATTTGAAGCTAAATCATTTGTGTAGCATGTATTGGAAGATATTCCTTCTACTTCGCATTGATTTGAAGCTAAATCATCTGATTCGTATGGATTTGAAGCTAACGCGTTTGTTTCGCCCGCATTTGAAGCTATATCATTTATATCGCAAGTATCTGAAGGTAATCCATTGGTTTCGCATGGATTTAAAGCTAAATCATGTGTTTCGCATGGATTTGAAGCTAACTCTTTTGTTCGCCTGCATTTGAAGCTATATCAGTTACATCGCAAGCATTTGAAGCTAAATCATGTGTTTCGCTTGTATTTGAAGCTAACCCGTTCGTTTCGCCTGCATTTTTAGCTATATCATTTATATCGCAAGTATTTGAAGCTAAATCATTTGTTTCGCATGAATTTGAAGCTGAACCTTCTACATCGCATTGATTTGAAGCCAAATCATGTGATTCTCTTGGATTTGAATCTAACTCGTTTGTTTCCTGTGCATCTGAAGCTATATCACATATACCGCAAGTATCTGAAGCTAAATCATTGGTTTCGCATGCATTTGAAGCTCAGCCATCTACCTCGCATTGATTTGAAGCTAAATCATGTGTATCGCAAGGATTTTTAAACTGACTCGTTTGTTTCGTCTGCATTTGTATCTATATCACTCATATCCCAAGTGTCAATTGTTTCGCATGGATTTGAAGCTAAACCTTATACATCGCATTGATTTGAAGCTTAATCATGTGTTTTGCATGGATTTGAAGCTAACTCGTATGATTTCCCTGCATTTGAAGCTACATCACTTATATCGCAAGTATCTGAAGCTAAATCATTTGTGTCTCATGGATTTGAAGCTAAACCTTCTACATAGCATTGATTTGCAGCTAAATCATGTGTTTCGCTTGGATATGAAGCTAACTCGTTTGTTTCCGTCTGCATTTGAAACTGTATCACTTATATCCCGAGTGTTTGAAGCTAAATCATTTGTTTCGCATGGATTTGAAGCTAATCCTTCTACATCGTATTGATTTAAAGCTAAATCATGTGTTTCGCATGGATTAGAAGCTAACTCGTTAGTTTCGTCTGCATTTGAAGCATACATCACTTATATCGCAAGTGTCTAAAGCTAAATCATTTGTTTTGCATGGATTTGAAGCTAAACCTTCTACATAGCATTGGTTTGAAGCTAAATCTTATGATTCGCTTGGATAGGAAGCTAACTCGTTGGTTTCGTCTGCATTTGAAGCCATATCACTTATATCCCAAGTGTTTGAAGCTAAATAATTTGTTTCGCATGGATTTGAAGCTAGACTTTCTACATCGCTTTGATTTGAAGCTAAATCATGTGATTCGCTTGGATTGGAATCTAGCTCGTTTATTTCGTCTGCATTTGAAGCTGTATCACTTATATCGCAAGTATCTAAAGCTAAATCATTTGTGTCTAATGGATTAGATGCTAAACCTTCTACATAGCATTGCTTTGCAGCTAAATCATGAGTTTCGCATGGATTTGAAGCTAACTCGTTTGTTTCGTCTGCATTTGAAGCAATATCACATATATCCCAAATGTTCCAAGCTCAATCACTTGCTTCGCATGGATTTGAAGCTAATTCTTCTACATCGCAATGATTTGAAGCCAAATCATGTGTTTCGCATGGATTTGGAGCTAACTCGTTTGTTTCGACTGCATTTGAAGCTATATCTCTTATATCCCAAGTGTTTGAAGCTAAATCATTTGATTCGCATGGATTTGAAGCTATGTCACTTATATCGCAAGTATTAGAAGCTAAATCATTTGTATCGCTCTGATTTGAAGATAAACCGTCTACATCGCATTGATCTGAAGTTAAATCATGTGTTTCGCTTGGACTTGAAACTAACTCCTTTATTTCGCATGCATTTGAATCTAATTCATTTATTTCGAAGCATTTGGAGCTGAACCATTTGTTCCGCATGAATATTAAGCTAAATCATGTGTTTCGCATGAATTTAAGGCTTAATCATGTGTTTCGCATGGATTTGAAGATAACTCGTTTGTTTCGCCTGCATTTGGAGCTATATCACTTATATCCTAAGTGTTTGAAGCTACATCATACGTTTCGCATGGATTTCAAGCTAAACCTTCTACATCGCATTGACTTGAAGCTAAATCATGTGATTCGCTTGGATTTGAAGCTAACTCGTTTGTTTCGTCTGTATTTGAAGCTATATCACTTATATCGCTAGTATATGAAGCTAAATCATTAGTGTCTCATGGATTTGAAGCGAAACCTTCTACATAGCATTGATTTGAATTTTAATCATGTGTTTTGTACGGATTTGAAGCTAACTCGTTTGTTTCCCATGCATTTGAAACTATATCACTTATATCGAAACTATCTGATGTTAAATCATTTGTTTCGCATGGATTTGAAGCTAAACCTTCTACATCGCACTGGTTTGAAACTAAATCATGTGATTCGCTTGGATTTGAAGCTAACTCGTTTGTTTCGTCTGTATTTGAAGCTATATCACTTATATCGCTAGAATATGAAGGTAAATCATTAGTGTCTCATGGATTTGAAGCGAATCCTTCTACATAGCATTGATTTGAAGCCTAATCATGTGTTTTGTATGGATTTGAAGCTAACTCGTTTATTTCCCCTGCATTTGAAACTATATCACTTATATCGCAACTATCTGAACCTAAATCATTTGTTTCGCATGGATTTGATGCTAAACCTTCTACATCGCATTGATTTCAAGCTAAATCATGTGTGTCGCATGGAGATGAAGCTAGCTCGTTTGTTTCGTCTGAATTTGAACGTATATCGCTTATAACGCAATTATCTGAAGCTAAATCATTTGTTTCGCATGGATTTGAAGCTAATTCGTTTGCTTCGGCTGCATTTGAAGCTATATCACTTCTATCCCAAGTGTTTGAAGCTAAATCATTTGTTTCGCATGGATTTGAATCCAAACCTTCTACATCGCATTGATTTGAAGCTTAGTAATGTGTTTTGCTTGGATATGAAGCTAACTCGTTTGTTTCCCCTACATTTGAAGCTACATCACTTATGTCGCTAGTATATGTATTTAAATCATTAGTGTCTCATGGATTTGAAGCAAAACCTTCTACATAGCATTGATTTGAAGCTTAATCATGTGTTTTGTATGTATTTGAAGCTAACTCGTTTGTTTCCCCTGCATTTGAAACTATATCACTTATATCGCAACTATCTGATGTTAAATCATTTGTTTCGCATGGAGTTGAAGCCAAAACTTCTACATCGCATTGATTTGCAGCTAAATCATGTGTTTTGCATGGATTTGAAGCTATGTCACGTATATCGCAAGTATCTGATGCTAAATAAATTGTTTCGCATGTAGTTGATGCTAAACCTTCTACATCGCATTGATTTGCAGCTAAGTCATGTGTTGCGCTTGGATTTGAAGATAACTCGTTTGTTTCGTCAGCTCTTGAAGCTATATCACTTATGTCGCAAGTATCTGAAGCTAAGTCATGTGAGTCGCATGGATTTGAAGCTAAACCTGCTACATAGCATTGATTTGAAGCTTAATCATGTGTTTTGCTTGGATTTGAAGCAAACTCGTATGATTTCCCTGCATTTGAAGCCACATCAATTATATCGCAAGTATCTGAAGCTAAATCATTTGTGTCGCATGGATTTGATGCTAAACCTTCTTCATAGCATTGATTTGAATCTAAACCTTCTACATCACATTGAATTGAGGTTACATCATATGTTTCGCTTGGAGTTGAAGCTAGCTCGTTTGTTTAGTCTGCATTTGAAGCTATATCACTTATATCGCAAGTATTTGAAGAAAAATCATGTGTTCTGCATGGATTTAAAGCTAACTCGATTGATTCGTCTGCAATTGATACTACATCACTTATATCTCAAGTGTATGAAGCTAAATCATTTCTTTCGCATAGATTTCAACCTAAACCTCCTACATCACATTAATTTGCAGCTAAATCATGTGTTTCGCATGGATTTGAAGCTATCTCGTTTGTTACCCCTGCAGATGAATCTATATCACTTATATCGCAAGTATTTGAAGCTAAATCATTTTTTCCGCATGGATTTGAAGCTACGCCTTCTACTACGCATTGATTTGGAGCTAGATCATTCGTTTGCCATGAATTTGGAGCTAACTCGTTCGTTTCACCTGCATTTGAAACTATATCACTTATATCGCAAGTATCTGAACCTGAATTAATTGTGTCGCATTAATTTGAAGCTAAGCCTTCTACTTCGCATTGATTTGAAGCTAAGCCTTCTACTTCGCATTGATTTGAAGCTAAATCATTTGTGTAGCATGTATTGGAAGATATTCCTTCTACTTCGCATTGATTTGAAGCTAAATCATCTGATTCGTATGGATTTGAAGCTAACGCGTTTGTTTCGCCCGCATTTGAAGCTATATCATTTATATCGCAAGTATCTGAAGGTAATCCATTGGTTTCGCATGGATTTAAAGCTAAATCATGTGTTTCGCATGGATTTGAAGCTAACTCTTTTGTTCGCCTGCATTTGAAGCTATATCAGTTACATCGCAAGCATTTGAAGCTAAATCATGTGTTTCGCTTGTATTTGAAGCTAACCCGTTCGTTTCGCCTGCATTTTTAGCTATATCATTTATATCGCAAGTATTTGAAGCTAAATCATTTGTTTCGCATGAATTTGAAGCTGAACCTTCTACATCGCATTGATTTGAAGCCAAATCATGTGATTCTCTTGGATTTGAATCTAACTCGTTTGTTTCCTGTGCATCTGAAGCTATATCACATATACCGCAAGTATCTGAAGCTAAATCATTGGTTTCGCATGCATTTGAAGCTCAGCCATCTACCTCGCATTGATTTGAAGCTAAATCATGTGTATCGCAAGGATTTTTAAACTGACTCGTTTGTTTCGTCTGCATTTGTATCTATATCACTCATATCCCAAGTGTCAATTGTTTCGCATGGATTTGAAGCTAAACCTTATACATCGCATTGATTTGAAGCTTAATCATGTGTTTTGCATGGATTTGAAGCTAACTCGTATGATTTCCCTGCATTTGAAGCTACATCACTTATATCGCAAGTATCTGAAGCTAAATCATTTGTTTCGCATGGATTTGTAGCTAAACCTTCTACATCGCATTGATTTGAAGCTAAATCATGTGTTTTGCTTGGATTTGAAGTTAAACCTTCTACATCACATTGATTTGAATCTAAATCATGTGTTTTTCATGGATTTGATACTAACTCGTTTGTTTCCCCTGCATTTGAAGTTATGTCAGTTATATCGCAAGTATCTGATGATAAATCATTTGTTTCGCATGGATTTGAAGCTAAGCCTTCTACTTCGCATGGATGTAAAGCTAAATGATGTGTACCGCATGGATTTTGAAGCTAACTCGTTTGATTCGTCTGCATTTAATGCTACATCACTTATATCGCAAGCATCTGAACCTAAATCATTTGTTTCGCATGGAGTTAAAGCTAAACCTTCTACATCGCATTGATTTGAAGCTAAATCATGTGTTTCGCTTGGATTTGAAGCTATACCTTCTACATCGCTTTGATTTGAAGCTAAATCATGTGTTTCGCTTGGATACGAAGATTTCGTCTGCATCATGTGTATCGCATGGATTTTGAAGCTAACACGTTTGATTCGTCTGCATTTCAAGCAATATTAGTTATATCGCAAGTATCCGATGCTAAATCAATTGTTTCGCATGGATTTGAAGCTAAACCTTCTACCTCGCATCGATTTGCAGCTAAATCATGTGATTCGCATGGATTTGGAGCTAACTCGATAGTTTCGCCTGCATTTGGAACTATATCAATATATCGCAAGTATCTGAACCTAAATCATTTGTTTCGCATGGATTTGAAGCTAAACCTTCTACATCGTATTGATTTGAAGCTGAATCATTTGTTTTGTATGGATTTGAAGCTAAGCCTTCTACTTCGCATTGATTTGAAGCTAAAGCATGTGTTTCGTTTGGATTTGAAGCTACTACGTTTGTTTCGCCTGCATTTGAAGCTATATCACTTATATCGCAAGTATCTGATGCAAGTCATTTGAGTCGCATGGATTTGAAGCTAAACCTTACAAATCGCATTGGTTTGAAGCTAAATCGTGCACATCGCATTGGTTTGAAGCTAAACCTTCCACATCGCATTGTTTTGAAGCTAAATAATGTGATTCGTATGGAGTTGAAGCTAGCACGTTTGTTTCGTCTGCATTTGAAGTTATATCACTTATATCGCAAGTATCTGAAGCTGAATGATTTGTTTCGCATGGATTTGAAGATAAGCCTTCTACTTCGCATTGATTTAAAGCTAAATCATGTGTTTTGCATGGATTTGAAGCTAAATCATGTGTTTCGCATGGATTTGAAGCTAAACCTTCTACATCGCATTGATTTGAAGCTGTTTCATTTATATCGCAAGTATTTGAGAGTAAATCATTTGTTTTGCATGGATTTGAAGCTAAGCCTTCTACATCGCATTGATTTGAAGCTAAATCATTTGTTTTGCATGGATTTGATGCTAACTCGTTTGTTTCTCCTGCATTTGAAACTACATCACTTATATCGCAAGTATCTGAACCTAAATGATTTGTTTCGCATGGATTTGAAGCTAAGCCTTCTACTTCGTATTGATTTGAATCGAAATCATGTGTTTCGCTTGGATTTGAAGCTATACCTTCTACATCGCTTTGATTTGAAGCTAAATCATGTGTTTTGCATGGATTTGATACTAACTCGTTTATTTCCCCTGCATTTGAAGCTATATCACTTATATCGCAAGTATCTGATGCTATATCATTTGTTTCGCATGGGTTTGAAGCTAAACCTTCTACATCGCATTTATTTGCAGCTAAATCATGTGTTTCGCATGGATTTGAAGCTAACTCGGTCGTTTCGCCAGCATTTGATGCTATATCACTTATATCGCAAGTATCTGAAGCTAAATCATTTGTTTCGCTTGGATTTGAAGCTAAACCTTCTACATCGCATTGATTTGAAGA
The DNA here is from genome assembly GCF_051020955.1 of Megalopta genalis. Lineage (NCBI taxonomy): Eukaryota > Metazoa > Arthropoda > Insecta > Hymenoptera > Halictidae > Megalopta > Megalopta genalis. The sequence goes on along the minus strand of NW_027476309.1, from coordinate 129,471 downwards.
TAAATTATGTGTTTCGCATGGATTTGAAGGTAACTCGTTAGTTTCGCCTGCATTTGAAGCTATATCACTTATATCGCAAGTATCTGAACCTTAATCATTTGTTTCGCATGGATTTGAAGCTAAGCCTTCTATTTCGCATGGATTTAAAGCTAAATGATATGTATCGCATGGATTTTGAAGCTAACTCGTTTGATTCGTCTGCATTTGAAGCTATATCACTTATATCCCAAGTGTTTGATGCTAAATCATTTGTTTCGCATGGATTTGAAGCTAAACCTTCTACATCACATTGATTTGAAGCTAAATCATGTGTTTCGCTTGGATCTGAAGCTATACCTTCTACATCGCTTTGATTTGAAGATAAATCATGTGTTTTGCATGGATTTGATGCTAACTCGTTTGTTTCCCCTGCATTTGAAGCTATTTCAGTTATATCGCATGTATCAGACGCTAAATCATGTGTTTCGCTTGGATTTGAAGCTAAACCTTTTACATCGGATTGATTTGCAGCTTAATCATGTGTTTTGCATGGATTTGATGCTAACTCGTTTGTTTCCCCTGCATTTGAATCTATATCAGTTATATCGCAAGCATCTGAACCTAAATCATTTGTTTCGCATGGATTTGAAGCTAAGCCTTCTACTTCGCATGGATTTAAAGCTAAATCATGTGTTCTGCATGGATTTGAAGCTAACTCGTTCGTTTCGCCTGCATTCGATGCTATATCACTTCTATCGCTACAATCTGAAGCTAAATCATTTGTTTCGCATGGATTTGAAGCTAAACCTTCTACATCGTATTGATTTGAAGCTGAAATATTTGTTTTGCATGGATTTGAAGCTAAGTCTTCTATTTCGCATGGATTTGAAGCTAAACCTTACACATCGCATTGGTGTGAAACTAAATCTTGCACATCGCATTGGTTTGAAGCTAAACCTTCCACATCGCATTGTTTTGAAGCTAAATAATGTATTTCGTATGGAGTTGAAGCTAGCACGTTTGTTTCGTCTGCATTTGAAGTTATATCACTTATATCGCAAGTATCTGAAGCTGAATCATTTGTTTCGCATTGATTTGAAGCTAAATCATGTGTTTTGCATGGATTTGAAGCTAAATCATGTGTTTCGCAAGGATTTGAAGCTAACTCGTTTCTTTCGCATGCATTTGAATCTGTTTCATTTATACCGCAAGTATTTGAGAGGAAATCATTTGTTTCGCTTGGATTTGAAGCTATACCTTCTACATCGCTTTGATTTGAATCTAAATCACGTGTTTTGCATGGATTTGATGCTAACTCGTTTGTTTCCCCTGCATTTGAAGCTATATCACTTATATCGCAAGTATCTGATGCAAGTCATTTGAGTCGCATGGATTTGAAGCTAAACTTTACAAATCGCATTGGTTTGAAGCTAAATCGTGCACATCGCATTGGTTTGAAGCTAAACCTTCCACATCGCATTGTTTTGAAGCTAAATAATGTGTTTCGTATGGAGTTGATGCTAGCACGTTTGTTTCGTCTGCATTTGAAGTTATATCACTTATATCGCAAGTATCTGAAGCTGAATCATTTGTTTCGCATGGATTTGAAGATAAGCCTTCTACTTCGCATTGATTTAAAGCAAAATCATGTGTTTCGCTTGGATTTGAAGCTATACCTTATACATCGTATCGATTTGAAGCTAAATCATGTGTTTTGCATGGATTTGATGCTAACTCGTTTGTTTCCCCTGCATTTGAAGCTATATCACTTATATCGCATGTATCTGATGCTATATCATTTGTTTCGCATGGATTTGAAGCTAAACCTTCTACATCGCATTTATTTGCAGCTAAATCATGTGTTTCGCATGGATTTGAAGCTAACTCGGTCGTTTCGCCAGCATTTGATGCTATATCACATATATCGCAAGTATCTGAAGCTAAATCATTTGTTTCTCTTGGATTTGAAGCTAAACCTTCTACATCGCATTGATTTGAAGATAAATTATGTGTTTCGCATGGATTTGAAGGTAACTCGTTAGTTGCGCCTGCATTTGAAGCTATATCACTTATATCGCAAGTATCTGAACCTTAATCATTTGTTTCGCATGGATTTGAATCTAAGCCTTCTATTTCGCATAGATTTAAAGATAAATGATGTGTATCGCATGGATTTTGAAGCTATCCCGTTTGATTCGTCTGCATTTGCATCTATATCACTTATATCACAAGTGTTTGAAACTAAATCATTTGTTTCGCATGGATTTGAATCTAAACCTTCTAAATCGCATTGATTTGAAGCTAAATCATGTGTTTCGCTTGGATTTGAAGCTATACCTTCTACATCGCTTTGATTTGAAGCTAAATCATGTGTTTTGCATGGATTTGATGCTAACTCGCTTGTTTCCCCTGCATTTGAAGCTATTTCAGTTATATCGCAAGTATCTGATGCTAAATCATGTGTTTCGCTTGGATTTGAAGCTAAACCTTCTACATCGCATTGATTTGAAGCTAAATCATGTGTTTTGCATGGATTTGATGCTTACTCGTTTGTTTCCCCTGCATTTGAAGCTATGTCAGTTATATCGCAAGTATCTGATGCTAAATCTTTTGTTTCGCATGGATTTGAAGCTAATCCTTCCACTTCACATGGATTTAAAGCTAAATGATGTGTACCTAATGGATTTTTAAGCTAACTCGTTTGATTCGTCTGCATTTGATGCTACATCACTTATATCGCAAGCATCTGAACCTAAATCATTTGTTTCGCATGGATTTGAAGCTAAACCTTCTACATCGCATTGATTTGAAGCTAAATCATGTTTTTCGCTTGGATTTGAAGCTATACCTTCTACATCGCTTTGATTTGAAGCTAAATCATGTGTTTTGCATGGATTTGATTCTAACTCGTTTGTCTCCCCTGAATTTGAAGCTATTTTATATATATTGCAAGTATCTGAGGCTAAATTATTTGTTTCGCTTGGATTTGAAGCTAAACCTTCTACATCGCATTGATTTGAAGCTAAATCATGTGTTTTTCATGGATTTGATGCTTTCTCGTTTGTTTCCCCTGCATTTGAAGCTATGTCAGTTATATCGCAAGTATCTGATGCTAAATCATTTGTTTCGCATGGGTTTGAGGCTAATCCTTCCACTTCACATGGATTTAAAGCTAAATGATGTGTACCTAATGGATTTTTAAGCTAACTCGTTTGATTCGTCTGCATTTGATGCTACATCACTTATATCGCAAGCATCTGAACCTAAATCATTTGTTTCGCATGGATTTGTAGCTAAACCTTCTACATCGCATTGATTTGAAGCTAAATCATTTATTTCGCATGGATTTGTAGATAAACCTTCTACATCGTATCGATTTGATGCTAAATGATATGTATCGCATGGATTTTGAAGCTATCCCGTTTGATTCGTCTGCATTTGCAGCTATATCACTTATATCACAAGTGTTTAAAGCTAAATCATTTGTTTCGCATGGATTTGAATCTAAACCTTCTACATCGCATTGATTTGAAGCTAAATCATGTGTTTCGCTTGGATTTGAAGCTAAACCTTCCACATCGCATTGATTTGAAGCTAAATCATGTGTTTCGCTTGGATTTGAAGCTAAACCTTCTACATCGCATTGATTTGAAGATAAATCATGTGTTTGGCATGGATTTCATGCTAACTCGTTCGTTTCGCCTGCATTTGATGCTATATCACTTATATCGCAAATATCTGAAGCTAAATCATTTGTTTCGCTTGGATTTCAAGCTAAACCTTCTACATCGCATTGATTTGAAGATAAATTATGTGTTTCGCATGGATTTGAAGGTAACTCGTTAGTTTCGCCTGTATTTGAAGCTATATCACTTATATCGCAAGTATCTGAACCTTAATCATTTGTTTCGCATGGATTTGAATCTAAGCCTTCTATTTCGCATAGATTTAAAGATAAATGATGTGTATCGCATGGATTTTGAAGCTATCCCGTTTGATTCGTCTGCATTTGCAGCTATATCACTTATATCACAAGTGTTTGAAACTAAATCATTTGTTTCGCATGGATTTGAATCTAAACCTTCTACATCGCATTGATTTGCAGCTAAATCATGTGTTTCGCATGGATTTGAAGCTAACTCGTTTGTTTCGTCTGCATTTGAAGCTATATCAATTGTATCGCAAGTATCCGAAGATAAATCATTTGTTTCGCATGGATTTCAAGCTAAACCTTCTACATCGCATTGATTTGAAGCTAAATCATGTGTTTTGCATGGATTTGATGCTAACTCGTTTGTTTCCCCTGCATTTGAAGCTATATCACTTATACCGCATGTATCTGATGAAAGATCAAGTGTAACGGATGGATTTGAAGCTAATCCTTCTACTTCGAATTGATTTGAAGCTAAATCATGTGTTTCGCATGGATTCGAAGCTAACTCGTTTGTTTCGCATGCTGTTGAAGCTATATCACCTATATCCCAAGTGTTTGAAAGTAAATTATTTGTTTCGCCTGGATTTGAAGTTAAACCTTCTAAATCGCACTGATTTGAAGCTAAATCGTGTGATTCGCTTGGATTGGAAGCTAAGTCGTTTGACTCGTCTGCATTTCAAGCTGTATCACTTATATCGCAAGTATCTGAATCTAAATCAGTTGTGTCTCATGGATTTGAAGCAAAACCTTCTACATCGCATTGATTTGCAGCTAAATCATGTGTTTCGCATGGATTTGAAGCTAACTCGTTTGTTTCGCCTTCATTTGAAGCTATATCACTTATATCCCAAGCGTTTGAAAGTAAATCATTTGTTTCGCACGGATTTGAAGCTAAACCTTCATACATGGCAATGCTTTGAAGCTAAATCATGTGTTTTGCTTGGATTTGAAGCTAACTCGTTTGTTTCCCCTGCATTTGAAGCTATATCACTTATATCGCAAGTATCTCAAGCTGAATCATTTGTGTCGCATGGATTTGAAGCTAAACCTTCATACATGGCATTGCTTTGAAGCTAAATCATGTGATTCGCTTGGATTTGAAGCTGACTCGTTTGTTTCGTCTGCATTTGTAGCTATATCAATTGTATCGCAAGTATCCGAAGATAAATCATTTGTTTCGCATGGATTTCAAGCTAAACCTTCTACATCGCATTGATTTAATGCTAAATCATGTGTTTCGCTTGGATTGGAAGCTAACTCGTTTATTTCGTCTGCATTTGAAGCTGTATCAATTATATCGCAAGCATCTGAAGCTATATCATTTGTGTCTCATGGATTTGAAGCTAAACCTTCTACATAGCATTGATTTGCAGCTAAATCGTGTGTTTCGCATGGATTTGAAGCTAACTCGTTTGTTTTCTGCATTTGAAGCTATATCACTTATATCCCAAGTGTTTGAAGCTCAATCATTTGCTTCGCATGGATTTTAAGCTAATCCTTCTACATCGCATTGATTTGCAGCTAAATCGTGTGTTTCGCATGGATTTGAAGCTAACTCGTTTGTTTTCTGCATTTGAATCTATATCACATATATCCCAAGTGTTTGAAGCTCAATCATTTGCTTCGCATGGATTTTAAGCTAATCCTTCTACATCGCATTGATTTGAAGCTAAATTATGTGTTTCGCATGGATTTGGAGCTAACTCGTTTGTTTCCCCTGCATTTGAAGCTATATCACTTATATCGCAAGTATCTGAATCTAAATCATTTGTGTCGCATGGATTTGAAGCAAAACCTTTTACATAGCATCGATTTGCAGCTAAATCATGTGATTCGCTTGGATTTAAAGCTAACTCGTTTGTTTCCCCTGCATTTGAAGCTATATCGCTTATATCGCAAGTATCTAAAGTTAAATCATTTGTTTCGCATGGATTTGAAGCTAAACGTTCTACATAGCATTGATTTGCAGCTAAATCATGTGTTTCGCTTGGATATGAAGCTAACTCGTTTGTTTCCGTCTGCATTTGAAACTATATCACTTATATCCCAAGTTTTGAGGCTAAATCATTTGTTTCGCATGGATTTGAAGCTAATTCTTCTACATCGTATTGATTTAAAGCTGAATCATGTGTTTCGCTTGGATATGAAGCTATCTCGTTTGTTTCCGTCTGCATTTGAAGCTATCTCACTTGTACCGCAAGTATCTGAAGCTAAATCATTTGTGTCTCATGGATTTGAAGCTAAACCTTCTACAAAGCATTGATTTGCAGCTAAATCGTGTGTTTCGCATGGATTTGAAGCTAATTCGTTTGTTTTCTGCATTTGAAGCTATATCACATATATCCCAAGTGTTTGAAGCTCAATCATTTGCTTCGCATGGATTTTAAGCTAATCCTTCTACATCGCATTGATTTGAATCTAAATTATGTGTTTCGCATGGATTTGAAGCTGACTCGTTTGTTTCGTCTGCATTTGAAGCTATATCAATTTTATCGCAAGTATCCGAAGATAAATCATTTGTTTCGCATGGATTTCAAGCTAAACCTTCTACATCGCTTTGATTTAATGCTAAATCATGTGTTTCGCTTGGATTGGAAGCAAACTCGTTTATTTCGTCTGCATTTGAAGCTGTATCAATTATATCGCAAGCATCTGAAGCTATATCATTTGTGTCTCATGGATTTGAAGCTAAACCTTCTACATAGCATTGATTTGCAGCTAAATCGTGTGTTTCGCATGGATTTGAAGCTAACTCGTTTGTTTTCTGCATTTGAAGCTATATCACTTATATCCCAAGTGTTTGAATCTGAATCATTTGCTTCGCATGGATTTTAAGCTAATCCTTCTACATCGCATTGATTTGCAGCTAAATCGTGTGTTTCGCATGGATTTGAAGCTAACTCGTTTGTTTTCTGCATTTGAAGCTATATCACATATATCCCAAGTGTTTGAAGCTCAATCATTTGCTTCGCATGGATTTTAAGCTAATCCTTCTACATCGCATTGATTTGAAGCTAAATTATGTGTTTCGCATGGATTTGGAGCTAACTCGTTTGTTTCCCCTGCATTTGAAGCTATATCACTTATATCGCAAGTATCTGAATCTAAATCATTTGCGTCGCATGGATTTGAAGCAAAACCTTTTACATAGCATCGATTTGCAGCTAAATCATGTGATTCGCTTGGATTTAAAGCTAACTCGTTTGTTTCCCCTGCATTTGAAGCTATATCGCTTATATCGCAAGTATCTAAAGTTAAATCATATGTTTCGCATGGATTTGAAGCTAAACGTTCTACATAGCATTGATTTGCAGCTAAATCATGTGTTTCGCTTGGATATGAAGCTAACTCGTTTGTTTCCGTCTGCATTTGAAACTATATCACTTATATCCCAAGTTTTGAAGCTAAATCATTTATTTCGCATGGATTTGAAGCTAATTCTTCTACATCGTATTGATTTAAAGCTGAATCATGTGTTTCGCTTGGATATGAAGCTATCTCGTTTGTTTCCGTCTGCATTTGAAGCTATATCACTTATATCGGTAGTATCTGAAGCTAAATCATTTGTTTCGCATGGATTTGAAGTTAAACCTTCTGCATCGCACTGATTTGCAGCTAAATCATGTGATTCGCATGGAATGGAAGCTAACTCGTTTGTTTCGTCAGTATTTGAAGCTATACCACTTATATCCCAAGTGTTTGAAGCTATCTCGTTTGTTTCCCCTGCATTTGACGCTATGTCACTTATATCGCAAGTATCTGATGTTAAATCATTTGTTTCGTATCGATTTGAAGTTAAACCTTCTACGTCGTATTGATTTGAAGATGAATCATTTGTTATGCATGGATTTGAAGCTAAGCCTTCATACATCGCATTGCTTTGAAGCTAAATCATGTGATTCGCATGGATTTGAAACTAACTCGTCTGTTTCGTCTACATTTGAAGCTATATCACTTACATGCCAAGCGTTTGAAAGTAAATTATTTGTTTCGCCTGGATTTGAAATTAAACCTTCTAAATCGCACTGATTTGAAGCTAAATCGTGTGATTCGCTTGGATTTGAAGTTAACTCGTTTGTTTCCCCTGCATTTGAACTATATCACTTATATCGCAACTATCTGATGTTAAATCATTTGTTTCGCATGGATTTGGAGCTAACTCGTTTGCTTCGTCTGCATTTGAAGCTATATCACTTACATCGCAAGTATCTGATGCTAAATCATTTGTTTCGCATGGATTTTAAGCTAAACGTTCTACATCGCATTGATTTGAAGCTAAATCATGTGATTCGTTTGGATTTGAAGCTAACTCGTTTGTTTCGCCTGCATTTGAAGCTATATCACTTATAACCTAAGTGTTTGAAGCTACATCATTCGTTTCGCATGGATTTGAAGCTATCTTGTTTGTTGCGCATGCATTTGAAGCTATATCATTTATATCGCAAGTATTTGAAGCCAAATCATTTGTGTCACATGGATTTGAAGCTACACCTTCTACATCGTATTCATTTGATGATAAATCATGTGTATCGCATGGATTTTGAAGCTAACTCGTTTGATTCGTCTGCATTTGCAGCTATAACACTTATATCGCAAGTATCTGAATCTAAATCGTATGTTTCGCATGGAATTGAAACTAAACCTTCTACATAACATTCATTTGAAGCTAAATCATGTGTTTCGCTTGGATTTGAAGCTAAAACTTATACATCGCATTGATTTGAAGCTAAATCATGTGTTTCGCATGGATTTGAAGCTAACTCGTTAGTCTCGTATGCATTTGAACTATATCACTTATATCGCAACTATCTGATGTTAAATCATTTGTGTCTCATGGATTTGAAGCTAAACCTTCTACAAAGCATTGATTTGCAGCTAAATCATGTGTTTTGCATGGATTTGAAGCTAACTCGTTTGCTTCGTCTGCATTTGAAGCTATATCACTTATATCCCAAGTGTTTGAATCTAAATCATTTGTTTCGCATGGATTTGAAGGTAAACCGCCTACATCGCATTGATTTGAAGCTGAATCATGTGTTCCGCTTGGATTTAAAGCTAAACCTTCTACATCGCATTGATTTGAAGCTAAATCATGTGTTTTGCACGGATTTGAAGCAAACTCGTTTGTTTGACCTGCATTTGAAGCTATATCAATTATATCGCCAGTTCCTCTACTAAATCATGTGTTTCGCTTTCACTTGAAGCTAAACTTTCTACATCGCATTGATTTGCAGCTAAATCATGTGTTTCGCATGGATATGAAGATAAACTCGTTTGTTTCGTCTGCATTTGATGCTATATCACTTATATCCCAAGCGTTTGAAAGTAAATTATTTGTTTCGCCTGGATTTGAAGTTAAACCTTCTAAATCGCACTGCTTTGAAGCTAAATCATGTGATTCGCTTGGATTTGAAGCTAACTCGTTTGTTTCGTCTGTATTTGAAGCTATATCACTTATATCGCTAGTATATGAAGCTAAATCATTTGTTTCGCATGGATTTGAAGTTAAACCTTCTGCATCGCACTGATTTGCAGCTAAATCATGTGATTCGCATGGAATGGAAGCTAACTCGTTTGTTTCGTCAGTATTTGAAGCTATACCACTTATATCCCAAGTGTTTGAAGCTATCTCGTTTGTTTCCCCTGCATTTGACGCTATGTCACTTATATCGCAAGTATCTGATGTTAAATCATTTGTTTCGTATCGATTTGAAGTTAAACCTTCTACGTCGTATTGATTTGAAGCTGAATCATTTGTTATGCATGGATTTGAAGCTAAGCCTTCATACATCGCATTGCTTTGAAGCTAAATCATGTGATTCGCATGGATTTGAAACTAACTCGTCTGTTTCGTCTACATTTGAAGCTATATCACTTACATGCCAAGCGTTTGAAAGTAAATTATTTGTTTCGCCTGGATTTGAAATTAAACCTTCTAAATCGCACTGATTTGAAGCTAAATCGTGTGATTCGCTTGGATTTGAAGTTAACTCGTTTGTTTCCCCTGCATTTGAACTATATCACTTATATCGCAACTATCTGATGTTAAATCATTTGTTTCGCATGGATTTGGAGCTAACTCGTTTGCTTCGTCTGCATTTGAAGCTATATCACTTACATCGCAAGTATCTGATGCTAAATCATTTGTTTCGCATGGATTTTAAGCTAAACGTTCTACATCGCATTGATTTGAAGCTAAATCATGTGATTCGTTTGGATTTGAAGCTAACTCGTTTGTTTCGCCTGCATTTGAAGCTATATCACTTATAACCTAAGTGTTTGAAGCTACATCATTCGTTTCGCATGGATTTGAAGCTATCTTGTTTGTTGCGCATGCATTTGAAGCTATATCATTTATATCGCAAGTATTTGAAGCCAAATCATTTGTGTCACATGGATTTGAAGCTACACCTTCTACATCGTATTCATTTGATGATAAATCATGTGTATCGCATGGATTTTGAAGCTAACTCGTTTGATTCGTCTGCATTTGCAGCTATAACACTTATATCGCAAGTATCTGAATCTAAATCGTATGTTTCGCATGGAATTGAAACTAAACCTTCTACATAACATTCATTTGAAGCTAAATCATGTGTTTCGCTTGGATTTGAAGCAAACTCGTTTGTTTGACCTGCATTTGAAGCTATATCAATTATATCGCCAGTTCCTCTACTAAATCATGTGTTTCGCTTTCACTTGAAGCTAAACTTTCTACATCGCATTGATTTGCAGCTAAATCATGTGTTTCGCATGGATATGAAGATAAACTCGTTTGTTTCGTCTGCATTTGATGCTATATCACTTATATCCCAAGCGTTTGAAAGTAAATTATTTGTTTCGCCTGGATTTGAAGTTAAACCTTCTAAATCGCACTGCTTTGAAGCTAAATCATGTGATTCGCTTGGATTTGAAGCTAACTCGTTTGTTTCGTCTGTATTTGAAGCTATATCACTTATATCGCTAGTATATGAAGCTAAATCATTAGTGTCTCATGGATTTGAAGCGAAACCTTCTACATAGCATTGATTTGAAGCTTAATCATGTGTTTCGTATGGATTTGAAGCTAACTCGTTTGTTTCCCCTGCATTTGAAACTATATCACTTATATCGCAACTATCTGATGTTAAATCATTTGTGTCGCATGGATTTGAAGCTAAACTTTCTATATCGCGTTGATTTGAAGCTAAATCATGTGATTTGCTTGGATTGGAAGCTAACTCGTTTGCTTCGTCTGCATTTGAAGCTGTATCACTTATATCGCAAGTATCTGAATCTAAATCATTTGTGTCTTATGGATTTGAAGCAAAACCTTTTACATAGCATTGATTTGCAGCTAAATCATGTGATTCGCTTGGATTTAAAGCTAACTCGTTGGTTTCCCCTGCATTTGAAGCTATATCACTTACATCGCAAGTATCTAAAGCTAAATCATTTGTTTCGCATGGATTGGAAGCTAAACCTTCTACTTCGCATTGATTTAGAGCTAAATCATGTGTTTCGTTTGGATTGGAAGCTAACTCGTTTATTTCGTCTGCATTTGTAGCTGTATTACTTATATCGCAAGAATCTGAAGCTAAATCATTTGTGTCTAATGGATTTGAAGCCAAACCTTCTGCAACGCATTGATTTGCAGCTAAATCATGTGATTCGCATGGATTTGAAGCTAACTCGTTAGTTTCGCCTGCATTTGAAGCTATATCACTTATACCGCTAGTATCTGAACCTAAATCATTTGTTTCGCATGGATTTGAAGCTAAGCCTTCATACATCGCATTGCTTTGAAGCTAAATCATGTGATTCGCATGGATTTGAATCTAACTCGTCTGTTTCGTCTGCATTTGAAGCTATATCCCTTATATCCCAAGCGTTTGAAAGGAAATTATTTGTTTCGCCTGGATTTGAAATTAAACCTTCTAAATCGCACTGATTTGAAGCTAAATCGTGTGATTCGCTTGGATTTGAAGTTAACTCGTTTGTTTCCCCTGCATTTGAAACTATATCACTTATATCACAACTATCTGATGTTAAATCATTTGTTTCGCATGGATTTGAAGCAAAGCCTCCTACATCGCATTGAATTGAAGCTTCATCATGTGTTTTGCATGATTTTGAAGCTAACTCGTTTGTTTCTCCGGCATTTGAATCTATATCGCTTATATCGCATGTATCTGATGCTAAATCATTTGTTTCGCATGGATTTGAAGCTAAACCTTCTACATGGCATTGATTTGAAGCTAAATCATGTGATTCGTTTGGATTTGAAGCTAGCTCGTTTGTTTCGCCTGCATTTGAAGCTATGTCACTTATATCGCAAGTGTCTGAAGCTAAGTCATTGGTTTCGCATGGATTTGTAGCTAAACCTTCTGCATCGCATTAATTTTAATTAAATCATGTGTTTCGCATGGAATTGAAGCTAACTGGTTTGTTTCGTCTGCATTTGGAGTTGTGCCACTTATATCGCTAGTATCTGAAGCTAAACCATTGGTTTCGCATGGATTTGAAGCTAAACCATATACATCGCATTGATTTGAAGCTAAATCATGTGTTTCGCTTCGATATGAAGCCAAGTCGTTTGTTTCGTCTGCATTTGATGCGATATCAATTGTATCGCAAGTATCTGAAGCTAAATCATTTGGGTCGCTTGGATTTGAAGTTAACTCGATTCTTCCTCCTGCATTTGAAGCTATATCACTTATATCTCATGTATCTGATGCTAATTAATTTGTGTCGCATGGATTTGAAGCAAAACCTTCAACATCGCATTGATTTGAGGCTAAACCTTCTACATCGCATTAATTTTAACTAAATCATGTGTTTCGCATGGAACTGAAGCTATCTGGTTTGTTGCGTCTGCATTTGAAGCTATGCCACTTATATCGCAAGTATCTGAAGCTAAATCATGTGTTTCGAATGGATTTGAAGATATCTCGTTTGTGTCGACTGCATTTAAAGCTATACCATTTATATCGCAAGCATTTGAAGCTAATTCATTTGCGTCGCATGGATTTGATGCTAAGCCTACTGCTTCGCATTGGTTTGAAGCAAAATCTTGTGTTTCGCTTGGATTCGAAGCTAAATCATGTGTTTCGCGTGGATTTGAAGCTAAGCCTTCTACTTCGCATTGATTTGAAGCTAAATCGTGTGTTTCTCTTGAATTTGAAGCTAAATCATGTGTTTCGCTTGGATTTGAATCTAACTGGTTTGTTTCGCCTGCATTTGAATCCATATCACTTATATTTGCAAGCATTTGAAGCTAATTCATTTGCGTCGCATGGATTTGAAGGTAAGCCTTCTACTTCGCATTGATTTGAAGCTAAATCACATGTTTCGCTTGGATTTGAAGATAATTCGTTTGTTTCGCATGCAGTTGAAGCTAAATCATGTATATCACAAGTATTTGAAACCAAACCATTTGTTTTGCATGGATTTGACGCCATTCCTACCACTTCGCATTGATTTGAACCTAAGTCATGTGTTTCGCATGGATGTGGAGCTAACTCGTTTGTTCCTCCTGCATTTGAAGCTATATCACTTATTTCGCTTGCATCTGATGCTAAATCATTTGTGTCGCATGGATTTCAAGCTAAACCTTCTACATCGCATTGATTTGAATCTAAACCTTCTACATCACATTGAATTGAAGCTACATCATATGTTTCGCTTGGAGTTGAAGCTAGCTCGTTTGTTTAGTCTGCATTTGAAGCTATATCACTTATATCGCAAGTATTTGAAGAAAAATCATGTGTTTTGCATGGATTTAAAGCTAACTCGATTGATTCGTCTGCAATTGATGCTATATCACTTATATCCCAAGTGTATGAACCTAAATCATTTGTTTCGCATTGATTTGAAGCTAAACCTTCTACATCGCATTGATTCGAAACTAAATCATGTGTTTCGCTTAGATATGATGCTAACTCGTTTGTATCGTGTGCAATTGAATCTATATCACTTATAACCCAAGTGTTTAAAGCTATATCATTTGTTTCGCATGAATTTGAAGCTAAACCTTCTACATTGCATTGATTTGAAGCTGACTTGTTTGTTTCGTCTGCATTTCATGCTATATCACTTATATCCCAACTGTTTGAAGCTAACTCATTTGTTTCGCATGGATTTGAAGCTGCACCTTCTACATCGCATTGATTTGCAGCTAAATCATGTGATTCGCTTGGATTTGGAGCTAACTCGTTTGTATCTCCTGCATTTGAAACTATATCACTTATATCGCAAGTATCTGAACCTAAATCATGTGTTTCGCATAGATTAGAAGCTAAACCTTCTACATCGCATTGATTTGGAGCTAAATCATGTGTTTTGCATGGATTTGAAGCTAACTCGTCTGTTTTCCCTGCACTTGAAGCTATATCACTTGTATCGCAAGTATCTGTAGCAAAATCATTTGTGTCGCATGGATTTGAAGCTAAACCTTCTACATCGCATTGATTTGCAGCTAAGTCATGTGTTGCGCTTGGACGTGAAGCTAACTCGTTTGTTTCGTTAGCACTTGAAGCTATATCACTTATATCGCAAGTATCTGAAGCAAAATCATTTGTGTCGCATGGATATGAAGCTAATGCTTCTACATAGCATTGATTTGAAGCTGAATCATGTATTTTGCTTGGATTTAAAGCTAACTCATTTGTTTCGCCTGCATTTGAAGCTATATCACTTATATCGTAAGTATCTGAAGCAAAATCATTTGTTTCGCATGAATTTGTAGCTAAACCTTCTACATGGCATTGATTTGAAGCTAAATCATGTGATTCGTTTGGATTTGAAGCTAGCTCGTTTGTTTCGCCTGCATTTGAAGCTATGTCACTTATATCGCAAGTGTCTGAAGCTAAGTCATTGGTTTCGCATGGATTTGTAGCTAAACCTTCTGCATCGCATTAATTTTAATTAAATCATGTGTTTCGCATGGAATTGAAGCTAACTGGTTTGTTTCGTCTGCATTTGGAGTTGTGCCACTTATATCGCTAGTATCTGAAGCTAAACCATTGGTTTCGCATGGATTTGAAGCTAAACCTTATACATCGCATTGATTTGGAGCTAAATCATGTGTTCCGCTTCGATATGAAGCCAAGTCGTTTGTTTCGTCTGCATTTGATGCGATATCAATTGTATCGCAAGTATCTGAAGCTAAATCATTTGGGTCGCTTGGATTTGAAGTTAACTCGATTCTTCCTCCTGCATTTGAAGCTATATCACTTATATCTCATGTATCTGATGCTAATTAATTTGTGTCGCATGGATTTGAAGCAAAACCTTCAACATCGCATTGATTTGAAGGTAAACCTTCTACATCGCATTTATTTGAAGCTAAATCGTGTGTTTCGCATGGAGTTGAATCTAACTAACATATATGATAAGTATTTGTTGCTAAACCCTTTGTTTCACATGGATTTGAAGCTAATCCTTCTACTTTGAATCGATTTGAAGCTAAACCTTGTACATCGCATTGATTTGCTGCTAAATCATGTGTTTAGCATGGAATTGAAGCTAACTGGTTTGTTTCGTCGGTATTTGAAACTATGTCACTTATATCGCAAGTATATGAAGCTAAATAATTGGTTTCGCATGGATTTGAGGCTAAACCTTCTACATCGCATTAATTTTAACTAAATCATGTGTTTCGCATGGAACTGAAGCTATCTGGTTTGTTGCGTCTGCATTTGAAGCTATGCCACTTATATCGCAAGTATCTGAAGCTAAATCATGTGTTTCGAATGGATTTGAAGATATCTCGTTTGTGTCGACTGCATTGAAAGCTATACCATTTATATCGCAAGCATTTGAAGCTAATTCATTTGCGTCGCATGGATTTGATGCTAAGCCTACTGCTTCGCATTGGTTTGAAGCAAAATCTTGTGTTTCGCTTGGATTCGAAGCTAAATCATGTGTTTCGCGTGGATTTGAAGCTAAGCCTTCTACTTCGCATTGATTTGAAGCTAAATCGTGTGTTTCTCTTGAATTTGAAGCTAAATCATGTGTTTCGCTTGGATTTGAATCTAACTGGTTTGTTTCGCCTGCATTTGAATCCATATCACTTATATTTGCAAGCATTTGAAGCTAATTCATTTGCGTCGCATGGATTTGAAGGTAAGCCTTCTACTTCGCATTGATTTGAAGCTAAATCACATGTTTCGCTTGGATTTGAAGATAATTCGTTTGTTTCGCATGCAGTTGAAGCTAAATCATGTATATCACAAGTATTTGAAACCAAACCATTTGTTTTGCATGGATTTGACGCCAATCCTACCACTTCGCATTGATTTGAACCTAAGTCATGTGTTTCGCATGGATTTGGAGCTAACTCGTTTGTTCCTCCTGCATTTGAAGCTATATCACTTATTTCGCTTCCATCTGATGCTAAATCATTTGTGTCGCATGGATTTCAAGCTAAACCTTCTACATCGCATTGATTTGAATCTAAACCTTCTACATCACATTGAATTGAAGCTACATCATATGTTTCGCTTGGAGTTGAAGCTAGCTCGTTTGTTTAGTCTGCATTTGAAGCTATATCACTTATATCGCAAGTATTTGAAGAAAAATCATGTGTTTTGCATGGATTTAAAGCTAACTCGATTGATTCGTCTGCAATTGATGCTATATCACTTATATCCCAAGTGTATGAACCTAAATCATTTGTTTCGCATTGATTTGAAGCTAAACCTTCTACATCGCATTGATTCGAAACTAAATCATGTGTTTCGCTTAGATATGATGCTAACTCGTTTGTATCGTGTGCAATTGAATCTATATCACTTATAACCCAAGTGTTTAAAGCTATATCATTTGTTTCGCATGAATTTGAAGCTAAACCTTCTACATTGCATTGATTTGAAGCTGACTTGTTTGTTTCGTCTGCATTTCATGCTATATCACTTATATCCCAACTGTTTGAAGCTAACTCATTTGTTTCGCATGGATTTGAAGCTGCACCTTCTACATCGCATTGATTTGCAGCTAAATCATGTGATTCGCTTGGATTTGGAGCTAACTCGTTTGTATCTCCTGCATTTGAAACTATATCACTTATATCGCAAGTATCTGAACCTAAATCATGTGTTTCGCATAGATTAGAAGCTAAACCTTCTACATCGCATTGATTTGGAGCTAAATCATGTGTTTTGCATGGATTTGAAGCTAACTGGTTTGTTTCGTCTGCATTTGGAGTTGTGCCACTTATATCGCTAGTATCTGAAGCTAAACCATTGGTTTCGCATGGATTTGAAGCTAAACCTTCTACATCGCATTGATTTGAAGCTAAACCATGTGTTTCGCTTGGATATGAAGCTAACTCGTTTGTTTGATCTGCATTTGAAGCTATATCACTTATATCGCAAGTATCTGAATCTAAATCATTTGTGTCGCATTGATTTGAAGCTAAGCCTTCTACTTCGCATTGATTTGGAGCTAAATCATTCGTTTGCCATGAATTTGGAGCTAACTCGTTCGTTTCACCTGCATTTGAAGCTATATCACTTATATCGCAAGTATCTGAAGATAATCCTTCTACATCGCATTGATTTGCAGCTAAATCATGTGTTTCGCATGGATTTGTAGCAAATATTCTACATCGCACCGATTTGAAGCTAAATCATGTCTTGCGATTGGATATGAAGCTAACTCGATTGATTCGTCTGCATTTGAAACTATTTCTCTTATATCACAAGTGTTTGATGCTAAATCAATTGTTTCGCATGGATTTGAAGCTAAACCTTCTACATCGGATTGATTTGAAGCTTAATCATGTGTTTCGCTTGGACATGTAGCTCACTCGTTTGTTTAGTCAGCACTTGAAGCTATATCACTAATATCGCAAGTATCTGAAGCTAAATCATTAGTGTCGCATGGATTTGATGCTAAACCTTCTACATAGCATTGATTTGAAGCTAAATCATATGTATCTCATGGATTTTGAAGGTAACTCGATTGATTCTTCTGCCTTTGAAGCTATATCACTTATATCGCAAGTATCTTATGCTAAATAATTTGTTTCGCATGAATTTGAAGCTAAACCTTCTACATCGCATTTATTTGCAGCTAAGGCATGTGCTGCGCTTGGATTTGAAGCTATAACTTCTACATCGCATTGATTTGCAGCTAAATCATGTGTTTTGCATGGATTTGATGCTAACTGGTTTGTTTCCCTTGCATTTGAAGCTATATCAGATTTACCGCATGTATCAGATACTAAATCATTTGTTTCGCATGGATTTGAAGATAAACCTTCTACATCGCATTGATTTGAAGCTAAATCATGTGTTTTGCATGGATTTTATGCTAACTCGTTTGTTTCCCCTGCATTTGATGCTATATCACTTATATCGCATGTATCTGATGCTAAATCATTTGTTCGTCATGGTTTTGAAGCTAAACCTTCTACATCGCATTGATTTGAAGCTTAATCATGTGTTTTGCATGGATTTGAAGTTAACTCGTTTGTTTCTCCTGCATTTGAAGCTATACCAATTATATCGCATGAATCTGATGCTAAGTCATTTGTGTCGCATGGATTTGATGCTAAACCTTCTACATCGCATTGATTTGAAGTTAAACCTTCTACATCGCATTGATTTGAAGCTAAATCATGTGATTCGCATGGAGTTGAAGCTAAACCTTCTACATCGCATTGATTTGCTACTAAATCTTGTGTTTCGCATGGATTTGAACTAACTCGGTTGTTGCGCATGCAGATGGATCTAAATAACGTATAACATAAGCATTTGTAGCTAACCCTTTTGTTTCGTATGGATTTGAAACTAAACCTTCTACATCGCATTGTATTGAAACTTAATCATGTGTTTCACTCGGATTTGAATCTAGACCTTCTACATCGCATTGATTTGAAGCTGAATCATGTGTTTCATATAGATTTGATGCTAACTCGTTTGTTTCCCCTGCATTTGAAGCTATATCAGATACATCGCAAGTATCTGATGCTAAATCATTTGTTTCGCCTGGAGCTGAAGCTAAACCTTCTACATCGCATAGATTTGGAGCTAACTCGTTTGTTTCGTCTGCATTTGAAGCTACATCACTTATATCGCAAGTATTTCAAGAAAAATCATGTGTTTTGCATGGATTTGAAGCTAACTCATTTGTTTCGTCTGCATTTGCAGCTATATCACGTATATCTCAAGTGTTTGAAGCTAAATCATTTGTTTCGTATGGATTTGAAGCTAAACCTTCTACTTCGCATTGATTTGAAGCTAAATCATTTGTGTAGCATGTATTGGAAGCTATTCCTTCTACTTCGCATTGATTTGAAGCTAAATCATTTGTGTAGCATGTATTGGAAGCTATTCCTTCTACTTCGCAATGATTTGAAGCTTAATCATGTGTATCACGTGGAGTTTGATGCTAACTCGGTTGTTTCGTCTACAGTTGAAGCTATATCACTTATATCGCAAGTATCTGAAGCTAAATCATTTCTTTCGCATAGATTTCAACCTAAACCTTCTACATCACATTAATTTGCAGCTAAATCATGTGTTTCGCATGGATTTGAAGCTATCTCGTTTGTTACGCCTGCAGATGAATCTATATCACTTTTATCGTAAGTATTTGAAGCTAAATCATTTTTTCCGCATGGATTTGAAGCTACGCCTTCTACTACGCATTGATTTGGAGCTAAATCATTCGTTTGCCATGAATTTGGAGCTAACTCGTTCGTTTCACCTGCATTTGAAGCTATATCACTTATATCGCAAGTATCTGAAGATAATCCTTCTACATCGCATTGATTTGCAGCTAAATCATGTGTTTCGCATGGATTTGTAGCAAATATTCTACATCGCACCGATTTGAAGCTAAATCATGTCTTGCGATTGGATATGAAGCTAACTCGATTGATTCGTCTGCATTTGAAACTATTTCTCTTATATCACAAGTGTTTGATGCTAAATCAATTGTTTCGCATGGATTTGAAGCTAAACCTTCTACATCGGATTGATTTGAAGCTAAATCATGTGTTTCGCTTGGACATGTAGCTCACTCGTTTGTTTAGTCAGCACTTGAAGCTATATCACTAATATCGCAAGTATCTGAAGCTAAATCATTAGTGTCGCATGGATTTGATGCTAAACCTTCTACATAGCATTGATTTGAAGCTAAATCATATGTATCTCATGGATTTTGAAGGTAACTCGATTGATTCTTCTGCCTTTGAAGCTATATCACTTATATCGCAAGTATCTTATGCTAAATAATTTGTTTCGCATGAATTTGAAGCTAAACCTTCTACATCGCATTTATTTGCAGCTAAGTCATGTGCTGCGCTTGGATTTGAAGCTATAACTTCTACATCGCATTGATTTGCAGCTAAATCATGTGTTTTGCATGGATTTGATGCTAACTGGTTTGTTTCCCCTGCATTTGAAGCTATATCAGATTTACCGCATGTATCAGATACTAAATCATTTGTTTCGCATGGATTTGAAGATAAACCTTCTACATCGCATTGATTTGAAGCTAAATCATGTGTTTTGCATGGATTTTATGCTAACTCGTTTGTTTCCCTTGCATTTGATGCTATATCACTTATATCGCATGTATCTGATGCTAAATCATTTGTTCGTCATGGTTTTGAAGCTAAACCTTCTACATCGCATTGATTTGAAGCTTAATCATGTGTTTTGCATGGATTTGAAGTTAACTCGTTTGTTTCTCCTGCATTTGAAGCTATACCAATTATATCGCATGAATCTGATGCTAAGTCATTTGTGTCGCATGGATTTGATGCTAAACCTTCTACATCGCATTGATTTGAAGTTAAACCTTCTACATCGCATTGATTTGAAGCTAAATCATGTGATTCGCATGGAGTTGAAGCTAAACCTTCTACATCGCATTGATTTGCTACTAAATCTTGTGTTTCGCATGGATTTGAACTAACTCGGTTGTTGCGCATGCAGATGGATCTAAATAACGTATAACATAAGCATTTGTAGCTAACCCTTTTGTTTCGTATGGATTTGAAACTAAACCTTCTACATCGCATTGTATTGAAACTTAATCATGTGTTTCACTCGGATTTGAATCTAGACCTTCTACATCGCATTGATTTGAAGCTGAATCATGTGTTTCATATAGATTTGATGCTAACTCGTTTGTTTCCCCTGCATTTGAAGCTATATCAGATACATCGCAAGTATCTGATGCTAAATCATTTGTTTCGCCTGGAGCTGAAGCTAAACCTTCTACATCGCATAGATTTGGAGCTAACTCGTTTGTTTCGTCTGCATTTGAAGCTACATCACTTATATCGCAAGTATTTCAAGAAAAATCATGTGTTTTGCATGGATTTGAAGCTAACTCATTTGTTTCGTCTGCATTTGCAGCTATATCACGTATATCTCAAGTGTTTGAAGCTAAATCATTTGTTTCGTATGGATTTGAAGCTAAACCTTCTACTTCGCATTGATTTGAAGCTAAATCATTTGTGTAGCATGTATTGGAAGCTATTCCTTCTACTTCGCATTGATTTGAAGCTAAATCATTTGTGTAGCATGTATTGGAAGCTATTCCTTCTACTTCGCAATGATTTGAAGCTTAATCATGTGTATCACGTGGAGTTTGATGCTAACTCGGTTGTTTCGTCTACAGTTGAAGCTATATCACTTATATCGCAAGTATCTGAAGCTAAATCATTTCTTTCGCATAGATTTCAACCTAAACCTTCTACATCACATTAATTTGCAGCTAAATCATGTGTTTCGCATGGATTTGAAGCTATCTCGTTTGTTACGCCTGCAGATGAATCTATATCACTTTTATCGTAAGTATTTGAAGCTAAATCATTTTTTCCGCATGGATTTGAAGCTACGCCTTCTACTACGCATTGATTTGGAGCTAAATCATTCGTTTGCCATGAATTTGGAGCTAACTCGTTCGTTTCACCTGCATTTGAAGCTATATCACTTATATCGCAAGTATCTGAAGATAATCCTTCTACATCGCATTGATTTGCAGCTAAATCATGTGTTTCGCATGGATTTGTAGCAAATATTCTACATCGCACCGATTTGAAGCTAAATCATGTCTTGCGATTGGATATGAAGCTAACTCGATTGATTCGTCTGCATTTGAAACTATTTCTCTTATATCACAAGTGTTTGATGCTAAATCAATTGTTTCGCATGGATTTGAAGCTAAACCTTCTACATCGGATTGATTTGAAGCTAAATCATGTGTTTCGCTTGGACATGTAGCTCACTCGTTTGTTTAGTCAGCACTTGAAGCTATATCACTAATATCGCAAGTATCTGAAGCTAAATCATTAGTGTCGCATGGATTTGATGCTAAACCTTCTACATAGCATTGATTTGAAGCTAAATCATATGTATCTCATGGATTTTGAAGGTAACTCGATTGATTCTTCTGCCTTTGAAGCTATATCACTTATATCGCAAGTATCTTATGCTAAATAATTTGTTTCGCATGAATTTGAAGCTAAACCTTCTACATCGCATTTATTTGCAGCTAAGTCATGTGCTGCGCTTGGATTTGAAGCTATAACTTCTACATCGCATTGATTTGCAGCTAAATCATGTGTTTTGCATGGATTTGATGCTAACTGGTTTGTTTCCCCTGCATTTGAAGCTATATCAGATTTACCGCATGTATCAGATACTAAATCATTTGTTTCGCATGGATTTGAAGATAAACCTTCTACATCGCATTGATTTGAAGCTAAATCATGTGTTTTGCATGGATTTTATGCTAACTCGTTTGTTTCCCTTGCATTTGATGCTATATCACTTATATCGCATGTATCTGATGCTAAATCATTTGTTCGTCATGGTTTTGAAGCTAAACCTTCTACATCGCATTGATTTGAAGCTTAATCATGTGTTTTGCATGGATTTGAAGTTAACTCGTTTGTTTCTCCTGCATTTGAAGCTATACCAATTATATCGCATGAATCTGATGCTAAGTCATTTGTGTCGCATGGATTTGATGCTAAACCTTCTACATCGCATTGATTTGCTACTAAATCTTGTGTTTCGCATGGATTTGAACTAACTCGGTTGTTGCGCATGCAGATGGATCTAAATAACGTATAACATAAGCATTTGTAGCTAACCCTTTTGTTTCGTATGGATTTGAAACTAAACCTTCTACATCGCATTGTATTGAAACTTAATCATGTGTTTCACTCGGATTTGAATCTAGACCTTCTACATCGCATTGATTTGAAGCTGAATCATGTGTTTCATATAGATTTGATGCTAACTCGTTTGTTTCCCCTGCATTTGAAGCTATATCAGATACATCGCAAGTATCTGATGCTAAATCATTTGTTTCGCCTGGAGCTGAAGCTAAACCTTCTACATCGCATAGATTTGGAGCTAACTCGTTTGTTTCGTCTGCATTTGAAGCTACATCACTTATATCGCAAGTATTTCAAGAAAAATCATGTGTTTTGCATGGATTTGAAGCTAACTCGTTTGTTTCGTCTGCATTTGCAGCTATATCACGTATATCTCAAGTGTTTGAAGCTATATCATTTGTTTCGCATGGATTTGAAGCTAAACCTTCTAGATCGCATTGACTTGAAGCTAAATCATTTGTTCCGCATAGATTTGAAGATAAGCCTCCTACTTTGAATTGATTTTAAGCTAAATTATATGTTTCGCGTGGATTTTGAAGCTAACACGTTTGATTCGTCTGCATTCGAAGCTATATCACTCATTGCCCAAGTGTTTGAAGCTAAATCGTTTCTTTCTTCTGCATTTCAAGCTATATCACTTATATCACAAGTATCTGAACCTGAATCATGTGTTTCGCTTGGATTTGAAGCTAATTCGTTTGTTTCGTCTGCATTTGAAGCTATATCACTTATATCCCAAGTGTTTGAAGCTAAATCATTTGTTTCGTATGGATTTGAAGCTAAACCTTCTACATCGCATTGACTTGAAGCTAAATCATTTGTTCCGCATAGATTTGAAGATAAGCCTTCTACTTCGAATTGATTTTAAGCTAAATTATGTGTATCGCGTGGATTTTGATGCTAACTCGTTTGAATAGTCTGCATTTAAAGCTATATCACTTATATCGCAAGTATCTGAAGATAAATCGTTTGTGTCGCATGGATTTGAAGCTAAACCTTCTACATAGCTTTGATTTGAAGCTAAATCAAGTGTATCGCTTGGATTTGCAGCCAACGCGTTTGTTTCGCATGCAGTTGAAGCTAAATCATGTATATCACAAGTATTTGATGCTAAACAATTTGTTTCGCATGGATTTGAGGATAAGGCTTCTGATTCGCATTGATGTGAAGCTAAATCATGTGTTTCCCTTGGATTTGAAGGTAAATCATGTGTTTCGCATGGATTTGAAGGTAACTAGTTTGTTTGGCATGCAGTTGAACCTAAATCATATATATCACAAGTATTTGAATCTAAACCATTTGATTCGCATGGATTTGAAGGTAAGCCTACTACTTCGCATTGATTTGAAGTTAAATCATGTGTTCCGCTTGGATTTGAAGCTAACTCGTTTGATTCACATGCAGTTGAATCTAAATCATGTATAACAGAAGTATTTGAAGCCAAGCCATATGTTTCGCATTGATTTGAAGCTAAGCCTACTACTTCGCATTGATTTGAAGCTGAATCATGTACTTCGCATGCATTTGAATCTAACTCGTTTGTTTCGCCTGCATTTGAAGCTATTTCATTTAAACCGTAAGTATTTGAAGCTAAACCATTTGTTTCGCATTGATTTGAAGCTAAGCCTAGTACTTCGCATTGATTCGAAGTGAAATCATGTGTTTCCCTTGGATTTGAAGCTAACTCGTTTGATTCGCATGCAGTTGAATCTACATCATGTATATCACAAGTATTTGAAGCTAAACCGTATGTTTCGCATTGATTTGAAGCTAAGCCTACTACTTCGCATTGATTTGAAGCTGAATCATGTGTTTCGCATGTATTTGAAGCCATCGCGTTTGTTTCGCATGCAGTTGAAGCTAAATCATGTATATCACAAGTATTCGAAGCCAACTCATTTGTGTCGCATGGATTTCAAGCTAATCCTTCTACTTCGCATCGATTTGAAGTTAAATCAAGTGTATCGCTTGGATTTGAAGCCACCGCGTTTGTTTCGCATGCAGTTGAAGCTAAATCATGTATATCACAAGTATTCGAAGCCAAATCATTTGTGTCGCATGGATTTCAAGCTAATCCTTCTACTTCGCATCGATTTGAAGTTAAATCAAGTGTATCGCTTGGATTTGAAGCCAACGCGTTTGTTTCGCATGCAGTTGAACCTAAATCATGTATATCACAAGTATTCGAATCTAATCCATTTGTTTCGCATGGATTTGAAGCTAAGCCTTCTACTTCGCGTTGATTTGAAGCTGAATCATTTGTTTCACTTGGATTTGAAGCTAACTTGGTTTTCTTTGCCTGCAGTTGAAACTATATCACTTATATTCGCAAGTATGTGAAACTAAATCATTCGTTTCTCATTGATTTGAAGCTAAGCCTACTACTTCGCATTGAATTGAAGCTGAATCAAGTGTTTCGCATGGATTTGCTGCTAACTCGTTTGTTTCGGCTGCGTTTAAATCTATTTCATTTAAACCACAAGTATTTGAAGCTAATCCATTTGTTTCGCATGGATTTGAATATAAACCTTCTACTTCTCATTGATTTGAAGCTAAATCAAGTGTATCGATGGATTTGAAGCCAACGCGTTTGTTTCGCATGCAGTTGAAGCTAAATCATGTATATCACAACTATTCGAAGGTAAATCATTTGTGTCGCATGGATTTCAAGCTAATCCTTCTACTTCGCATCGATTTGAAGTTAAATCATGTGTTTCCCTTGGATTTGAAGCTAACTCGTTTGTTTCGCATGTAGTTGAATCTAAATCATGTATATCACAAGTATTCGATGCTAAATCAATTGTGTCGCATGTATTTCAAATTGATCCTTCTCCTTCGCATCGATTTGAAATTAAATCATGTGTTTCCCTTGGATTTGAAGCTAGCTCGTTTGTTTCGGCCGCATTTGAAGCTATTTCAATTAAACCGCAAGTATTTGAAGCTAAATCATTTGTTTCGCATGGATTTGAAGCTAAGCCTACTACTTCGCATTGATTTGAAGCTGAATTACTTGTTTCGCTTGGATTTGAAACTAACTCGTTTGTTTCGCATGCAGTTGAAGCTAAATCATGTTTATCACAAGTATCTGAATCTAAACCATTTGTTTCGCATTGATTTGAAGATAAGCCTTCTACTTGTCATGAAGATGGCTCTAAATCATGTGTTTCGCATGGATTTGAAGCTAACTCGTTTGAATCGCATGGAGTTTAAGCTAAATCATGTATATCACAAGTATCTGAATCTAAACCATTTGATTCGCATGGATTTGAAATTAAGCCTTCTACTTCGCATTTATTTGAAGCTAAATAAAGTTTATCGCTTGGATTTGATGCTACTCGTTTGTTTCGCATGCAGTTGAAGCTAAATCATGTATATCACAAGTATTTGAAGCTAAACAATTTGTTTCGCATGGATTTGAGGATAAGGCTTCTGCTTCGCATTGATGTGAAGCTAAATCATGTGTTTCGCATGGATTTGAAGGTAACTAGTTTGTTTGGCATGCAGTTGAAGCTAAATCATGTATATCACAAGTATTTGAAGCTAAACCGTATGTTTCGCATTGATTTGAAGCTAAGCCTACTACTTCGCATTGATTTGAAGCTGAATCATGTGTTTCGCATGGATTTGCTGCTAACTCGTTTGTTTCGCCTGCGTTTAAATCTATTTCATTTAAACCGCAAGTATTTGAAGCTAAACCATTTGTTTCGCATGGATTTGAATATATGCCTTCTACTTCTCATTGATTTGAAGCTAAATCAAGTGTATCGCTTGGATTTGAAGCCAACGCGTTTGTTTCGCATGCAGTTGAAGCTAAATTATGTATATCACAAGTATTTGAAGCTAAACAATTTGTTTCGCATGGATTTGAGGATAAGGCTTCTGATTCGCATTGATGTGAAGCTAAATCATGTGTTTCCCTTGGATTTGAAGGTAAATCATGTGTTTCGCATGGATTTGAAGGTAACTAGTTTGTTTGGCATGCAGTTGAAGCTAAATCATATATATCACAAGTATTTGAATCTAAACCATTTGATTCGCATGGATTTGAAGGTAAGCCTACTACTTCGCATTGATTTGAAGTTAAATCATGTGTTCCGCTTGGATTTGAAGCTAACTCGTTTGATTCACATGCAGTTGAATCTAAATCATGTATAACAGAAGTATTTGAAGCCAAGCCATATGTTTCGCATTGATTTGAAGCTAAGCCTACTACTTCGCATTGATTTGAAGCTGAATCATGTACTTCGCATGCATTTGAATCTAACTCGTTTGTTTCGCCTGCATTTGAAGCTATTTCATTTAAACCGCAAGTATTTGAAGCTAAACCATTTGTTTCGCATTGATTTGAAGCTAAGCCTACTACTTCGCATTGATTCGAAGTGAAATCATGTGTTTCCCTTGGATTTGAAGCTAACTCGTTTGATTCGCATGCAGTTGAATCTACATCATGTATATCACAAGTATTTGAAGCTAAACCGTATGTTTCGCATTGATTTGAAGCTAAGCCTACTACTTCGCATTGATTTGAAGCTGAATCATGTGTTTCGCATGTATTTGAAGCCATCGCGTTTGTTTCGCATGCAGTTGAAGCTAAATCATGTATATCACAAGTATTCGAAGCCAAATCATTTGTGTCGCATGGATTTCAAGCTAATCCTTCTACTTCGCATCGATTTGAAGTTAAATCATGTGTTTCCCTTGGATTTGAAGCTAACTCGTTTGTTTCGGCCGCATTTGAAGCTATTTCATTTAAACCGCAAGTATTTCAAGCTAAACCATTTGTTTTGCATTGATTTGAAACTAAGCCTACTACTTCGCATTTATTTGAAGCTAAATAAAGTGTATCGCTTGGATTTGATGCTAACTCGTTTGTTTCGCATGCAGTTGAAGCTAAATCATGTATATCACAAGTATTCGAATCTAATCCATTTGTTTCGCATGGATTTGAAGCTAAGCCTTCTACTTCGCGTTGATTTGAAGCTGAATCATTTGTTTCGCTTGGATTTGAAGCTAACTTGGTTTTTTTCGCCTGCAGTTGAAACTATATCACTTATATTCGCTAGTATGTGAAACTAAATCATTCGTTTCTCATTGATTTGAAGCTAAGCCTACTACTTCGCATTGATTTGAAGCTGAATCATGTGTTTCGCATGGATTTGCTGCTAACTCGTTTGTTTCGCCTGCGTTTAAATCTATTTCATTTAAACCGCAAGTATTTGTAGCTAATCCATTTGTTTCACATGGATTTGAATATAAGCCTTCTACTTCTCATTGATTTGAAGCTAAATCTAGTGTATCGCTTGGATTTGAAGCCACCGCGTTTCTTTCGCATGCAGTTGAATCAAAATCATGTATGTCACAAGTATTTGAAGCTAAACCATTTGTTTCGCATTGATTTGAAGCTAAGCCTACTACTTCGCATAGATTTGAAGTTAAATCATGTGTTTCCCTTTGATTTGAAACTAACTCGTTTGTTTCGCATGCAGTTGAAGCTAAATCATGTATATCACAAGTATTTGAAGCTAAAACATTTGATTCGCATTGATTTGAAGCTAAGCCTACTACTTCGCATTGATTTGAAGTTAAATCATGTGTTTCCCTTTGATTTGAAGCTATCTCGTTTGTTTCGCATGCAGTTGAAACTAGATCATGTTTATCACAAGTATTTGAAGCTAAACCATTTGTTTCGCATTGATTAGAAGCTAAGCCTACTACTTCGCATTGATTTGAAGCTAAATAAAGTGTTTCGCTTGGATTTGATGCTAACTCGTTTGTTTCGCATGCAGTTGAAGCTAAATCATGTATATCACAAGTATTTGAAGCTAAACAATTTGTTTCACATGGATTTGAGGATAATGCTTCTGCTTCGCATTGATGTGAAGCTAAATCATGTGTTTCGCATGGATTTGAAGGTAACTCGTTTGTTTGGCATGCAGTTGAAGCTAAATCATGTATATCACAAGTATTCGAATCTAATCCATTTGTTTCGCATGGATTTGAAGCTAAGTCTTCTACTTCACGTTGACTTGAAGCTGAATCATTTGTTTCGCTTGGATTTGAAGCTAACTTGTTTTTTTCGCCTGCAGTTGGAACTATATCACTTATATTCGCAAGTATGTGAAACTAAATCATTCGTTTCGCACGGATTTGAAGCTAAGTCTTCTGCTTCGCATTGATTTGAATTGAAATCATGTGTTTCCCGTAGATTTGAAGCTAACTCGTTTGATTCGCATGCAGTTGAATCTACATCATGTATATCACAAGTATTTGAAGCTAAACCGTATGTTTCGCATTGATTTGAAGCTAACTTGTTTTTTTTTCGCCTGCAGTTGAAACTATATCACTTATATTCGCAAGTATGTGAAACTAAATCATTCGTTTCGCACGGATTTGAAGCTAAGCCTTCTACTTCTCATTGATTTGAAGCTAAATCAAGTGTATCGCTTGGATTTGAAGCCAACGCGTTTGTTTCGCATGCAGTTGAACCTAAATCATGTATATCACAAGTATTCGAATCTAATCCATTTGTTTCGCATGGATTTGAAGCTAAGCCTTCTACTTCGCGTTGATTTGAAGCTGAATCATTTGTTTCGCTTGGATTTGAAGCTAACTTGGTTTTCTTTGCCTGCAGTTGAAGCTATATCACTTATATTCGCAAGTATGTGAAACTAAATCATTCGTTTCTCATTGATTTGAAGCTAAGCCTACTACTTCGCATTGAATTGAAGCTGAATCATGTGTTTCGCATGGATTTGCTGCTAACTCGTTTGTTTCGGCTGCGTTTAAATCTATTTCATTTAAACCACAAGTATTTGAAGCTAATCCATTTGTTTCGCATGGATGTGAATATAAGCCTTCTACTTCTCATTGATTTGAGGCTAAATCTAGTGTATCGCTTGGATTTGAAGCCAACGCGTTTCTTTCGCATGCAGTTGAATGTAAATCATGTATATCACAAGTATTTGAAGCTAAACAATTTGTTTCGCATGGATTTGAGGATAAGGCTTCTGCTTCGCATTGATGTGAAGCTAAATCATGTGTTTCGCATGTATTTGAAGGTAACTAGTTTGTTTGGCATGCAGTTGAAGCTAAATCATGTATATCACAAGTATTTGAATCTAATCCATTTGTTTCGCATGGATTTGAAGCTAAGCCTTCTACGTCGCGTTGATTTGAAGCTGAATCATTTGTTTCGCTTGGATTTGAAGCTAACTTGTTTTTTTTCGCCTGCAGTTGAAACTATATCACTTATATTCGCAAGTATGTGAAACTAAATCTTTCGTTTCGCATGGATTTGAAGCTAAGTCTTCTGCTTCGCATTGATTTGAAACTAAATCATGTGTTTCGCATGGATTTGAAGCTATCTCGTTTGTTTCGCATGCAGTAGAAGATAAATCATGTATATCACAAGTATTTGAAGCTAAACCATTTGTTTCGCATGGATTTGTGGATATGGCTCCTGCTTCGCATTGATGTGAAGCTAAATCATGTGTTTCGCATGGATTTGAAGCTAACTCGTTTGTTTGGCATGCAGTTGAAGCTAAATCATGTATATCACAAGTATTTGAATCTAAACCATTTGATTCGCATGGATTTGAAGCTAAGCCTACTACTTCGCATTGATTTGAAGTTAAATCATGTGTTCCGCTTGGATTTAAAGCTAACTCGTTTGATTCGCATGCAGTTGAATCTAAATCATGTATAAGAGAAGTATTTGAAGCCAAAACATATGTTTCGCATTGATTTGAAGCTAAGCCTACTACTTCGGATTTATTTGAAGCTAAATCATGTGTTCCGCTTGGGTTTGAAGCTAACTCGTTTGATTCGCATGCAGTTGAATCTAAATCATGTATAAGAGAAGTATTTGAAGCCAAAACATATGTTTCGCATTGATTTGAAGCTAAGCCTACTACTTCGCATTGATTTGAAGCTGCATCATGTACTTCGCATGCATTTGAATCTAACTCTTTTTTTTCGCCTGCATTTGAAACTATATCACTTATTTTCGCAAGTATGTGAAACTAAATCATTCGTTTCGCATGGATTTGAATATAAGCCTTCTATTTCTCATTGATTTGAAGCTAAATCTAGTGTATCGCTTGGATTTGAAGCCAACGCGTTTCTTTCGCATGCAGTTGAAGCTAAATCATGTATATCACAAGTATTTGAATCTAAACCATTTGATTCGCATGGATTTGAAGCTAAGCCTTCTACTGCGCGTTGATTTGAAGCTGAATCATTTGTTTCGCTTGGATTTGAAGCTAACTTGGTTTTTTCGCCTGCAGTTGAAACTATATCACTTATATTCGCAAGTATGTGAAACTAAATCATTCGTTTCTCATTGATTTGAAGCTAAGCCTACTACTTCGCATTGATTTGAAGCTGAATCATGTGTTTCGCATGGATTTGCTGCTAAATCGTTTGTTTCGGCTGCGTTTAAATCTATTTCATTTAAACCGCAAGTATTTGAAGCTAATCCATTTGTTTCGCATGGATGTGAATATAAGCCTTCTACTTCTCATTGATTTGAAGCTAAATCTAGTGTATCGCTTGGATTTGAAGCCAACGCGTTTCTTTCGCATGCAGTTGAATGTAAATCATGTATATCACAAGTATTTGAAGCTAAACAATTTGTTTCGCATGGATTTGAAGCTAAGCCTACTACTTCGGATTGATTTGAAGTTAAATCATGTGTTCCGCTTGGATTTAAAGCTAACTCGTTTGATTCGCATGCAGTTGAATCTAAATCATGTATAACAGAAGTATTTGAAGCCAAACCATATGTTTCGCATTGATTTGTAGCTAAGCCTACTACTTCGCATTGATTTGAAGCTGAATCATGTACTTCGCATGCATTTGAATCTAACTCGTTTGTTTCGCCTGCATTTGAAGCTATTTCATTTAAACCGCAAGTATTTGAAGCTAAACCATTTGTTTCGCATTGATTTGAAGCTAAGCCTACTACTTCGCATTGATTTGAAGTGAAATCATGTGTTTCCCGTGGATTTGAAGCTAACACGTTTCATTCACATGCAGTTGAATCTACATCATGTGTAACAGAAGTATTTGAAGCTAAACCATTTGTTTCGCATGGATTTGAATATATGCCTTCTACTTCTCATTGATTTGAAGCTAAATCAAGTGTATCGCTTGGATTTGAAGCCAACGCGTTTGTTTCGCATGCAGTTGAAGCTAAATCATGTATATCACAAGTATTTGATGCTAAACAATTTGTTTCGCATGGATTTGAGGATAAGGCTTCTGATTCGCATTGATGTGAAGCTAAATCATGTGTTTCCCTTGGATTTGAAGGTAAATCATGTGTTTCGCATGGATTTGAAGGTAACTAGTTTGTTTGGCATGCAGTTGAACCTAAATCATATATATCACAAGTATTTGAATCTAAACCATTTGATTCGCATGGATTTGAAGGTAAGCC
Organism: Megalopta genalis; assembly: GCF_051020955.1. NCBI lineage: Eukaryota > Metazoa > Arthropoda > Insecta > Hymenoptera > Halictidae > Megalopta > Megalopta genalis. The sequence continues at coordinate 96,993 of NW_027476309.1, read as the reverse complement.
TACTACTTCGCATTGATTTGAAGTTAAATCATGTGTTCCGCTTGGATTTGAAGCTAACTCGTTTGATTCACATGCAGTTGAATCTAAATCATGTATAACAGAAGTATTTGAAGCCAAGCCATATGTTTCGCATTGATTTGAAGCTAAGCCTACTACTTCGCATTGATTTGAAGCTGAATCATGTACTTCGCATGCATTTGAATCTAACTCGTTTGTTTCGCCTGCATTTGAAGCTATTTCATTTAAACCGTAAGTATTTGAAGCTAAACCATTTGTTTCGCATTGATTTGAAGCTAAGCCTAGTACTTCGCATTGATTCGAAGTGAAATCATGTGTTTCCCTTGGATTTGAAGCTAACTCGTTTGATTCGCATGCAGTTGAATCTACATCATGTATATCACAAGTATTTGAAGCTAAACCGTATGTTTCGCATTGATTTGAAGCTAAGCCTACTACTTCGCATTGATTTGAAGCTGAATCATGTGTTTCGCATGTATTTGAAGCCATCGCGTTTGTTTCGCATGCAGTTGAAGCTAAATCATGTATATCACAAGTATTCGAAGCCAAATCATTTGTGTCGCATGGATTTCAAGCTAATCCTTCTACTTCGCATCGATTTGAAGTTAAATCATGTGTTTCCCTTGGATTTGAAGCTATCTCGTTTGTTTCGCATGCAGTTGAAACTAGATCATGTTTATCACAAGTATTTGAAGCTAAACAATTTGTTTCACATGGATTTGAGGATAATGCTTCTGCTTCGCATTGATGTGAAGCTAAATCATGTGTTTCGCATGGATTTGAAGGTAACTCGTTTGTTTGGCATGCAGTTGAAGCTAAATCATGTATATCACAAGTATTCGAATCTAATCCATTTGTTTCGCATGGATTTGAAGCTAAGCCTTCTACTTCACGTTGATTTGAAGCTGAATCATTTGTTTCGCTTGGATTTGAAGCTAACTTGTTTTTTTCGCCTGCAGTTGAAACTATATCACTTATATTCGCAAGTATGTGAAACTAAATCATTCGTTTCGCATGGATTTGAAGCTAAGTCTTCTGCTTCGCATTGATTTGAAGCTAAATCATGTGTTTCGCATGGATTTGAAGCTATCTCGTTTGTTTCACATGCAGTAGAAGATAAGTCACGTATATCACAAGTATTTGAAGCTAAACAATTTGTTTCGCATGGATTTGCGGATAAGGCTTCTGCTTCGCATTGATGTGAAGCTAAATCATGTGTTTCGCATGGATTTGAAGGTAACTAGTTTTTTTGGCATGCAGTTGAAGCTAAATCATGTATATCACAAGTATTCGAATCTAATCCATTTGTTTCGCATGGATTTGAAGCTAAGCCTTCTACTTCACGTTGATTTGAAGCTGAATCGTTTGTTTCGCTTGGATTTGAAGCTAACTTGTGTTTTTGGCCTGCAGTTGAAACTATATCACTTATATTCGCAAGTATGTGAAACTAAATCATTCGTTTCGCATGGATTTGAAGCTAAGTCTTCTGCTTCGCATTGATTTGAAGCTAAATCATGTGTTTCGCATGGATTTGAAGCTATCTCGTTTGTTTCACATGCAGTAGAAGATAAGTCATGTATATCACAAGTATTTGAAGCTAACCAATTTGTTTCGCATGGATTTGAGGATAAGGCTTCTGCTTCGCATTGATGTGAAGCTAAATCATGTGTTTCGCATGGATTTGAAGGTAACTAGTTTTTTTGGCATGCAGTTGAAGCTAAATCATGTATATCACAAGTATTTGAAGCTAATCCATTTGTTTCGCATGGATTTGAATATAAGCCTTCTACTTCTCATTGATTTGAAGCTAAATCAAGTGTATACTTGGATTTGAAGCCAACGCGATTGTTTCGCATGCAGTTGAAGCTAAATCATGTATATAACAAGTATTCGAAGCTAAATCATTTGTGTGGCATGGATTTCAAGCTAATCCTTCTACTTCGCATAGATTTGAAGTTAAATCATGTGTTTCCCTTTGATTTGAAACTAACTCGTTTGTTTCGCATGCAGTTGAAGCTAAATCATGTATATCACAAGTATTTGAAGCTATAACATTTGATTCGCATTGATTTGAAGCTAAGCCTACTACTTCGCATTGATTTGAAGTTAAATCATGTGTTTCCCTTTGATTTGAAGCTATCTCGTTTGTTTCGCATGCAGTTGAAACTAGATCATGTTTATCACAAGTATTTGAAGCTAAACCATTTGTTTCGCATTGATTAGAAGCTAAGCCTACTACTTCGCATTGATTTGAAGCTAAATAAAGTGTTTCGCTTGGATTTGATGCTAACTCGTTTGTTTCGCATGCAGTTGAAGCTAAATCATGTATATCACAAGTATTTGAAGCTAAACAATTTGTTTCACATGGATTTGAGGATAATGCTTCTGCTTCGCATTGATGTGAAGCTAAATCATGTGTTTCGCATGGATTTGAAGGTAACTCGTTTGTTTGGCATGCAGTTGAAGCTAAATCATGTATATCACAAGTATTCGAATCTAATCCATTTGTTTCGCATGGATTTGAAGCTAAGTCTTCTACTTCACGTTGACTTGAAGCTGAATCATTTGTTTCGCTTGGATTTGAAGCTAACTTGTTTTTTTCGCCTGCAGTTGGAACTATATCACTTATATTCGCAAGTATGTGAAACTAAATCATTCGTTTCGCACGGATTTGAAGCTAAGTCTTCTGCTTCGCATTGATTTGAATTGAAATCATGTGTTTCCCGTAGATTTGAAGCTAACTCGTTTGATTCGCATGCAGTTGAATCTACATCATGTATATCACAAGTATTTGAAGCTAAACCGTATGTTTCGCATTGATTTGAAGCTAACTTGTTTTTTTTTCGCCTGCAGTTGAAACTATATCACTTATATTCGCAAGTATGTGAAACTAAATCATTCGTTTCGCACGGATTTGAAGCTAAGCCTTCTACTTCTCATTGATTTGAAGCTAAATCGAGTGTATCGTTTGGATTTGAAGCCAACGCGATTGTTTCGCATGCAGTTGAAGCTAAATCATGTATATAACAAGTATTCGAAGCTAAATCATTTGTGTGGCATGGATTTCAAGCTAATCCTTCTACTTCGCATCGATTTGAAGTTAAATCATGTGTTTCCCTTGGATTTGAAGCTAACTCGTTTGTTTCGGCCGCATTTGAAGCTATTTCAATTAAACCGCAAGTATTTCAAGCTAAACCATTTGTTTCGCATGGATTTGAATATAAGCCTTCTACTTCTCATTGATTTGAAGCTAAATCAAGTGTATCGCTTGGATTTGAAGCCAACGCGTTTGTTTCGCATGCAGTTGAACCTAAATCATGTATATCACAAGTATTCGAATCTAATCCATTTGTTTCGCATGGATTTGAAGCTAAGCCTTCTACTTCGCGTTGATTTGAAGCTGAATCATTTGTTTCGCTTGGATTTGAAGCTAACTTGGTTTTCTTTGCCTACAGTTGAAGCTATATCACTTATATTCGCAAGTATGTGAAACTAAATCATTCGTTTCTCATTGATTTGAAGCTAAGCCTACTACTTCGCATTGAATTGAAGCTGAATCATGTGTTTCGCATGGATTTGCTGCTAACTCGTTTGTTTCGGCTGCGTTTAAATCTATTTCATTTAAACCACAAGTATTTGAAGCTAATCCATTTGTTTCGCATGGATGTGAATATAAGCCTTCTACTTCTCATTGATTTGAGGCTAAATCTAGTGTATCGCTTGGATTTGAAGCCAACGCGTTTCTTTCGCATGCAGTTGAATGTAAATCATGTATATCACAAGTATTTGAAGCTAAACAATTTGTTTCGCATGGATTTGAGGATAAGGCTTCTGCTTCGCATTGATGTGAAGCTAAATCATGTGTTTCGCATGTATTTGAAGGTAACTAGTTTGTTTGGCATGCAGTTGAAGCTAAATCATGTATATCACAAGTATTTGAATCTAATCCATTTGTTTCGCATGGATTTGAAGCTAAGCCTTCTACGTCGCGTTGATTTGAAGCTGAATCATTTGTTTCGCTTGGATTTGAAGCTAACTTGTTTTTTTTCGCCTGCAGTTGAAACTATATCACTTATATTCGCAAGTATGTGAAACTAAATCTTTCGTTTCGCATGGATTTGAAGCTAAGTCTTCTGCTTCGCATTGATTTGAAACTAAATCATGTGTTTCGCATGGATTTGAAGCTATCTCGTTTGTTTCGCATGCAGTAGAAGATAAATCATGTATATCACAAGTATTTGAAGCTAAACCATTTGTTTCGCATGGATTTGTGGATATGGCTCCTGCTTCGCATTGATGTGAAGCTAAATCATGTGTTTCGCATGGATTTGAAGCTAACTCGTTTGTTTGGCATGCAGTTGAAGCTAAATCATGTATATCACAAGTATTTGAATCTAAACCATTTGATTCGCATGGATTTGAAGCTAAGCCTACTACTTCGCATTGATTTGAAGTTAAATCATGTGTTCCGCTTGGATTTAAAGCTAACTCGTTTGATTCACATGCAGTTGAATCTAAATCATGTGTAACAGAAGTATTTGTAGCCAAGCCATATGTTTCGTATTGATTTGAAGCTAAGCCTACTACTTCGCATTGATTTGAAGCTGAATCATGTACTTCGCATGCATTTGAATCTAACTCGTTTGTTTCGCCTGCAATTGAAGCTATTTCATTTAAACCGCAAGTGTTTGAAGCTAAACCATTTGTTTCGCATTGATTTGAAGCTAAGCCTACTACTTCGCATTGATTTGAAGTGAAATCATGTGTTTCCCTTGGATTTGAAGCTAACTCGTTTGATTCGCATGCGTTTAAATCTATTTCATTTAAACCGCAAGTATTTGAAGCTAAACCATTTGTTTCGCATGGATTTGAATATAAGCCTTCTACTTCTCATTGATTTGAAGCTAAATCAAGTGTATCGCTTGGATTTGAAGCCAACGCGTTTGTTTCGCATGCAGTTGAAGCTAAATCATGTATACCACAAGTATTCGAAGCCAAATCATTTGTGTGGCATGGATTTCAAGCTAATCCTTCTACTTCGCATCGATTTGAAGTTAAATCATGTGTTTCCCTTGGATTTGAAGCTAACTCGTTTGTTTCGGCCGCATTTGAAGCTATTTCAATTAAACCGCAAGTATTTCAAGCTAAACCATTTGTTTTGCATTGATTTGAAGCTAAGCCTACTACTTCGGATTTATTTGAAGCTAAATCATGTGTTCCGCTTGGGTTTGAAGCTAACTCGTTTGATTCGCATGCAGTTGAATCTACATCATGTATATCACAAGTATTTGAAGCTAAACCGTATGTTTCGCATTGATTTGAAGCTAAGCCTACTACTTCGCATTGATTTGAAGCTGAATCATGTGTTTCGCATGTATTTGAAGCCATCGCGTTTGTTTCGCATGCAGTTGAAGCTAAATCATGTATATCACAAGTATTCGAAGCCAACTCATTTGTGTCGCATGGATTTCAAGCTAATCCTTCTACTTCGCATCGATTTGAAGTTAAATCAAGTGTATCGCTTGGATTTGAAGCCAACGCGTTTGTTTCGCATGCAGTTGAAGCTAAATCATGTATATCACAAGTATTCGAAGCCAAATCATTTGTGTCGCATGGATTTCAAGCTAATCCTTCTACTTCGCATCGATTTGAAGTTAAATCATGTGTTTCCCTTGGATTTGAAGCTATCTCGTTTGTTTCGCATGCAGTTGAAACTAGATCATGTTTATCACAAGTATTTGAAGCTAAACAATTTGTTTCACATGGATTTGAGGATAATGCTTCTGCTTCGCATTGATGTGAAGCTAAATCATGTGTTTCGCATGGATTTGAAGGTAACTCGTTTGTTTGGCATGCAGTTGAAGCTAAATCATGTATATCACAAGTATTCGAATCTAATCCATTTGTTTCGCATGGATTTGAAGCTAAGCCTTCTACTTCACGTTGATTTGTAGCTGAATCATTTGTTTCGCTTGGATTTGAAGCTAACTTGTTTTTTTCGCCTGCAGTTGAAACTATATCACTTATATTCGCAAGTATGTGAAACTAAATCATTCGTTTCGCATGGATTTGAAGCTAAGTCTTCTGCTTCGCATTGATTTGAAGCTAAATCATGTGTTTCGCATGGATTTGAAGCTATCTCGTTTGTTTCACATGCAGTAGAAGATAAGTTATGTATATCACAAGTATTTGAAGCTAAACAATTTGTTTCGCATGGATTTGAGGATAAGGCTTCTGCTTCGCATTGATGTGAAGCTAAATCATGTGTTTCGCATGGATTTGAAGGTAACTAGTTTTTTTGGCATGCAGTTGAAGCTAAATCATGTATATCACAAGTATTCGAATCTAATCCATTTGTTTCGCATGGATTTGAAGCTAAGCCTTCTACTTCACGTTGATTTGAAGCTGAATCATTTGTTTCGCTTGGATTTGAAGCTAACTTGTTTTTTTCGCCTGCAGTTGAAACTATATCACTTATATTCGCAAGTATGTGAAACTAAATCATTCGTTTCGCATGGATTTGAAGCTAAGTCTTCTGCTTCGCATTGATTTGAAGCTAAATCATGTGTTTCGCATGGATTTGAAGCTATCTCGTTTGTTTCACATGCAGTAGAAGATAAGTCATGTATATCACAAGTATTTGAAGCTAAACAATTTGTTTCGCATGGATTTGAGGATAAGGCTTCTGCTTCGCATTGATGTGAAGCTAAATCATGTGTTTCGCATGGATTTGAAGGTAACTAGTTTTTTTGGCATGCAGTTGAAGCTAAATCATGTATATCACAAGTATTTGAAGCTAATCCATTTGTTTCGCATGGATTTGAATATAAGCCTTCTACTTCTCATTGATTTGAAGCTAAATCAAGTGTATACTTGGATTTGAAGCCAACGCGATTGTTTCGCATGCAGTTGAAGCTAAATCATGTATATAACAAGTATTCGAAGCTAAATCATTTGTGTGGCATGGATTTCAAGCTAATCCTTCTACTTCGCATCGATTTGAAGTTAAATCATGTGTTTCCCTTGGATTTGAAGCTAACTCGTTTGTTTCGGCCGCATTTGAAGCTATTTCAATTAAACCGCAAGTATTTCAAGCTAAACCATTTGTTTCGCATGGATTTGAATATAAGCCTTCTACTTCTCATTGATTTGAAGCTAAATCAAGTGTATCGCTTGGATTTGAAGCCAACGCGTTTGTTTCGCATGCAGTTGAACCTAAATCATGTATATCACAAGTATTCGAATCTAATCCATTTGTTTCGCATGGATTTGAAGCTAAGCCTTCTACTTCGCGTTGATTTGAAGCTGAATCATTTGTTTCACTTGGATTTGAAGCTAACTTGGTTTTCTTTGCCTGCAGTTGAAACTATATCACTTATATTCGCAAGTATGTGAAACTAAATCATTCGTTTCTCATTGATTTGAAGCTAAGCCTACTACTTCGCATTGAATTGAAGCTGAATCAAGTGTTTCGCATGGATTTGCTGCTAACTCGTTTGTTTCGGCTGCGTTTAAATCTATTTCATTTAAACCACAAGTATTTGAAGCTAATCCATTTGTTTCGCATGGATTTGAATATAAACCTTCTACTTCTCATTGATTTGAAGCTAAATCAAGTGTATCGATGGATTTGAAGCCAACGCGTTTGTTTCGCATGCAGTTGAAGCTAAATCATGTATATCACAACTATTCGAAGGTAAATCATTTGTGTCGCATGGATTTCAAGCTAATCCTACTACTTCGCATTGATTTGAAGTTAAATCATGTGTTCCGCTTGGATTTGAAGCTAACTCGTTTGATTCACATGCAGTTGAATCTAAATCATGTATAACAGAAGTATTTGAAGCCAAGCCATATGTTTCGCATTGATTTGAAGCTAAGCCTACTACTTCGCATTGATTTGAAGCTGAATCATGTACTTCGCATGCATTTGAATCTAACTCGTTTGTTTCGCCTGCATTTGAAGCTATTTCATTTAAACCGCAAGTATTTGAAGCTAAACCATTTGTTTCGCATTGATTTGAAGCTAAGCCTACTACTTCGCATTGATTCGAAGTGAAATCATGTGTTTCCCTTGGATTTGAAGCTAACTCGTTTGATTCGCATGCAGTTGAATCTACATCATGTATATCACAAGTATTTGAAGCTAAACCGTATGTTTCGCATTGATTTGAAGCTAAGCCTACTACTTCGCATTGATTTGAAGCTGAATCATGTGTTTCGCATGTATTTGAAGCCATCGCGTTTGTTTCGCATGCAGTTGAAGCTAAATCATGTATATCACAAGTATTCGAAGCCAAATCATTTGTGTCGCATGGATTTCAAGCTAATCCTTCTACTTCGCATCGATTTGAAGTTAAATCATGTGTTTCCCTTGGATTTGAAGCTAACTCGTTTGTTTCGGCAGCATTTGAAGCTATTTCATTTAAACCGCAAGTATTTCAAGCTAAACCATTTGTTTTGCATTGATTTGAAGCTAAGCCTACTACTTCGCATTTATTTGAAGCTAAATAAAGTGTATCGCTTGGATTTGATGCTAACTCGTTTGTTTCGCATGCAGTTGAAGCTAAATCATGTATATCACAAGTATTCGAATCTAATCCATTTGTTTCGCATGGATTTGAAGCTAAGCCTTCTACTTCGCGTTGATTTGAAGCTGAATCATTTGTTTCGCTTGGATTTGAAGCTAACTTGGTTTTTTTCGCCTGCAGTTGAAACTATATCACTTATATTCGCTAGTATGTGAAACTAAATCATTCGTTTCTCATTGATTTGAAGCTAAGCCTACTACTTCGCATTGATTTGAAGCTGAATCATGTGTTTCGCATGGATTTGCTGCTAACTCGTTTGTTTCGCCTGCGTTTAAATCTATTTCATTTAAACCACAAGTATTTGAAGCTAATCCATTTGTTTCGCATGGATGTGAATATAAGCCTTCTACTTCTCATTGATTTGAAGCTAAATCTAGTGTATCGCTTGGATTTGAAGCCAACGCGTTTCTTTCGCATGCAGTTGAATGTAAATCATGTATATCACAAGTATTTGAAGCTAAACAATTTGTTTCGCATGGATTTGAGGATAAGGCTTCTGCTTCGCATTGATGTGAAGCTAAATCATGTGTTTCGCATGTATTTGAAGGTAACTAGTTTGTTTGGCATGCAGTTGAAGCTAAATCATGTATATCACAAGTATTTGAATCTAATCCATTTGTTTCGCATGGATTTGAAGCTAAGCCTTCTACTTGTCATGAAGATGGCTCTAAATCATGTGTTTCGCATGGATTTGAAGCTAACTCGTTTGAATCGCATGGAGTTTAAGCTAAATCATGTATATCACAAGTATCTGAATCTAAACCATTTGATTCGCATGGATTTGAAATTAAGCCTTCTACTTCGCATTTATTTGAAGCTAAATAAAGTTTATCGCTTGGATTTGATGCTACTCGTTTGTTTCGCATGCAGTTGAAGCTAAATCATGTATATCACAAGTATTTGAAGCTAAACAATTTGTTTCGCATGGATTTGAGGATAAGGCTTCTGCTTCGCATTGATGTGAAGCTAAATCATGTGTTTCGCATGGATTTGAAGGTAACTAGTTTGTTTGGCATGCAGTTGAAGCTAAATCATGTATATCACAAGTATTTGAAGCTAAACCGTATGTTTCGCATTGATTTGAAGCTAAGCCTACTACTTCGCATTGATTTGAAGCTGAATCATGTGTTTCGCATGGATTTGCTGCTAACTCGTTTGTTTCGCCTGCGTTTAAATCTATTTCATTTAAACCGCAAGTATTTGAAGCTAAACCATTTGTTTCGCATGGATTTGAATATATGCCTTCTACTTCTCATTGATTTGAAGCTAAATCAAGTGTATCGCTTGGATTTGAAGCCAACGCGTTTGTTTCGCATGCAGTTGAAGCTAAATCATGTATATCACAAGTATTTGAAGCTAAACAATTTGTTTCGCATGGATTTGAGGATAAGGCTTCTGATTCGCATTGATGTGAAGCTAAATCATGTGTTTCCCTTGGATTTGAAGGTAAATCATGTGTTTCGCATGGATTTGAAGGTAACTAGTTTGTTTGGCATGCAGTTGAAGCTAAATCATATATATCACAAGTATTTGAATCTAAACCATTTGATTCGCATGGATTTGAAGGTAAGCCTACTACTTCGCATTGATTTGAAGTTAAATCATGTGTTCCGCTTGGATTTGAAGCTAACTCGTTTGATTCACATGCAGTTGAATCTAAATCATGTATAACAGAAGTATTTGAAGCCAAGCCATATGTTTCGCATTGATTTGAAGCTAAGCCTACTACTTCGCATTGATTTGAAGCTGAATCATGTACTTCGCATGCATTTGAATCTAACTCGTTTGTTTCGCCTGCATTTGAAGCTATTTCATTTAAACCGCAAGTATTTGAAGCTAAACCATTTGTTTCGCATTGATTTGAAGCTAAGCCTACTACTTCGCATTGATTCGAAGTGAAATCATGTGTTTCCCTTGGATTTGAAGCTAACTCGTTTGATTCGCATGCAGTTGAATCTACATCATGTATATCACAAGTATTTGAAGCTAAACCGTATGTTTCGCATTGATTTGAAGCTAAGCCTACTACTTCGCATTGATTTGAAGCTGAATCATGTGTTTCGCATGTATTTGAAGCCATCGCGTTTGTTTCGCATGCAGTTGAAGCTAAATCATGTATATCACAAGTATTCGAAGCCAAATCATTTGTGTCGCATGGATTTCAAGCTAATCCTTCTACTTCGCATCGATTTGAAGTTAAATCATGTGTTTCCCTTGGATTTGAAGCTAACTCGTTTGTTTCGGCAGCATTTGAAGCTATTTCATTTAAACCGCAAGTATTTCAAGCTAAACCATTTGTTTTGCATTGATTTGAAGCTAAGCCTACTACTTCGCATTTATTTGAAGCTAAATAAAGTGTATCGCTTGGATTTGATGCTAACTCGTTTGTTTCGCATGCAGTTGAAGCTAAATCATGTATATCACAAGTATTCGAATCTAATCCATTTGTTTCGCATGGATTTGAAGCTAAGCCTTCTACTTCGCGTTGATTTGAAGCTGAATCATTTGTTTCGCTTGGATTTGAAGCTAACTTGGTTTTTTTCGCCTGCAGTTGAAACTATATCACTTATATTCGCTAGTATGTGAAACTAAATCATTCGTTTCTCATTGATTTGAAGCTAAGCCTACTACTTCGCATTGATTTGAAGCTGAATCATGTGTTTCGCATGGATTTGCTGCTAACTCGTTTGTTTCGCCTGCGTTTAAATCTATTTCATTTAAACCACAAGTATTTGAAGCTAATCCATTTGTTTCGCATGGATGTGAATATAAGCCTTCTACTTCTCATTGATTTGAAGCTAAATCTAGTGTATCGCTTGGATTTGAAGCCAACGCGTTTCTTTCGCATGCAGTTGAATGTAAATCATGTATATCACAAGTATTTGAAGCTAAACAATTTGTTTCGCATGGATTTGAGGATAAGGCTTCTGCTTCGCATTGATGTGAAGCTAAATCATGTGTTTCGCATGTATTTGAAGGTAACTAGTTTGTTTGGCATGCAGTTGAAGCAAAATCATGTATATCACAAGTATTTGAATCTAATCCATTTGTTTCGCATGGATTTGAAGCTAAGCCTTCTACGTCGCGTTGATTTGAAGCTGAATCATTTGTTTCGCTTGGATTTGAAGCTAACTTGTTTTTTTTCGCCTGCAGTTGAAACTATATCACTTATATTCGCAAGTATGTGAAACTAAATCTTTCGTTTCGCATGGATTTGAAGCTAAGTCTTCTGCTTCGCATTGATTTGAAACTAAATCATGTGTTTCGCATGGATTTGAAGCTATCTCGTTTGTTTCGCATGCAGTAGAAGATAAATCATGTATATCACAAGTATTTGAAGCTAAACCATTTGTTTCGCATGGATTTGTGGATATGGCTCCTGCTTCGCATTGATGTGAAGCTAAATCATGTGTTTCGCATGGATTTGAAGCTAACTCGTTTGTTTGGCATGCAGTTGAAGCTAAATCATGTATATCACAAGTATTTGAATCTAAACCATTTGATTCGCATGGATTTGAAGCTAAGCCTACTACTTCGCATTGATTTGAAGTTAAATCATGTGTTCCGCTTGGATTTAAAGCTAACTCGTTTGATTCGCATGCAGTTGAATCTAAATCATGTATAAGAGAAGTATTTGAAGCCAAAACATATGTTTCGCATTGATTTGAAGCTAAGCCTACTACTTCGGATTTATTTGAAGCTAAATCATGTGTTCCGCTTGGGTTTGAAGCTAACTCGTTTGATTCGCATGCAGTTGAATCTAAATCATGTATAAGAGAAGTATTTGAAGCCAAAACATATGTTTCGCATTGATTTGAAGCTAAGCCTACTACTTCGCATTGATTTGAAGCTGCATCATGTACTTCGCATGCATTTGAATCTAACTCTTTTTTTTCGCCTGCATTTGAAACTATATCACTTATTTTCGCAAGTATGTGAAACTAAATCATTCGTTTCGCATGGATTTGAATATAAGCCTTCTATTTCTCATTGATTTGAAGCTAAATCTAGTGTATCGCTTGGATTTGAAGCCAACGCGTTTCTTTCGCATGCAGTTGAAGCTAAATCATGTATATCACAAGTATTTGAATCTAAACCATTTGATTCGCATGGATTTGAAGCTAAGCCTTCTACTTCGCGTTGATTTGAAGCTGAATCATTTGTTTCGCTTGGATTTGAAGCTAACTTGGTTTTTTCGCCTGCAGTTGAAACTATATCACTTATATTCGCAAGTATGTGAAACTAAATCATTCGTTTCTCATTGATTTGAAGCTAAGCCTACTACTTCGCATTGATTTGAAGCTGAATCATGTGTTTCGCATGGATTTGCTGCTAAATCGTTTGTTTCGGCTGCGTTTAAATCTATTTCATTTAAACCGCAAGTATTTGAAGCTAATCCATTTGTTTCGCATGGATGTGAATATAAGCCTTCTACTTCTCATTGATTTGAAGCTAAATCTAGTGTATCGCTTGGATTTGAAGCCAACGCGTTTCTTTCGCATGCAGTTGAATGTAAATCATGTATATCACAAGTATTTGAAGCTAAACAATTTGTTTCGCATGGATTTGAAGCTAAGCCTACTACTTCGGATTGATTTGAAGTTAAATCATGTGTTCCGCTTGGATTTAAAGCTAACTCGTTTGATTCGCATGCAGTTGAATCTAAATCATGTATAACAGAAGTATTTGAAGCCAAACCATATGTTTCGCATTGATTTGTAGCTAAGCCTACTACTTCGCATTGATTTGAAGCTGAATCATGTACTTCGCATGCATTTGAATCTAACTCGTTTGTTTCGCCTGCATTTGAAGCTATTTCATTTAAACCGCAAGTATTTGAAGCTAAACCATTTGTTTCGCATTGATTTGAAGCTAAGCCTACTACTTCGCATTGATTTGAAGTGAAATCATGTGTTTCCCGTGGATTTGAAGCTAACACGTTTCATTCACATGCAGTTGAATCTACATCATGTGTAACAGAAGTATTTGAAGCTAAACCATTTGTTTCGCATGGATTTGAATATATGCCTTCTACTTCTCATTGATTTGAAGCTAAATCAAGTGTATCGCTTGGATTTGAAGCCAACGCGTTTGTTTCGCATGCAGTTGAAGCTAAATCATGTATATCACAAGTATTTGATGCTAAACAATTTGTTTCGCATGGATTTGAGGATAAGGCTTCTGATTCGCATTGATGTGAAGCTAAATCATGTGTTTCCCTTGGATTTGAAGGTAAATCATGTGTTTCGCATGGATTTGAAGGTAACTAGTTTGTTTGGCATGCAGTTGAACCTAAATCATATATATCACAAGTATTTGAATCTAAACCATTTGATTCGCATGGATTTGAAGGTAAGCCTACTACTTCGCATTGATTTGAAGTTAAATCATGTGTTCCGCTTGGATTTGAAGCTAACTCGTTTGATTCACATGCAGTTGAATCTAAATCATGTATAACAGAAGTATTTGAAGCCAAGCCATATGTTTCGCATTGATTTGAAGCTAAGCCTACTACTTCGCATTGATTTGAAGCTGAATCATGTACTTCGCATGCATTTGAATCTAACTCGTTTGTTTCGCCTGCATTTGAAGCTATTTCATTTAAACCGTAAGTATTTGAAGCTAAACCATTTGTTTCGCATTGATTTGAAGCTAAGCCTAGTACTTCGCATTGATTCGAAGTGAAATCATGTGTTTCCCTTGGATTTGAAGCTAACTCGTTTGATTCGCATGCAGTTGAATCTACATCATGTATATCACAAGTATTTGAAGCTAAACCGTATGTTTCGCATTGATTTGAAGCTAAGCCTACTACTTCGCATTGATTTGAAGCTGAATCATGTGTTTCGCATGTATTTGAAGCCATCGCGTTTGTTTCGCATGCAGTTGAAGCTAAATCATGTATATCACAAGTATTCGAAGCCAACTCATTTGTGTCGCATGGATTTCAAGCTAATCCTTCTACTTCGCATCGATTTGAAGTTAAATCAAGTGTATCGCTTGGATTTGAAGCCACCGCGTTTGTTTCGCATGCAGTTGAAGCTAAATCATGTATATCACAAGTATTCGAAGCCAAATCATTTGTGTCGCATGGATTTCAAGCTAATCCTTCTACTTCGCATCGATTTGAAGTTAAATCATGTGTTTCCCTTGGATTTGAAGCTATCTCGTTTGTTTCGCATGCAGTTGAAACTAGATCATGTTTATCACAAGTATTTGAAGCTAAACAATTTGTTTCACATGGATTTGAGGATAATGCTTCTGCTTCGCATTGATGTGAAGCTAAATCATGTGTTTCGCATGGATTTGAAGGTAACTCGTTTGTTTGGCATGCAGTTGAAGCTAAATCATGTATATCACAAGTATTCGAATCTAATCCATTTGTTTCGCATGGATTTGAAGCTAAGCCTTCTACTTCACGTTGATTTGAAGCTGAATCATTTGTTTCGCTTGGATTTGAAGCTAACTTGTTTTTTTCGCCTGCAGTTGAAACTATATCACTTATATTCGCAAGTATGTGAAACTAAATCATTCGTTTCGCATGGATTTGAAGCTAAGTCTTCTGCTTCGCATTGATTTGAAGCTAAATCATGTGTTTCGCATGGATTTGAAGCTATCTCGTTTGTTTCACATGCAGTAGAAGATAAGTCATGTATATCACAAGTATTTGAAGCTAAACAATTTGTTTCGCATGGATTTGCGGATAAGGCTTCTGCTTCGCATTGATGTGAAGCTAAATCATGTGTTTCGCATGGATTTGAAGGTAACTAGTTTTTTTGGCATGCAGTTGAAGCTAAATCATGTATATCACAAGTATTCGAATCTAATCCATTTGTTTCGCATGGATTTGAAGCTAAGCCTTCTACTTCACGTTGATTTGAAGCTGAATCGTTTGTTTCGCTTGGATTTGAAGCTAACTTGTGTTTTTGGCCTGCAGTTGAAACTATATCACTTATATTCGCAAGTATGTGAAACTAAATCATTCGTTTCGCATGGATTTGAAGCTAAGTCTTCTGCTTCGCATTGATTTGAAGCTAAATCATGTGTTTCGCATGGATTTGAAGCTATCTCGTTTGTTTCACATGCAGTAGAAGATAAGTCATGTATATCACAAGTATTTGAAGCTAACCAATTTGTTTCGCATGGATTTGAGGATAAGGCTTCTGCTTCGCATTGATGTGAAGCTAAATCATGTGTTTCGCATGGATTTGAAGGTAACTAGTTTTTTTGGCATGCAGTTGAAGCTAAATCATGTATATCACAAGTATTTGAAGCTAATCCATTTGTTTCGCATGGATTTGAATATAAGCCTTCTACTTCTCATTGATTTGAAGCTAAATCAAGTGTATACTTGGATTTGAAGCCAACGCGATTGTTTCGCATGCAGTTGAAGCTAAATCATGTATATAACAAGTATTCGAAGCTAAATCATTTGTGTGGCATGGATTTCAAGCTAATCCTTCTACTTCGCATCGATTTGAAGTTAAATCATGTGTTTCCCTTGGATTTGAAGCTAACTCGTTTGTTTCGGCCGCATTTGAAGCTATTTCAATTAAACCGCAAGTATTTCAAGCTAAACCATTTGTTTCGCATGGATTTGAATATAAGCCTTCTACTTCTCATTGATTTGAAGCTAAATCTAGTGTATCGCTTGGATTTGAAGCCACCGCGTTTCTTTCGCATGCAGTTGAATCAAAATCATGTATGTCACAAGTATTTGAAGCTAAACCATTTGTTTCGCATTGATTTGAAGCTAAGCCTACTACTTCGCATAGATTTGAAGTTAAATCATGTGTTTCCCTTTGATTTGAAACTAACTCGTTTGTTTCGCATGCAGTTGAAGCTAAATCATGTATATCACAAGTATTTGAAGCTATAACATTTGATTCGCATTGATTTGAAGCTAAGCCTACTACTTCGCATTGATTTGAAGTTAAATCATGTGTTTCCCTTTGATTTGAAGCTATCTCGTTTGTTTCGCATGCAGTTGAAACTAGATCATGTTTATCACAAGTATTTGAAGCTAAACCATTTGTTTCGCATTGATTAGAAGCTAAGCCTACTACTTCGCATTGATTTGAAGCTAAATAAAGTGTTTCGCTTGGATTTGATGCTAACTCGTTTGTTTCGCATGCAGTTGAAGCTAAATCATGTATATCACAAGTATTTGAAGCTAAACAATTTGTTTCACATGGATTTGAGGATAATGCTTCTGCTTCGCATTGATGTGAAGCTAAATCATGTGTTTCGCATGGATTTGAAGGTAACTCGTTTGTTTGGCATGCAGTTGAAGCTAAATCATGTATATCACAAGTATTCGAATCTAATCCATTTGTTTCGCATGGATTTGAAGCTAAGTCTTCTACTTCACGTTGACTTGAAGCTGAATCATTTGTTTCGCTTGGATTTGAAGCTAACTTGTTTTTTTCGCCTGCAGTTGGAACTATATCACTTATATTCGCAAGTATGTGAAACTAAATCATTCGTTTCGCACGGATTTGAAGCTAAGTCTTCTGCTTCGCATTGATTTGAATTGAAATCATGTGTTTCCCGTAGATTTGAAGCTAACTCGTTTGATTCGCATGCAGTTGAATCTACATCATGTATATCACAAGTATTTGAAGCTAAACCGTATGTTTCGCATTGATTTGAAGCTAACTTGTTTTTTTTTCGCCTGCAGTTGAAACTATATCACTTATATTCGCAAGTATGTGAAACTAAATCATTCGTTTCGCACGGATTTGAAGCTAAGCCTTCTACTTCTCATTGATTTGAAGCTAAATCAAGTGTATCGTTTGGATTTGAAGCCAACGCGATTGTTTCGCATGCAGTTGAAGCTAAATCATGTATATAACAAGTATTCGAAGCTAAATCATTTGTGTGGCATGGATTTCAAGCTAATCCTTCTACTTCGCATCGATTTGAAGTTAAATCATGTGTTTCCCTTGGATTTGAAGCTAACTCGTTTGTTTCGGCCGCATTTGAAGCTATTTCAATTAAACCGCAAGTATTTCAAGCTAAACCATTTGTTTCGCATGGATTTGAATATAAGCCTTCTACTTCTCATTGATTTGAAGCTAAATCAAGTGTATCGCTTGGATTTGAAGCCAACGCGTTTGTTTCGCATGCAGTTGAACCTAAATCATGTATATCACAAGTATTCGAATCTAATCCATTTGTTTCGCATGGATTTGAAGCTAAGCCTTCTACTTCGCGTTGATTTGAAGCTGAATCATTTGTTTCGCTTGGATTTGAAGCTAACTTGGTTTTCTTTGCCTACAGTTGAAGCTATATCACTTATATTCGCAAGTATGTGAAACTAAATCATTCGTTTCTCATTGATTTGAAGCTAAGCCTACTACTTCGCATTGAATTGAAGCTGAATCATGTGTTTCGCATGGATTTGCTGCTAACTCGTTTGTTTCGGCTGCGTTTAAATCTATTTCATTTAAACCACAAGTATTTGAAGCTAATCCATTTGTTTCGCATGGATGTGAATATAAGCCTTCTACTTCTCATTGATTTGAGGCTAAATCTAGTGTATCGCTTGGATTTGAAGCCAACGCGTTTCTTTCGCATGCAGTTGAATGTAAATCATGTATATCACAAGTATTTGAAGCTAAACAATTTGTTTCGCATGGATTTGAGGATAAGGCTTCTGCTTCGCATTGATGTGAAGCTAAATCATGTGTTTCGCATGTATTTGAAGGTAACTAGTTTGTTTGGCATGCAGTTGAAGCTAAATCATGTATATCACAAGTATTTGAATCTAATCCATTTGTTTCGCATGGATTTGAAGCTAAGCCTTCTACGTCGCGTTGATTTGAAGCTGAATCATTTGTTTCGCTTGGATTTGAAGCTAACTTGTTTTTTTTCGCCTGCAGTTGAAACTATATCACTTATATTCGCAAGTATGTGAAACTAAATCTTTCGTTTCGCATGGATTTGAAGCTAAGTCTTCTGCTTCGCATTGATTTGAAACTAAATCATGTGTTTCGCATGGATTTGAAGCTATCTCGTTTGTTTCGCATGCAGTAGAAGATAAATCATGTATATCACAAGTATTTGAAGCTAAACCATTTGTTTCGCATGGATTTGTGGATATGGCTCCTGCTTCGCATTGATGTGAAGCTAAATCATGTGTTTCGCATGGATTTGAAGCTAACTCGTTTGTTTGGCATGCAGTTGAAGCTAAATCATGTATATCACAAGTATTTGAATCTAAACCATTTGATTCGCATGGATTTGAAGCTAAGCCTACTACTTCGCATTGATTTGAAGTTAAATCATGTGTTCCGCTTGGATTTAAAGCTAACTCGTTTGATTCACATGCAGTTGAATCTAAATCATGTGTAACAGAAGTATTTGTAGCCAAGCCATATGTTTCGTATTGATTTGAAGCTAAGCCTACTACTTCGCATTGATTTGAAGCTGAATCATGTACTTCGCATGCATTTGAATCTAACTCGTTTGTTTCGCCTGCAATTGAAGCTATTTCATTTAAACCGCAAGTGTTTGAAGCTAAACCATTTGTTTCGCATTGATTTGAAGCTAAGCCTACTACTTCGCATTGATTTGAAGTGAAATCATGTGTTTCCCTTGGATTTGAAGCTAACTCGTTTGATTCGCATGCGTTTAAATCTATTTCATTTAAACCGCAAGTATTTGAAGCTAAACCATTTGTTTCGCATGGATTTGAATATAAGCCTTCTACTTCTCATTGATTTGAAGCTAAATCAAGTGTATCGCTTGGATTTGAAGCCAACGCGTTTGTTTCGCATGCAGTTGAAGCTAAATCATGTATACCACAAGTATTCGAAGCCAAATCATTTGTGTGGCATGGATTTCAAGCTAATCCTTCTACTTCGCATCGATTTGAAGTTAAATCATGTGTTTCCCTTGGATTTGAAGCTAACTCGTTTGTTTCGGCCGCATTTGAAGCTATTTCAATTAAACCGCAAGTATTTCAAGCTAAACCATTTGTTTTGCATTGATTTGAAGCTAAGCCTACTACTTCGGATTTATTTGAAGCTAAATCATGTGTTCCGCTTGGGTTTGAAGCTAACTCGTTTGATTCGCATGCAGTTGAATCTACATCATGTATATCACAAGTATTTGAAGCTAAACCGTATGTTTCGCATTGATTTGAAGCTAAGCCTACTACTTCGCATTGATTTGAAGCTGAATCATGTGTTTCGCATGTATTTGAAGCCATCGCGTTTGTTTCGCATGCAGTTGAAGCTAAATCATGTATATCACAAGTATTCGAAGCCAACTCATTTGTGTCGCATGGATTTCAAGCTAATCCTTCTACTTCGCATCGATTTGAAGTTAAATCAAGTGTATCGCTTGGATTTGAAGCCAACGCGTTTGTTTCGCATGCAGTTGAAGCTAAATCATGTATATCACAAGTATTCGAAGCCAAATCATTTGTGTCGCATGGATTTCAAGCTAATCCTTCTACTTCGCATCGATTTGAAGTTAAATCATGTGTTTCCCTTGGATTTGAAGCTATCTCGTTTGTTTCGCATGCAGTTGAAACTAGATCATGTTTATCACAAGTATTTGAAGCTAAACAATTTGTTTCACATGGATTTGAGGATAATGCTTCTGCTTCGCATTGATGTGAAGCTAAATCATGTGTTTCGCATGGATTTGAAGGTAACTCGTTTGTTTGGCATGCAGTTGAAGCTAAATCATGTATATCACAAGTATTCGAATCTAATCCATTTGTTTCGCATGGATTTGAAGCTAAGCCTTCTACTTCACGTTGATTTGTAGCTGAATCATTTGTTTCGCTTGGATTTGAAGCTAACTTGTTTTTTTCGCCTGCAGTTGAAACTATATCACTTATATTCGCAAGTATGTGAAACTAAATCATTCGTTTCGCATGGATTTGAAGCTAAGTCTTCTGCTTCGCATTGATTTGAAGCTAAATCATGTGTTTCGCATGGATTTGAAGCTATCTCGTTTGTTTCACATGCAGTAGAAGATAAGTTATGTATATCACAAGTATTTGAAGCTAAACAATTTGTTTCGCATGGATTTGAGGATAAGGCTTCTGCTTCGCATTGATGTGAAGCTAAATCATGTGTTTCGCATGGATTTGAAGGTAACTAGTTTTTTTGGCATGCAGTTGAAGCTAAATCATGTATATCACAAGTATTCGAATCTAATCCATTTGTTTCGCATGGATTTGAAGCTAAGCCTTCTACTTCACGTTGATTTGAAGCTGAATCATTTGTTTCGCTTGGATTTGAAGCTAACTTGTTTTTTTCGCCTGCAGTTGAAACTATATCACTTATATTCGCAAGTATGTGAAACTAAATCATTCGTTTCGCATGGATTTGAAGCTAAGTCTTCTGCTTCGCATTGATTTGAAGCTAAATCATGTGTTTCGCATGGATTTGAAGCTATCTCGTTTGTTTCACATGCAGTAGAAGATAAGTCATGTATATCACAAGTATTTGAAGCTAAACAATTTGTATCGCATGGATTTGAGGATAAGGCTTCTGCTTCGCATTGATGTGATGCTAAATCATGTGTTTCGCATGGATTTGAAGGTAACTAGTTTTTTTGGCATGCAGTTGAAGCTAAATCATGTATATCACAAGTATTTGAAGCTAATCCATTTGTTTCGCATGGATTTGAATATAAGCCTTCTACTTCTCATTGATTTGAAGCTAAATCAAGTGTATACTTGGATTTGAAGCCAACGCGATTGTTTCGCATGCAGTTGAAGCTAAATCATGTATATAACAAGTATTCGAAGCTAAATCATTTGTGTGGCATGGATTTCAAGCTAATCCTTCTACTTCGCATCGATTTGAAGTTAAATCATGTGTTTCCCTTGGATTTGAAGCTAACTCGTTTGTTTCGGCCGCATTTGAAGCTATTTCAATTAAACCGCAAGTATTTCAAGCTAAACCATTTGTTTCGCATGGATTTGAATATAAGCCTTCTACTTCTCATTGATTTGAAGCTAAATCAAGTGTATCGCTTGGATTTGAAGCCAACGCGTTTGTTTCGCATGCAGTTGAACCTAAATCATGTATATCACAAGTATTCGAATCTAATCCATTTGTTTCGCATGGATTTGAAGCTAAGCCTTCTACTTCGCGTTGATTTGAAGCTGAATCATTTGTTTCACTTGGATTTGAAGCTAACTTGGTTTTCTTTGCCTGCAGTTGAAACTATATCACTTATATTCGCAAGTATGTGAAACTAAATCATTCGTTTCTCATTGATTTGAAGCTAAGCCTACTACTTCGCATTGAATTGAAGCTGAATCAAGTGTTTCGCATGGATTTGCTGCTAACTCGTTTGTTTCGGCTGCGTTTAAATCTATTTCATTTAAACCACAAGTATTTGAAGCTAATCCATTTGTTTCGCATGGATTTGAATATAAACCTTCTACTTCTCATTGATTTGAAGCTAAATCAAGTGTATCGATGGATTTGAAGCCAACGCGTTTGTTTCGCATGCAGTTGAAGCTAAATCATGTATATCACAACTATTCGAAGGTAAATCATTTGTGTCGCATGGATTTCAAGCTAATCCTACTACTTCGCATTGATTTGAAGTTAAATCATGTGTTCCGCTTGGATTTGAAGCTAACTCGTTTGATTCACATGCAGTTGAATCTAAATCATGTATAACAGAAGTATTTGAAGCCAAGCCATATGTTTCGCATTGATTTGAAGCTAAGCCTACTACTTCGCATTGATTTGAAGCTGAATCATGTACTTCGCATGCATTTGAATCTAACTCGTTTGTTTCGCCTGCATTTGAAGCTATTTCATTTAAACCGCAAGTATTTGAAGCTAAACCATTTGTTTCGCATTGATTTGAAGCTAAGCCTACTACTTCGCATTGATTCGAAGTGAAATCATGTGTTTCCCTTGGATTTGAAGCTAACTCGTTTGATTCGCATGCAGTTGAATCTACATCATGTATATCACAAGTATTTGAAGCTAAACCGTATGTTTCGCATTGATTTGAAGCTAAGCCTACTACTTCGCATTGATTTGAAGCTGAATCATGTGTTTCGCATGTATTTGAAGCCATCGCGTTTGTTTCGCATGCAGTTGAAGCTAAATCATGTATATCACAAGTATTCGAAGCCAAATCATTTGTGTCGCATGGATTTCAAGCTAATCCTTCTACTTCGCATCGATTTGAAGTTAAATCATGTGTTTCCCTTGGATTTGAAGCTAACTCGTTTGTTTCGGCAGCATTTGAAGCTATTTCATTTAAACCGCAAGTATTTCAAGCTAAACCATTTGTTTTGCATTGATTTGAAGCTAAGCCTACTACTTCGCATTTATTTGAAGCTAAATAAAGTGTATCGCTTGGATTTGATGCTAACTCGTTTGTTTCGCATGCAGTTGAAGCTAAATCATGTATATCACAAGTATTCGAATCTAATCCATTTGTTTCGCATGGATTTGAAGCTAAGCCTTCTACTTCGCGTTGATTTGAAGCTGAATCATTTGTTTCGCTTGGATTTGAAGCTAACTTGGTTTTTTTCGCCTGCAGTTGAAACTATATCACTTATATTCGCTAGTATGTGAAACTAAATCATTCGTTTCTCATTGATTTGAAGCTAAGCCTACTACTTCGCATTGATTTGAAGCTGAATCATGTGTTTCGCATGGATTTGCTGCTAACTCGTTTGTTTCGCCTGCGTTTAAATCTATTTCATTTAAACCACAAGTATTTGAAGCTAATCCATTTGTTTCGCATGGATGTGAATATAAGCCTTCTACTTCTCATTGATTTGAAGCTAAATCTAGTGTATCGCTTGGATTTGAAGCCAACGCGTTTCTTTCGCATGCAGTTGAATGTAAATCATGTATATCACAAGTATTTGAAGCTAAACAATTTGTTTCGCATGGATTTGAGGATAAGGCTTCTGCTTCGCATTGATGTGAAGCTAAATCATGTGTTTCGCATGTATTTGAAGGTAACTAGTTTGTTTGGCATGCAGTTGAAGCTAAATCATGTATATCACAAGTATTTGAATCTAATCCATTTGTTTCGCATGGATTTGAAGCTAAGCCTTCTACGTCGCGTTGATTTGAAGCTGAATCATTTGTTTCGCTTGGATTTGAAGCTAACTTGTTTTTTTTCGCCTGCAGTTGAAACTATATCACTTATATTCGCAAGTATGTGAAACTAAATCTTTCGTTTCGCATGGATTTGAAGCTAAGTCTTCTGCTTCGCATTGATTTGAAACTAAATCATGTGTTTCGCATGGATTTGAAGCTATCTCGTTTGTTTCGCATGCAGTAGAAGATAAATCATGTATATCACAAGTATTTGAAGCTAAACCATTTGTTTCGCATGGATTTGTGGATATGGCTCCTGCTTCGCATTGATGTGAAGCTAAATCATGTGTTTCGCATGGATTTGAAGCTAACTCGTTTGTTTGGCATGCAGTTGAAGCTAAATCATGTATATCACAAGTATTTGAATCTAAACCATTTGATTCGCATGGATTTGAAGCTAAGCCTACTACTTCGCATTGATTTGAAGTTAAATCATGTGTTCCGCTTGGATTTAAAGCTAACTGGTTTGATTCACATGCAGTTGAATCTAAATCATGTGTAACAGAAGTATTTGTAGCCAAGCCATATGTTTCGCATTGATTTGAAGCTAAGCCTACTACTTCGCATTGATTTGAAGCTGAATCATGTACTTCGCATGCATTTGAATCTAACTCGTTTGTTTCGCCTGCAATTGAAGCTATTTCATTTAAACCGCAAGTGTTTGAAGCTAAACCATTTGTTTCGCATTGATTTGAAGCTAAGCCTACTACTTCGCATTGATTTGAAGTGAAATCATGTGTTTCCCTTGGATTTGAAGCTAACTCGTTTGATTCGCATGCGTTTAAATCTATTTCATTTAAACCGCAAGTATTTGAAGCTAAACCATTTGTTTCGCATGGATTTGAATATAAGCCTTCTACTTCTCATTGATTTGAAGCTAAATCAAGTGTATCGCTTGGATTTGAAGCCAACGCGTTTGTTTCGCATGCAGTTGAAGCTAAATCATGTATACCACAAGTATTCGAAGCCAAATCATTTGTGTGGCATGGATTTCAAGCTAATCCTTCTACTTCGCATCGATTTGAAGTTAAATCATGTGTTTCCCTTGGATTTGAAGCTAACTCGTTTGTTTCGGCCGCATTTGAAGCTATTTCAATTAAACCGCAAGTATTTCAAGCTAAACCATTTGTTTTGCATTGATTTGAAGCTAAGCCTACTACTTCGGATTTATTTGAAGCTAAATCATGTGTTCCGCTTAGGTTTGAAGCTAACTCGTTTGATTCGCATGCAGTTGAATCTAAATCATGTATAAGAGAAGTATTTGAAGCCAAAACATATGTTTCGCATTGATTTGAAGCTAAGCCTACTACTTCGCATTGATTTGAAGCTGCATCATGTACTTCGCATGCATTTGAATCTAACTCTTTTTTTTCGCCTGCATTTGAAACTATATCACTTATTTTCGCAAGTATGTGAAACTAAATCATTCGTTTCGCATGGATTTGAATATAAGCCTTCTATTTCTCATTGATTTGAAGCTAAATCTAGTGTATCGCTTGGATTTGAAGCCAACGCGTTTCTTTCGCATGCAGTTGAAGCTAAATCATGTATATCACAAGTATTTGAATCTAAACCATTTGATTCGCATGGATTTGAAGCTAAGCCTACTACTTCGCATTGATTTGAAGTTAAATCATGTGTTCCGCTTGGATTTGAAGCTAACTCGTTTGATTCACATGCAGTTGAATCTAAATCATGTATAACAGAAGTAATTGAAGCCAAGCCATATGTTTCGCATTGATTTGAAGCTAAGCCTACTACTTCGCATTGATTTGAAGCTGAGCCTACTACTTCGCAATGATTTGAAGTGAAATTATGTGTTTCCCGTGGATTTGAAGCTAACTCGTTTGATTCGCATGCAGTTGAATCTACATCACGTATATCACAAGTATTTGAAGCTAAACCGTATGTTTCGCATTGATTTGAAGCTAAGCCTACTACTTCGCATTGATTTGAAGCTGAATCGTGTGTTTCGCATGGATTTGCTGCTAACTCGTTTGTTTCGCCTGCGTTTAAATCTATTCCATTTAAACCGCAAGTATTTGAAGCTAATCCATTTGTTTTGCATTGATTTGAAGCTAAGCCTACTACTTCGCATTTATTTGAAGCTAAATAAAGTGTATCGCTTGGATTTGATGCTAACTCGTTTGTTTCGCATGCAGTTGGAGCTAAATCATGTATATCACAAGTATTCGAATCTAATCCATTTGTTTCGCATGGATTTGAAGCTAAGCCTTCTACTTCGCGTTGATTTGAAGCTGAATCATTTGTTTCGCTTGGATTTGAAGCTAACTTGGTTTTTTCGCCTGCAGTTGAAACTATATCACTTATATTCGCAAGTATGTGAAACTAAATCATTCGTTTCTCATTGATTTGAAGCTAAGCCTACTACTTCGCATTGATTTGAAGCTGAATCATGTGTTTCGCATGGATTTGCTGCTAAATCGTTTGTTTCGGCTGCGTTTAAATCTATTTCATTTAAACCGCAAGTATTTGAAGCTAATCCATTTGTTTCGCATGGATGTGAATATAAGCCTTCTACTTCTCATTGATTTGAAGCTAAATCTAGTGTATCGCTTGGATTTGAAGCCAACGCGTTTCTTTCGCATGCAGTTGAATGTAAATCATGTATAACACAAGTATTTGAAGCTAAACAATTTGTTTCGCATGGATTTGAAGCTAAGCCTACTACCTCGGATTGATTTGAAGTTAAATCATGTGTTCCGCTTGGATTTAAAGCTAACTCGTTTGATTCGCATGCAGTTGAATCTAAATCATGTATAACAGAAGTATTTGAAGCCAAGCCATATGTTTCGCATTGATTTGAAGCTAAGCCTACTACTTCGCATTGATTTGAAGCTGAATCATGTACTTCGCATGCATTTGAATCTAACTCGTTTGTTTCGCCTGCAATTGAAGCTATTTCATTTAAACCGCAAGTGTTTGAAGCTAAACCATTTGTTTCGCATTGATTTGAAGCTAAGCCTACTACTTCGCATTGATTTGAAGTGAAATCATGTGTTTCCCTTGGATTTGAAGCTAACTCGTTTGATTCGCATGCGTTTAAATCTATTTCATTTAAACCGCAAGTATTTGAAGCTAAACCATTTGTTTCGCATGGATTTGAATATAAGCCTTCTTCTTCTCATTGATTTGAAGCTAAATCAAGTGTATCGCTTGGATTTGAAGCCAACGCGTTTGTTTCGCTTGCAGTTGAAGCTAAATCATGTATACCACAAGTATTCGAAGCCAAATCATTTGTGTGGCATGGATTTCAAGCTAATCCTTCTACTTCGCATCGATTTGAAGTTAAATCATGTGTTTCCCTTGGATTTGAAGCTAACTCGTTTGTTTCGGCCGCATTTGAAGCTATTTCAATTAAACCGCAAGTATTTCAAGCTAAACCATTTGTTTTGCATTGATTTGAAGCTAAGCCTACTACTTCGGATTTATTTGAAGCTAAATCATGTGTTCCGCTTGGGTTTGAAGCTAACTCGTTTGATTCGCATGCAGTTGAATCTAAATCATGTATAAGAGAAGTATTTGAAGCCAAAACATATGTTTCGCATTGATTTGAAGCTAAGCCTACTACTTCGCATTGATTTGAAGCTGCATCATGTACTTCGCATGCATTTGAATCTAACTCTTTTTTTTCGCCTGCATTTGAAACTATATCACTTATTTTCGCAAGTATGTGAAACTAAATCATTCGTTTCGCATGGATTTGAATATAAGCCTTCTATTTCTCATTGATTTGAAGCTAAATCTAGTGTATCGCTTGGATTTGAAGCCAACGCGTTTCTTTCGCATGCAGTTGAAGCTAAATCATGTATATCACAAGTATTTGAATCTAAACCATTTGATTCGCATGGATTTGAAGCTAAGCCTACTACTTCGCATTGATTTGAAGTTAAATCATGTGTTCCGCTTGGATTTGAAGCTAACTCGTTTGATTCACATGCAGTTGAATCTAAATCATGTATAACAGAAGTAATTGAAGCCAAGCCATATGTTTCGCATTGATTTGAAGCTAAGCCTACTACTTCGCATTGATTTGAAGCTGAGCCTACTACTTCGCAATGATTTGAAGTGAAATTATGTGTTTCCCGTGGATTTGAAGCTAACTCGTTTGATTCGCATGCAGTTGAATCTACATCACGTATATCACAAGTATTTGAAGCTAAACCGTATGTTTCGCATTGATTTGAAGCTAAGCCTACTACTTCGCATTGATTTGAAGCTGAATCGTGTGTTTCGCATGGATTTGCTGCTAACTCGTTTGTTTCGCCTGCGTTTAAATCTATTCCATTTAAACCGCAAGTATTTGAAGCTAATCCATTTGTTTTGCATTGATTTGAAGCTAAGCCTACTACTTCGCATTTATTTGAAGCTAAATAAAGTGTATCGCTTGGATTTGATGCTAACTCGTTTGTTTCGCATGCAGTTGGAGCTAAATCATGTATATCACAAGTATTCGAATCTAATCCATTTGTTTCGCATGGATTTGAAGCTAAGCCTTCTACTTCGCGTTGATTTGAAGCTGAATCATTTGTTTCGCTTGGATTTGAAGCTAACTTGGTTTTTTCGTCTGCAGTTGAAACTATATCACTTATATTCGCAAGTATGTGAAACTAAATCATTCGTTTCTCATTGATTTGAAGCTAAGCCTACTACTTCGCATTGATTTGAAGCTGAATCATGTGTTTCGCATGGATTTGCTGCTAAATCGTTTGTTTCGGCTGCGTTTAAATCTATTTCATTTAAACCGCAAGTATTTGAAGCTAATCCATTTGTTTCGCATGGATGTGAATATAAGCCTTCTACTTCTCATTGATTTGAAGCTAAATCTAGTGTATCGCTTGGATTTGAAGCCAACGCGTTTCTTTCGCATGCAGTTGAATGTAAATCATGTATATCACAAGTATTTGAAGCTAAACAATTTGTTTCGCATGGATTTGAAGCTAAGCCTACTACCTCGGATTGATTTGAAGTTAAATCATGTGTTCCGCTTGGATTTAAAGCTAACTCGTTTGATTCGCATGCAGTTGAATCTAAATCATGTATAACAGAAGTATTTGAAGCCAAACCATATGTTTCGCATTGATTTGTAGCTAAGCCTACTACTTCGCATTGATTTGAAGCTGAATCATGTACTTCGCATGCATTTGAATCTAACTCGTTTGTTTCGCCTGCATTTGAAACTATATCACTTATATTCGCAAGTATGTGAAACTAAATCATTCGTTTCGCATGGGTTTGAAGCTAAGCCTACTACTTCGCATTGATTTGAAGTGAAATCATGTGTTTCCCTTGGATTTGAAGCTAACTCGTTTGATTCGCATGCAGTTGAATCTACATCATGTATATCACAAGTATTTGAAGCTAAACCGTACGTTTCGTATTCATTTGAAGCTAAGCCTACTACTTCGCATTGATTTGAAGCTGAATCATGTGTTTCGCATGGATTTGCTGCAAACTCGTTTGTTTCGCCTGCGTTTAAATCTATTTCATTTAAACCGCAAGTATTTGAAGCTAAACCATTTGTTTCGCATGGATTTGAATATAAGCCTTCTACGTCTCATTGATTTGAAGCTAAATCAAGTGTATCGCTTGGATTTGAAGCCAACGCGATTGTTTCGCATGCAGTTGAAGCTAAATCATGTATATAACAAGTATTCGAAGCTAAATCATTTGTGTGGCATGGATTTCAAGCTAATCCTTCTACTTCGCATCGATTTGAAGTTAAATCATGTGTTTCCCTTGGATTTGAAGCTAACTCGTTTGTTTCGGCCGCATTTGAAGCTATTTCAATTAAACCGCAAGTATTTCAAGCTAAACCATTTGTTTCGCATGGATTTGAATATAAGCCTTCTACTTCTCATTGATTTGAAGCTAAATCAAGTGTATCGCTTGGATTTGAAGCCAACGCGTTTGTTTCGCATGCAGTTGAACCTAAATCATGTATATCACAAGTATTCGAATCTAATCCATTTGTTTCGCATGGATTTGAAGCTAAGCCTTCTACTTCGCGTTGATTTGAAGCTGAATCATTTGTTTCGCTTGGATTTGAAGCTAACTTGGTTTTCTTTGCCTGCAGTTGAAACTATATCACTTATATTCGCAAGTATGTGAAACTAAATCATTCGTTTCTCATTGATTTGAAGCTAAGCCTACTACTTCGCATTGAATTGAAGCTGAATCATGTGTTTCGCATGGATTTGCGGCTAACTCGTTTGTTTCGGCTGCGTTTAAATCTATTTCATTTAAACCACAAGTATTTGAAGCTAATCCATTTGTTTCGCATGGATGTGAATATAAGCCTTCTACTTCTCATTGATTTGAAGCTAAATCTAGTGTATCGCTTGGATTTGAAGCCAACGCGTTTCTTTCGCATGCAGTTGAATGTAAATCATGTATATCACAAGTATTTGAAGCTAAACAATTTGTTTCGCATGGATTTGAGCATAAGGCTTCTGCTTCGCTTTGATGTGAAGCTAAATCATGTGTTTCGCATGTATTTGAAGGTAACTAGTTTGTTTGGCATGCAGTTGAAGCTAAATCATGTATATCACAAGTATTTGAATCTAATCCATTTGTTTCGCATGGATTTGAAGCTAAGCCTTCTACGTCGCGTTGATTTGAAGTTGAATCATTTGTTTCGCTTGGATTTGAAGCTAACTTGTTTTTTTTCGCCTGCAGTTGAAACTATATCACTTATATTCGCAAGTATGTGAAACTAAATCTTTCGTTTCGCATGGATTTGAAGCTAAGTCTTCTGCTTCGCATTGATTTGAAACTAAATCATGTGTTTCGCATGGATTTGAAGCTATCTCGTTTGTTTCGCATGCAGTAGAAGATAAATCATGTATATCACAAGTATTTGAAGCTAAACCATTTGTTTCGCATGGATTTGTGGATATGGCTCCTGCTTCACATTGATGTGAAGCTAAATCATGTGTTTCGCATGGATTTGAAGCTAACTCGTTTGTTTGGCATGCAGTTGAAGCTAAATCATGTATATCACAAGTATTTGAATCTAAACCATTTGATTCGCATGGATTTGAAGCTAAGCCTACTACTTCGCATTGATTTGAAGTTAAATCATGTGTTCCGCTTGGATTTAAAGCTAACTCGTTTGATTCACATGCAGTTGAATCTAAATCA
Source organism: Megalopta genalis (assembly GCF_051020955.1). Taxonomy (NCBI): domain Eukaryota; kingdom Metazoa; phylum Arthropoda; class Insecta; order Hymenoptera; family Halictidae; genus Megalopta; species Megalopta genalis. Next base: position 66,110 of record NW_027476309.1, on the reverse strand, counting down.
TGTGTAACAGAAGTATTTGTAGCCAAGCCATATGTTTCGCATTGATTTGAAGCTAAGCCTACTACTTCGCATTGATTTGAAGCTGAATCATGTACTTCGCATGCATTTGAATCTAACTCGTTTGTTTCGCCTGCAATTGAAGCTATTTCATTTAAACCGCAAGTGTTTGAAGCTAAACCATTTGTTTTGCATTGATTTGAAGCTAAGCCTACTACTTCGCATTGATTTGAAGTGAAATCATGTGTTTCCCTTGGATTTGAAGCTAACTCGTTTGATTCGCATGCGTTTAAATCTATTTCATTTAAACCGCAAGTATTTGAAGCTAAACCATTTGTTTCGCATGGATTTGAATATAAGCCTTCTACTTCTCATTGATTTGAAGCTAAATCAAGTGTATCGCTTGGATTTGAAGCCAACGCGTTTGTTTCACATGCAGTTGAAGCTAAATCATGTATACCACAAGTATTCGAAGCCAAATCATTTGTGTCGCATGGATTTCAAGCTAATCCTTCTACTTCGCATCGATTTGAAGTTAAATCATGTGTTTCCCTTGGATTTGAAGCTAACTCGTTTGTTTCAGCCGCATTTGAAGCTATTTCAATTAAACCGCAAGTATTTCAAGCTAAACCATTTGTTTTGCATTGATTTGAAGCTAAGCCTACTACTTCGGATTTATTTGAAGCTAAATCATGTGTTCCGCTTGGGTTTGAAGCTAACTCGTTTGATTCGCATGCAGTTGAATCAACATCATGTATATCACAATTATTTGAAGCTAATCCATTTGTTTCGCATGGATTTGAGGATAAGGCTTCTGCTTCGCATTGATGTGAAGCTAAATCATGTGTTTCGCATGGATTTGAAGGTAACTAGTTTGTTTGGCATGCATTTGAAGCTAAATCATGTATATCACTAGTATTTGAATCTAAACCATTTGATTCGCATGGATTTGAAGCTAAGCCTACTACTTCGCATTGATTTGAAGTTAAATCATGTGTTCCGCTTGGATTTGAAGCTAACTCGTTTGATTCACATGCAGTTGAATCTAAATCATGTATAACAGAAGTATTTGAAGCCAAGCCATATGTTTCGCATTGATTTGAAGCTAAGCCTACTACTTCGCATTGATTTGAAGCTGAGCCTACTACTTCGCAATGATTTAAAGTGAAATTATGTGTTTCCCTTGGATTCGAAGCTAACTCGTTTGATTCGCATGCAGTTGAATCTACATCATGTATATCACAAGTATTTGTAGCTAAACCGTATGTTTCGCATTGATTTGAAGCTAATCCTACTACCTCGCATTGATTTGAAGATGAATCATGTGTTTCGCATGGATTTGCTGCTAACTCGTTTGTTTCGCCTGCGTTTAAATCTATTTCATTTAAACCGCAAGTATTTGAAGCTAAACCATTTGTTTCGCATGGATTTGAATATAAGCCTTCTACTTCTCATTGATTCGAAGCTAAATCAAGTGTATCGCTTGGATTTGAAGCCAACGCGTTTGTTTCGCATGCAGTTGAAGCTAAATCATGTATATCACAAGTATTCGATGCCAAATCATTTGTGTCGCATGGATTTCAAGCTAATCCTTCTACTTCGCATCGATTTGAAGTTAAATCATGTGTTTCCCTTGGATTTGGAGGTAACACGTTTGTTTCGGCCGCATTTGAAGCTATTTCAATTAAACCGCAAGTATTTCAAGCTAAACCATTTGTTTTGCATTGATTTGAAGCTAAGCCTACTACTTCGCATTTATTTGAAGCTAAATCATGTGTTCCGCTTGGGTTTGAAGCTAACTCGTTTGATTCGCATGCATTTGAATCTAACTCGTTTGTTTCGCCTGCAGTTGGAACTAAATCACTTATATTCGCAATTATGTGAATCTAAATCATTCGTTTCGCATGGATTTGAAGCTGAGCCTACTACTTCGCAATGATTTAAAGTGAAATTATGTGTTTCCCTTGGATTTGAAGCTAACTCGTTTGTTTCAACCGTATTTGAAGCTATATCACTTATATCGCAAGTATTTGAATCTAAATCATTTGTTTCGCATGGATTTGAGGATAAGGCTTCTGCTTCGCATTGATGTGAAGCTAAATCATGTGTTTCGCATTGATTTGAAGGTAACTCGCTGGTTTGGCATGCAGTTGAATCGAAATCATGTATATCACAAGTATTTGAATCTAATCCATTTGTTTCGTATGGATTTGAAGCTAAGCCTTCTACTTCGCTTTGATTTGAAGTTGAACCATTTGTTTCGCTTGGATTTGAAGCTAACTTGTTTTTTTTCGCCTGCAGTTGAAACTAAATCACTTATATTCGCAAGTATGTGAATCTAAATCATTCGTTTCGCATGGATTTGAAGCTGAGCCTTCTACTTCGCATTTATTTGAAGCTAAATCATGTTTTTTGCATGGATTTGAAGCTAAACCTTCTACTCCGCATTGATTTGAAGCTCAATCATGTGTTTCGCATGGATTTGAAGCTACCTCGTTTGATTCGCATGCATTTGAATCCTATATCATTTATGTCGCAAGTATTTGATGCTAAATCATTTGTTTCACATGGATTTGAAGGTACACCTTCTACTCCGAAGTGATTTCAAGCTAAATCATTTGTTTCGCATGCATTCGAAGATAAGCCTTCTACTTCGCATTGATTTGAAGCTAAATCATGTGTTTCGTTTGGATTTGAAGCTAACTCGTTTGTTTCGTCTGCATTTGAAGCTATATCATGTATATCACAAGTAATTGAAGCTAAAACGATTGTTTCGCATGGATATGAAGCTATTCTTTCTACTTGGCATGAATTTGAAGCAAAATCATGTGCTTGTCCTGGATTTGAAGCTAACTCGTTTGTTTCGCATGCAGTTGAAGCTAAATCATGTATATCAAAAGTATTAGAAGCTAAATCATTTGATTCTCATGGGTTTGAAGCTAATCCTTCTACTTCCATTGATTTGAAGCTAAATCATGTGATTCGCATGGATTTGAGGCTAACTCGATTGTTTCTCCTGCACTTAAAGCTATATCACTTATATCGCAAGTATTTGAAGCTAAATCATTTGTGTCGCATGGTTTTGAAACTAAGGCTTCTACTTCGCATTGCTTTGATGCTAAATCATGTGTTTCGATTGGATTTGAAGCTAACTCGTTTGTTTCGCCTGCATTTGAAGCTATATCACTTTTATTCGGAAGTATTTGTAGCTAAACCATTTGTCACTCATGGATTTTAAGCTAAGCTTTCTACTTCACATGCATTTGAATCGAAATCATGTGTTTGGCTTGGATTTGAAGCTAACTCGTTTATTTCGCATGCAGTTGAAGCTAAATCATGTATATCACAAGTATCTGAAGCTAAGCCATTTGTTTTTCACATTGATTTGAAGCTAAACCATTTGTTTTTCACATTGATTTGAAGCTAAACCTACTATTTCGCATTGATTTGAAGCTAAATCATGTGTTTCGCAAGGATTTGAAGCTAAATCATGTGTTTCGCTTGGGTTTGAAGCTAACTCGTTTGTTTCGCCTGCATTTGAAGCTAAATCATGTATATCACAAGCATTTGAAGCTATACCATTTGTTTCGCATGCATTCGAAGATAAGCCTTCTACATCGCATTGATTTGAAGCTAAATCATTTGTATCGCAAGCACTTGAAGATAAATCATTTGTTTCGCATGGATTTAAAGATATGCCTCCTACTTCGCATTGATTTGAATCTAAATCATTTGTTTCGCATTGATTTGAAGCTAAGTCTACTACTACGCATTGATTTGAAGCTAAATCATGTGTTTCGCATGGATTTGAAGCTAACTCATTTGTTTCGCCTGCTCTTGAATCTATATCACTTATATCGCAAGTACTTGAAGGTAAATCATTTGTTTCTCACGTATTTGAAGCTAAGTCTTCTACTGCGCATTGATTTGAAGCTAAATAATGTGATTAGCGTGGATTTGAAGCTATCTCGTTTGTTTCGCATGCAGTTGAAGCTAAATCATGTTTATCACAAGTATCTAAATCTAAACCACCTGTCTCGCTAGAATATGAAGCTAAACCATGTGTTTCGAATCAATTGTAAGCCAAAACATGTGTTTCGCATGGATTTGAAGCTAACTCGTTTGATTCGCATGGATTTGAAGCTGAGCCTTCTACTTCGCATTTATTTGAAGCTAAATCATGTGTTTCGCTTGGATTTGAAGCTAACTCGTTTCATTCGCATGCAGTTGACTCTAAATCATGTATATCAGAAGTATTTGAAGCAAAACCATATGTTTCGCATTGATTTGAAGCTAAGCCTACTGCTTCGCATTGATTTGAAGCTGAATCTTGTGTTTCGCTTGGATTTGATACTCACTCGTTTGTTTCGCATGCAGTTGAAGCTATATCACTTATATCGCAAGTATTTGAAGCTGAATCATTTGTTTCTTATGGTTTACAAGTTAAACCTTCTGGATCTCATTGATTTGAAGCTAAATCATGCGTTTCGCCTGCATTTGGCGTTAAAGCTTCTACTCCGCATTGATTTGAAGATAAACCTTCTACTCCGCATTGATTTAAAGCTAAATCATGTGTTTCGCCTGCATTTGACGTTAAAGCTTCTACTCCGCATTGATTTGAAGCTAAATCATGTGTTTTGCATTGATGTGAAGCTAAATCATGTTTTTCGCATGGATTTGAAGGTAAACCTCCTACTTCGCATTGATTTGACAATAATGTGTTTCGCTTGGATTTGAAACTAACTCGTTTGTTTCGCAAGCAGTTGAAGCTAGATCATGTTTATCACAAGTATTTGAAGCTAATCCATTTGTTTCGGATTGATTTGAAGCTAAGCCTACTACTTCGAATTGATATGAAGTTAAATCATGTGTTTCCCTTTGATTTGAAGCTAAATCGTTTGTTTCGCAAGCAGTTGAATCTAAATCATGTATATCAGAAGTATTTGAAGCAAAACCATATGTTTCGCATTGATTTGAAGCTAAGCCTACTACTTCGCATTGATTTGAATCTAAATAAAGTGTTTCGCTTGGATTTGATGCTAACTCATATGTTTCGCATGCAGTTGAAGCTAAATCATGTATATCACAAGTATTTGAAGCTAAACAATTTGTTTCGCATGGATTTGAGGACAAGGCTTCTGCTTCGCATTGATGTGAAGCTAATTCATTTGTTTCGCATGGATTTGAAGCTGTCTCGTTTGTTTCGCATGCAGTAGAAGATAAATCATTTATATCACAAGTATTTAAAGCTAAACCATTTGTTTCGCATGGATTGGAAGATAAGCCTTCTACTTCGCATTGATTTGAAGCTAATTCATGTGAATCGCATGGATTTGAAGCTAAACCATGTGTTTCGCTTGGACTTGAAGCTAACTCGTTTGTTTCGAATGCAGTTGAAGTCAAATCATGTATAACACAAGTATTTGAAGCGGAACCATTTGTTTCGCATGAATATTAATGATAACCATGTGTTTCGCATGAATATTAACCTATCCCATGTGTTTCGATGAATTTGAAGCTAACTCGTTTGTTTCGCACGGATTTGAAGATAAGCCTTCTACTTCGCATTGATTTGTAGCTGAATCATGTGATTTGCATGCATTTGATGCTATATCATTTATACCACATGTATTTGAAGCTAAATCATTTGTTTCGCACGGATTTGAAGCTAACTCGTTTGTTTCGCATGCAGTTGAAGATAAATCATGTATATCACAAGTATTTGAAGCTAAACCATTTGGTTCACATGGATTTGATGCTAATCCTTCTACTTCGCATTGAGTTGAAGCTAATCCATTCGTTTCTAATGGATTTGAAGCTAAGCCTTCTACTCCGCATGAATTTGAAGCTAAATCATGTGTTTCGCATGGATTTGAAGCTACCTCGCTTTTTTCGCATGCAGTTGAAGCTAAATCATGTATATCACAAGTATTTGAAGCTGAACCATTTGTTTCGCATGGATTTGAAGCTAAGCCTTCTTCTTCGCATTTATTTGAAGCTAAATCATGTGTTTCGCATGAATTTGAAGCTAACTCGTTTGTTTCGCCTGCATTTGAAGCTATATCACTTATATCGCAAGTATTTGAAGCTAAATCATTTGCGTCGCATGGATTTGAAGCTAAGCCTTCTACTTCGGATTCATTTGGAGCTACATCATGTGTTTCGAATCGATTTGAATCTAAACCATCTACTTTGAATTTATTTGAAGCTAAATCATGTGTTTCGCATGGATTTGAAGCTAACTCGTTTGTGTCGCATGTATTTGAAGCTATATCACTTATATCACAATTATCTGAAAATAAATCATTTGTATCTCATATATTTGAAGATCAGCCTTCTACTGCGCATTGATTGGAACCTAAATCATGTGATTCGTAAGGATTTGAAGCTAACTCGTTTGTTTCGCATGCATTTGAAGCTATGTCACTTATATTCGCAAGTATTTGAATCTAAACCGTTCCTTTCGCATGGATTTGAAGCTAAGCCTTCTACTTCGCATTGAGTTGAAGCTAAATCGTGTGTTTGGCATGGATTTGAAGCTATATCGCTTATATACGCAAGAATTTGAAGCTAAACCATTTGTTTCGCAAGGATTTGAAGCTAAACCTTCTACTTCGCATTGATTTGAAGTTAAATCTTGTGTTTCCCTAGGATTTGAAACTAACTCGTTTGTTTGGCATGCAGTTGAAGCTAAATCATGTATATCACAAGTATTTGAAGCTAAACCATTTTGTTTGCATGGATTTAAAGCTACCTCGCTTGTTTCGCTTCCAGTTGAATCTAAATCAATTATATCGTAGGTATTTGAAGCTGAATCATTTGTTTCGCATTTATTTGAAGCTAAATCATGTGTTCCGCAAGGATTTGGAGCTAACTCGTTTGTTCCGCCTGCATTTGAAGCTAAATCATGTATAGCACAAGTATTTGAAGCTTAAACTTTCGTTTCGCATGGATTTGGAGCTACCTCGTTTGTTTCGACTGCATATGAAGCAATATCACTTATATTCGCAAGAATTTGAAGCTAAATCATTCGTTTCGCATGGATTTGAAGTTAAGCCTTCTAGTTCGCATTGATTTGAAGCTGAATCTTGTGTTTCGCTTGAATTTGAAGCTAACACGTTTGTTTCACCTGCACTTGAATCAAAATCATTTATGTCACAAATATTTGAAGCTGAACCATTTGTTTCGCATGAATATTAAGCTAGACCATGTGTTTCGTATGAATTTGAAGGTAAATCATGTGTTTCTAATGGATTTGAAGGTAACTCGTTTCTTTCGCCTGCATTTGATGCGAACTCATGTATATCACAAGTATTTGAAGCTAAACCACTGTTTCGCATGGATTCGAAGATAAGACTTCTACTTTGCATTGATTTAAAGTTAAATCATGTGTTTCGCATGGATTTGAAGGTAACTTGATTGTTTCGCATGCAGTTGACGCTAAATCATGTATATCACAATTATTTGAAGCTGAACCATTTGTTTCGCATGAATATTAAGCTAAACAATGCGTTTCGCACGAATTTGAAGATAAATCATGTGTTTCGCATGGATTTGAACCTAACTCGTTTGTTTCGCCTGCATTTGAAGCTATTTCATTTAAACCGCAAGTAATTGAAGGTAAATCATTTGTTTCGCATGCATTCGAAGATAAGGCTTATACTTCGCATTGATTTGAAGCTAAATCATGTGTTTCGCATGGATTTGAAGCTAACTCGTTTGTTTCGGCAGCATTTGAAGCTAAATCATGTATATCACAAGTATTTTAAGCTAAACTATTTGCTTCGCATGGATTCGGAGATAAGGCTTCTACTTCGCATTGATTTGAAGCTAAATCATGTGTTTCGCTTGGATTTGAAACTAACTCGTTTGTTTCGAATGCAGTTGAAGTTAAATCATGTATAACACAAGCATTTGAAGCGGAACCATTTGTATCCCATGAATATTAAGGTTAACCATGTGTTTCGCATGAATATTAAGCTAACCCATGTGTTTCGGTGAATTTGAAGCTAACTCGTTTGTTTCTCATGCATCTGAATCTAAGCCTTCAACTGCGCAGTGATTTAAAGCTAAATCACGTGTTTCGCTTGGATTTGAAACTAACTCGTTTGTTTCGCATGCAGTTGAATCTAAATCATGTATATCATAAGTATTTGAAGTTAAACCATTTGTTCCGCATCGATTTGAACCTAAGCCTACTACTTCGCATTGATTTGAAGTTAAATCATGTGTTTCCCTTTTATTTGAAGCTAACTCGTTTGTTTCGCAAGCAGTTGAATCCAAATCATGTATATCAAAAGTATTTGAAGCAAAACCATATGTTTCGCATTGATTTGAATATAAGCCTACTACTTCGCATTCATTTGAAGCTGAATCATGTACTTCGCATTGATTTGAAGTGAAATCATGTGTTTCCCTTGGATTTGAAACTAACTCGTTTGTTTCGCATGCAGTCGAAGCAAAATCATGTATATCACAAGTATTTGAAGCTAAACCATTTGTATCGCCTTGATTTGAAGCTATGCCTACTACTTCGCATTGATGTGAAGTTAAGTCATGTGTTTCCCTCTGATTTGAAATTAACTCGTTTGTTTCGCATGCAGTTGAATCTAAATCATGTATATCACAAGTATTTGAAGCTAAACCATTTGTTTCGCATGGTTTTGAAGTTAAGACTTCTGCTTCGCATTGATTTGAAGCTATATCACGTGTTTCGCTTGAATTTGAAGCTAACTCGTTTGATTGTCATGCAGTTGAAGCTAAATTATGTATATCACAAGTATTTGAAACTAAACCATTTGAGTCGCATGGATTTGATGCTAAGCCTTCTACTTCGCATTGATTTGAAGCTAAATCATGTTTCGTATGGATTTGAAGCTTATTCGTTTGTTTGGCATGCAGTTGAAGTTAAATCATGTATACCACAAGTATTTGAAGCTAAACCATTTGTTTCGCATTGATTTGAAGCTAAGCCTTCTACTTCGCATTAATTTGAAGTTAAATCATGTGTTTCGATTGGATTTGAAGCTAACTCGTTTTTTTCGCCTGCATTTGAAACTGAATCATGTGCATCACAAGTATTTGAAGCTAAACCATTTGTTTCGCATGAATAATAATCTAAACCATGTGTCTCGTATGAATATTAAGCTAACCACGTGTTTCGCATGAATTTGAAGCTAAATCATGTGTTTTGCCTGAATTTGAAGCTAACTCGATTGTTTCGCATGCATTTCAAGCTATTTCATTTAAACCGCAAGTATATGAAGGTTAATCATTTGTTTCGCATGGAATTGAAGTTAAGCCTTCTACTTCGCATTGATTTGAAGCTAAATCATGTGTTTCGCTTGGATTGTAACTAACTCGTTTGTTTCGCATGCAGTTGAGTTAAATCATGTATATCACAAGTATTTGAAGCTAAACCATATGTTTGGCATGAATTTGAAGCTAAATCATGTGTTTCGCATGAATTTGAAGCTAACTCGTTTATTTGGCATGCAGATGAAGCTATTCATGTATATCACAAGTATTTGAATCTAAACCATTTGATTCGCATGGATTTGAGCTGAGCCTTCTACTTCGCATTTATTTGAAGCTAAATTATGTGTTTCCGCTTGGATTTGAAGCTAACTCGTTTGTTTCGCATGCAGTTGAAGCTAAATCATGTATATCACAAGTATTTGAAGCTAAACCATGTGTTTGGCATGAATTTGAAGCTACATCATGTGTTTCGCATGAATTTGAAGCTAACTCGTTTATTTGGCATGCAGTTGAAGCTATTCATGTATATCACAAGTATTTGAATCTAAACCATTTGATTCGCATGGATTTGAAGCTGAGCCTTCTACTTCGCATTTATTTGAAGCTAAGCCAACTACTTCGCATTGGTTTGAAGAATCATGTGTTTCGCATGGAGTTGAAGCTAACTCGTTTGTTTCGCCTGCATTTAATGCTATTTCATTTAAACCGCAAGTATTTGAAGCTAAGTCATTTGTTTCGCATTGATTTGAAGCTAAGCCAACTACTTCGCATTGATTTGAAGTGAAATCATGTGTTTCCCTTGGATTTGAAGCTAACTCGTTTGTTTCGACCGTATTTGAAGCTATATCACTTATATCGCAAGTATTTGAAGCTAAATCATTTTTTTCGAATGGATTTGAAGCTTAGCCTTCTACTTCGTATTGAGTTGAAGGTAAATCTTTTGTTTCGCTTGGATTTGAAGCTTACTCGTTTGTTTCGCATGCAGTTGAACCTAAATCATGTATATCACAAGTATTTGAAGCCGAACCATTTGTTTGGCATGAATATTAAGGTAAACCGTGTTTCTCGAATGAATTTGAAGTTAAATCATGTGTTTCGCATGGATTTGAAGCTAACTCGTTTCTTTCGCCTGCATTTGAAACTGAATCATGTGCATCACAAGTATTTGAAGCTAAACCATTTGTTTCGCATGAATAATAATCTAAACCATGTGTCTCGCATGAATATTAAGCTAAACCACGTGTTTCGCATGAATTTGAAGCTAAATCATGTGTTTTGCCTGAATTTGAAGCTAACTCGATTGTTTCGCATGCATTTGTATCTATATCACATATATCGCAATTATCTGAAAATAAATCATTTGTATCTCATGTATTTGAAGATAAGCCTTCTACTGCGCATGGATTTGTAGTTAAATCATGCGTTTCGCATGGATTTGAAGTTTACTCGTTTGTTTCGCCTACATTTGATTCTATTTCATTTAAACCACAAGTATTTCAAGCTAAACCATTTGTATCGCTTGGATTTGAAGCTAAGCCTTCTACGACGCATTTATTTGGAGCTAAATCATGTGTTTCGCATGGATTTGTATCTAACTCGTTTGTTTCGCCTGAATTTGAAGCTATATCACTTATATTCGCAAGTATTTGTAACTAAATCATTCGTCTCGCATGGTTTTGAAACTAAGGCTTCTACTTCGCATTGATTTGAAGCTAAATCATGTGTTTCGATTGGATTTGAAGCTAACTCGTTTGTTTCGCCCGCATTTGAAGCTGTATCACTTATATTCGGAAGTATTTGTAGCTAAACCATATGTTTCGCATGGATTTGAAGCTAACTCGTTTGTTTCGCATGCTGTTGAAGCTAAATTATTTATATTGCAAGTATTAGAAGCTAAATCATTTGTTTCGCATGGATTTGAAGCTAAACCTTCTAGTTCGCATTGATTTGAAGCTAAATCATGTGTTTCGCGTGGATTTGAAGCTAACTTGTTTGTTTCGCATGCAGTTGAATCTAAATCATTTATATCGCAATTATTTGAAGCTAAATGAATTGTTTCGCATGGATTTGAAGCTAACCCTTCTACTTCGCTTTGTTTTGAAGCTAAATAGTGTGTTTCACCTCCATTTGTAGCTAAACCTTCTATTCCGGATTGGTTTGAAGCTAAATCGTTTGTTTCACATGGATTTGAAGGTAAACCTTTTACTCCTCATTGATTTCAAGCTAAATCATGTGTTTCGCATTGATTTGAAGCTAACTCGTTTATTTCGTAATTATTTGATGTTAAATCATTTAATTCTTATGGATTTGAAGCTAAACCTTCTACTTCGCATTGATTTGAAGCTAAATCATGTGTTTCGCAAGCATTTCAAGCTAAATCATTTGTTTCACACGGATTTGAAGCTAAACCTACTACATCGCATTGATTTGAATCTAAACCTTCTACTCCGCATTGATTTGAAGCTAAATCGTGTGTTCCGCATGCATCTGACGCTAAACCATCAACACCGCATTTATTTCAAGCTAAATCGTGTGTTTCGCATGGATTTGAAGCTAACTCGTTTGCTTCGCATGCAGTTGAAGCTATATCACTTATATCGCAAGTATCTGAAGCTAAACCATTTCATTCGCATGGATTTGAAGCTAAGACTTCTACTTCTCATTTATTTGAAGCCAAATCATGTGTTTCGCTTGTATTTGAAGCTAACTCGTTTTTTTCGCATGCAGTTAAGCTAAATCATGTTTATCACAAGTATCTGAAACTAAACCATCTATTTCGCAAGAATATGAAGCTAAACCATGTGTTTCGCATGAATTGTAAGCTAAATCATGTGTTCCTCATGGAATTCAATGTAAGTCGTTTGTTCCGCATGCAGTTGACGCAAAATCAAGTTTATCACAAATATTTGAAGCTAAACCATTTGATTCGCATGGATTTGAAGCTAAGCCTTCTACTTCGCATTTATTTGGAGCAAAATCATGTGTTTCGATTGGACTTGAAGCTGACACGTTTGTTTCGCCTGCATTTGAAGCTATTTTATTTAAAACGCAAGTATTTGTAGCTATACCATTTATTTCGAATTGATTTGAAGCCAAGCCTACTACTTCGCTTTGATTTGAATCTAACTCATGTGTTTCGCATGGATTTGAAGCTAACTCGTTTGTGTCGCATGCAGATGAAGTTAAATCATGTATATCACAAGTAATTGAAGCTAAATCATTCGTTTCGTATGGATTTGAAGCTAACACGTTTGTTTCGCATAGATAAGAAGCTATATCGCTTATATCGCAAGTATTTGAGGCCAAATCATTCGTTTCACATTTTTTTGAAACTAAGCATTCTACTTCGCATTAACTTGAAGTTAAATAATGTGATTCGCATGGATTTGAAACTTACTCGTTTGTTTCGCCTGCATTTGAAGCTATATAATTTATATTAGCCTTCTACTTCGCATTAATTTGAAACTAAATCATATGTTTCGCTTGGATTTAAAGCTAACTCGTTTGTGTCGCATGCAGATGAAGTTAAATCATGTATATCACAAGTAATTGAAGCTAAATCATTCGTTTCGTATGGATTTGAAGCTAACACGTTTGTTTCGCATAGATAAGAAGCTATATCGCTTATATCGCAAGTATTTGAGGCCAAATCATTCGTTTCACATTTTTTTGAAACTAAGCATTCTACTTCGCATTGACTTGAAGTTAAATAATGTGATTCGCATGGATTTGAAACTTACTCGTTTGTTTCGCCTGCATTTGAAGCTATATAATTTATATTAGCCTTCTACTTCGCATTAATTTGAAACTAAATCATATGTTTCGCTTGGATTTGAAGCTAACTCCATTGTTTCGCCTGCATTTGAAGCTATATCACATACATTCGCAAGTATTTGAAACTAAACCATTCGTTTCGCATGGATTTGAAGTTAAGCCTTCTACTTCGCATTGATTTGAAGCTGAATCATTTGTTTCGCTTGAATTTGAAGCTAACCCGTTTGTTTCACCTGCAGTTGAAGCTAAATCACGCATGTCACAAGTATTTGAAGCTGAATCATTCGCTTCACACGGATTTGAAGCTAAGCCTACTACTTCGCATTGATTTGAAGCTGAATCATGTGATTCACATGGCTTTGAAGCTAACTCGTTTGTTTCGCCTGCATTTGAAGCTATATCACTTGTATTAGCAATTATTTGAAGCTAAACCATTCGTTTCTCATGGATTTGAAGCCAACTCGCTTGTTTCGCCTGCATTTGAAGCTGTATCACTTATATTCTGAAGTATTTGTAGCTAAAACATATGTTTCGCATGTATTTGAAGCTTAGCCTTCTACTTGGCATTAATTTGATGTTAAATCATGTGTTTCCCTTGCATTTGAAGCTAAATCATTTGTATCGCATGGATTTGTAGCTAACTCGTTTGTTCCGCATGCAGTTGAAGCTAAATCATGTATATTAGAAGTATTTGAAGCTAAATCATTTCATTCGCGTCAATATTAAGCTAAACCATGTGTTTCGAATGAATTTGAAGCTAAATCATTTGTTTCGCATTGATTTGAAGCTAAGCCTATTACTTCGCATTGATTTGAAGTGAAATCATGTGCTTCCCTTGGAATTGAAGCTAACTCGTTTTATTTGCATGCAGTTGAATCTACATCATGTATATCACAAGTATTTGAAGCTAAACCGTATGTTTCGCATTGATTTGAAGCTAAGCCTACTACTTCGCATTGATTTGAAGCTGAATAATGTGTTTCGCTTGGATTTGAAACTAACTCGTTTGTTTCGCATGCAGTTCAAGCTAATTCATGTATATCACAAGTATTTGAAGCTAAACCATTTGTTTCGCATTGATTTGAAGCTAAGCCTACTACTTCGCATTGATTTGAAGTTAAATCATGTGTTACCCTTTGATTTGAAGCTAACTCGTTTGTTTGGCATTCAGTTGAAGCTAATCATATATACCACAAGTATATGAATCTAAACCATTAGATTCGCATGGATTTGAAGCTCAGTCTTCTACTTCGCATCGACTTGAAGCTAACTCGTTTGTGTCGACTGCATTTGAAGCTATATCACATATATCGTAAGTATTTGAAGTTAAATCTTTTGTTTCGTATGGATTTGAAGCTAATCCTTCTACTTCGGTTTGATTTGAAGCTAAATCATTTGTTTCGCATGGATTTAAAGCTAACTCATTTGTTTCGCCTGCGTTTGAATCTATATCACTTATATCGCAAGTATTTGAAACTGAATCATTTGTTTCGCACGAATTTGAAGCTATACCTTCTACATCGCATTGATTTGTAGCTAAATGATGTGTTTCGCTTGAATGTTAAGCTAACTCGTTTGCTTCGCATGCAGTTGAAGCTAAATCATGTATATGAGAAGTATTTGAAGCTAACTCATATGTTTCGCATGGATTTGAATCTAAACCATTTGTTTCGCATGAACATGAAGCTGAATCATGTGTTTCGCATGGAATAGAAGCTAACTCGCTTGTTTCGCTTCCAGTAGAAGATAAATCATTTATATCGCAAGTATTTGGAGCTAAATTATTTGTTTCGCACGGATTTGAAACTAAACCTTCTACTTCGCATTGATTTGAAGCTAAATCATGTGTATCGAATGATTCTGAATCTAACTCGTTTGTTTCGCATGCATTTGAAGCTATATCGCTTATATACGCAATTATTTGAAGCTAAACCATTTATTTCGCAACGATTTGAAGCTAAGCCTTCTACATCGCATTGATTTGAAGTAAAATCATGTGTTTCCCTTGGATTTGAAGCTAATTCGTTTGTTTGGGATGCAGTTGAATCTAAAGCATGTATATCGCAATTATTTGAAGCTAATCCATTTGTTTCGCATTGACTTGAAGCTAAGCCTTCTACTTCGCATTGATTTGAAGTTAAATCATGCGTTTTGCATGGATTAAAAGCTACCTCGACTGTTTCGCCTGCATTCCAAGCTATTTCATTTAAACCGCAAGTATATGAAGGTTAATCATTTGTTGCGCATGGATTTGAAGATAAGCCTTCTACGTCGCATTGATCTGAAGTGAAATCATGTGTTTCCCTTCGATTTGAAACTAACTCGTTTGTTTCGCATGCAGTTGAAGCTAAATCATGTATATCACAAGTATTTGAAGCTAAAACATTTGTTTCGCATTGATTTGAAGCTAAGCCTACTACTTCGCATTGATTTGAAGTTAAATCATGTGTTTCCCTTTGATTTGAAACTAACTCGTTTGTTTCGCATGCAGTTGAAGCTAGATCATTTTTATCACAAGTATTTGAAGCTAAACCATTTGTTTCGCATTGATTTGAAGCTAATCCTACTACTTCGCATGAATTGGAAGCTAAATCAAGAGTTTCGCTTGGATTTGAAACTAACTCGTTTATTTCGCATGTATTTGAAGCTATATCACTTATATCGCAAGTATCCGAAGCTAAATCATTCGTGTCGCATGGATTTGAAGTTATGCCTTCTACTTCGCATTGATTTGAAGCTAAATCATGTGTTTCGCTTGGATTTGAAGCTAACTTCTTTGTGTCGCATGCAGTTGAAGCTAAATCATGTTTATCACAAGTATCTGAATCTAAACCATATGTGTCACAAGAATATGAATCTAAGCCATGTGTTTGGCATGAATTGGGAGCTAAATCATGTGTTTAGCATGCATTTGAAGCTAACTCGTTTGATTCGGATCGAGTTGAAGCTAAATCATGTCTATCACAAGTATCTGAATCTAAACCGTCTCTTTCACAAGAATATAAGGCCAAACCACATGTTTCGCATGAATTTGAAGCTAAATCAAGTGTATCGCATGGATCTGAAACTAACTCGTTCGTTTCGCAATGCAGTTGAATCTAAATCGTATATATCACAAGTTTTTGAAGCTAAACCATTTGTTCCGCATTTATTTGAAGATAAGCCTTCTACATCGCATTAATTTGAAGCTAAATCATTTATATCGCAAGTATTTGAAGCTAAACCATTCTTTTCGCATGGATTTGAAGCCAAGCCGTCTACTTCGCATTGATTTGTAGCTAAATCATGTGTTTCGCTTGTATTTGAAGCTAACGCGTTTGTTTCGCATGCAGTTGAAGCTAAATCATGTATATCACAAGTATTTGAATCTAAACCAATTGTTTCGAATGGATTTGAAGCTAATCCTTCTACTTCGCTTTGGTTTGAAGCTAAATCACGTGTTTAGCTTGAATTTGAAGCTAATTCGTTTGTTTGGCATGCAGTTGAATTTAAATCATGTATATCACAAGTATTTGAAGCTAAATCATGTATATCACAAGTATTTAAAGCTAAAACATATGATTCGCATGGATTTGATGCTAAGCATTCTACTTCGCATTGATTTGAAGCTAAATCGTGTGTTTCGGATGGTTTTGTTGCTAAGCCTACTACTTCGCATTGATTTGAAGCTAAATCATGTGTTTCGCTTAGATTTGAAGCTAACTCGTTTGTTTCACATCCAGTTGAAGTTTAATCATGTTTATCACAAGGATGTAAATCTAAACCATCTGTTTCGCAAGAATATGAATCTAAACCATGTGTTTCGCATGAATTTGTAGCTAAATCATGGGATTCGCATGGATTTGAAGCTAACTCGTTTGTTTCGCATGCAGTTGAAGCTAAATCATGTATATCACAAGTATTTGAAGCTAAACCATTTCATTCGCATGGATTTGAAGCTAAGCCTTCTACTTCGCATTTATTTGAAGCTACATCATGTGTTTCGCTTGTATTTGAAGCTAACTCGTTTTTTTCGCATGCAGTTAAGCTAAATCATGTTTATCACAAGTATCTGAAACTAAACCATCTATTTCGCAAGAATATGAAGCTAAACCATGTGTTTCGCATGAATTGTAAGCTAAATCATGTGTTTCTCATGGAATTCAATGTAAGTCGTTTGTTCCGCATGCTGTTGGCGCAAAATCATGTTTATCACAAGTATTTGATGCTAAATCATTTGTGTCGCATGTATTAGAAGCTAAGCCTTCTACTACGCATTTATTTGAAGCTAAATCACTTGTTTGGCTTGGATTTGAAGCTAAAACGTTTGTTTCGCATAGATAAGAAGCTATATCGCTTATATCGCAAGTATTTGAGGCCAAATCATTCGTTTCACATTTTTTTGAAGCTAAGCATTCTACTTCGCATTGACTTGAAGTTAAATCATGTGATTCGCATGGATTTGAAACTTACTCGTTTGTTTCGCCTGCATTTGAAGCTATATAATTTATATTAGCCTTCTACTTCGCATTAATTTGAAACTAAATCATATGTTTCGCTTGGATTTGAAGCTAACTCGTTTGTTTCGCCTGCATTTGAAGCTATATCACATATATTCAAAAGTATTTGAATCTCAATCGTTCGTTTCGCATGGACTTGAAGCTAAGACTGCTACTTCGCATTGTTTTGAAGCTGAATCATGTGTTTCGCATGGATTTGAAGCTAACTCGTTTGTTTCGTCTGCATTTGAAGCTATATCACTTATATTCGCAAGTATTTGAAGCTGAATCATTCGCTTCACACGGATTTGAAGCTAAGCCTACTACTTCGCATTGATTTGAAGCTGAATCATGTGATTCACATGGCTTTGAAGCTAACTCGTTTGTTTCGCCTGCATTTGAAGCTATATCACTTGTATTCGCAATTGTTTGAAGCTAAACCATTCGTTTCTCATGGATTTGAAGCCAACTTGTTTGTTTCGCCTGCATTTGAAGCTATATCACTCTTATTCTCAAGTATTTGAAACTAAATCATTCGTTTCGCGTGGTTTTGAAGCTAAGCCGTCTACTTCGCATTTATTTGAAGCTAAATCATGTGTTTCGCTTGGATTTGAAGCTAACTCGTTTGTTTCGCATGCAGTTGATGCTATATTACTTATATCGCAATTATCTGAAGCTAAATCATTTGTTTCTCATGGATATCAAGCTAAACCATCTATATCGAATTGATTTGAAGCAACATCATGTGTTTCGCATGGATTACAAGCTAACTCGTCTGATTCGCATGCAGTTGAAGCTAAATCATGTATATCACAAGCATTTGAAGCAATACCATTTGTTTCGCATGCATTCGAAGATAAGCCTTCTAATTCGCATTGATATGAAGCTAAATCATTTATATCGCAAGTATTTGAAGGTAAATCATATGTTTCGCATGGATTTGAAGATAAGCCTTCTACTTCGCATTGTTTAGAATATAAATCATTTGTTCTCTTGGATTTGAAGCTAACTCGTTTGTTTCGCATGCAGTTGAATCTGAATCTGAATGTATATCACAAGTATTTGAATCTAAACAATTTGATTGGAATGGATTTGAAATTAAGCCTTCTACTTCGCATTGATTTGTAGTTAAATCATGTGTTTCCCTTTGATTTGAAGCTAACTCGTTTGTTTCGCATGCAGTTGAAGCTAAATCATGTGTTTCGCATGGATTTGGAACTAACTCGTTTGTTTGGCATGCAGTTGAAGCTATATCACTTATATCGCAAGTATCCGAAGCTAAACCATTTCATTCGCATGGATTTGAAGCTAAGACTTCTACTTCTCATTTATTTGAAGCTAAATCATGTGTTTCGCTTGTATTTGAAGCTAACTCGTTTTTTTCACATGCAGTTAAGCTAAATCATGTTTATCACAAGTATCTGAAACTAAACCATCTATTTCGCAAGAATATGAAGCTAAACCATGTGTTTCGCATGAATTGTAAGCTAAATCATGTGTTTCTCATGGAATTCAATGTAAGTCGTTTGTTCCGCATGCAGTTGACGCAAAATCAAGTTTATCACAAATATTTGAAGCTAAACCATTTGATTCGCATGGATTTGAAGCTAAGCCTACTACTTCGCATTTATTTGGAGCAAAATCATGTGTTTCGATTGGACTTGAAGCTGACACGTTTGTTTCGCCTGCATTTGAAGCTACTTTATTTAAAACGCAAGTATTTGAAGCTATACCATTTATTTCGAATTGATTTGAAGCCAAGCCTACTACTTCGCTTTGATTTGAATCTAACTCATGTGTTTCGCATGGATTTGAAGCTAACTCGTTTGTGTCGCATGCAGATGAAGTTAAATCATGTATATCACAAGTAATTGAAGCTAAATCATTCGTTTCGTATGGATTTGAAGCTAACACGTTTGTTTCGCATAGATAAGAAGCTATATCGCTTATATCGCAAGTATTTGAGGCCAAATCATTCGTTTCACATTTTTTTGAAACTGAGCATTCTACTTCGCATTGACTTGAAGTTAAATAATGTGATTCGCATGGATTTGAAACTTACTCGTTTGTTTCGCCTGCATTTGAAGCTATATAATTTATATTAGCCTTCTACTTCGCATTAATTTGAAACTAAATCATATGTTTCGCTTGGATTTGAAGCTAACTCCTTTGTTTCGCCTGCATTTGAAGCTATATCACATATATTCGCAAGTATTTGAAACTAAACCATTCGTTTCGCATGGATTTGAAGTTAAGCCTTCTACTTCGCATTGATTTGAAGCTGAATCATTTGTTTCGCTTGAATTTGAAGCTAACCCGTTTGTTTCACCTGCAGTTGAAGCTAAATCACGCATGTCACAAGTATTTGAAGCTGAAACTTTTGTTTCGCATAAATATTAAGCTAGACCATGTGTTACGAATGAACTTGAAGGTAAATCATGTGTTTCTAATGGATTTGAAGCTCACCCGTTTGATTGGCATGCAGTTGAAGTTAAATCACGTCTATCACAAGTGTCTGAATCTAAACCATCTGTTTCGCAAGAATATGAAGCTAAACCACGTGTTACGCATGAATTTGAAGCTAAATGATGTGTTTCGCACGGATCTGCAGCTGACTCGTTTGTTTCGCACGCAGTTGAATCTAAATCATGTATATCACAAGTATTTGAAGCTAAACCATTTGTTTCGCATTGATTTGAAGCTAAGCCTACTACTTCGCATTGATTTGAAGCTAAATCATGTTTATCACAAGGATCTCATTCTAAACCATCTGTTACGCAAGAGTTTGAAGCTAATCCATGTGTTATGCACGAATTTTAAGCTAAATCATGTGTTTCGCGAGGATTTTAAGCTAACTCGTTTGTTTCCCATGCAGTGGAAGCTAAATCATGTATATCAAAAGTATTTGATGCTAATCCATTTGTTTCGCATGGATTTGAAACTAACTCGTTTGTTTTGCATGCTGTTGAAGCTAAATCATTTATATCGCAAGTATTAGAAGCTAAATCATGTGATTCGCATGGATTTGAAGCTAACTCGTTTGTTTGGCATGCAGTTGATGCTAAATCATGTATGTCACAAGAATTTGAAGCTAAACCATCTGTTTCGCATCGATTTGAAGCTAAGCCTACTACTTCGCATTGATGTGAAGCTAAATCATGCGTTTCGCATGGATTTGAAGCTAACTCGTTTGTTGCGTATGCTGTAGAAGCTAAATCATTTATATCGACAGTATTTGAAGCTAAATCATTTATATCGACAGTATTTGAAGCTAAATCATTTATATCGACAGTATTTGAAGCTAAATCATGTGTTTCGCATGGATTTGAAGCTAACTCATTTGTTTCGCCTGCACTTGAATCTATATCACATATATCGCAAGTACTTGATGGTAAATCATTTGTTTCTCACGTATTTGAAGCTAAGTCTTCTACTGCGCATTGATTTGACGCTAAATCATGTGATTCGCGTGGATTTGAAGCTAACTCGTTTGTTTCGCCTGCATTTGAGGCTAAATCATATATATCACAAGTATTTGAAGCTAAACCATGTGTTTCGCATGGATTTGAAGCTAACTCATTTGTTTCGCCTGCACTTGAATCTATATCACATATATCGCAAGTACTTGATGGTAAATCATTTGTTTCTCACGTATTTGAAGCTAAGTCTTCTACTGCGCATTGATTTGACGCTAAATCATGTGATTCGCGTGGATTTGAAGCTAACTCGTTTGTTTCACCTGCATTTGAGGCTAAATCATATATATCACAAGTATTTGAAGCTAAACCATTTGTTTCGCATTGATTTGAAGCTGAGCCTAGTACTTCGCATTGATTTGAAGCTAAATCATGTACTTCGCATACATTTGAATCTAATACGTTTGTTTCGCCTGCATTTGAAGCTATTTCATTTAAACCGCAAGTATTTGAAGCTAAACCATTTGTTTCGCTTTGATTTGTAGCTAAGCCTACTACTTCGCATTGATTTGAAGATGAATCATGTGATTCGCTTGGATTTGAAACTAACTCGTTTGTTTCGCATGCAGTAGAAGATAAATCATGTATATCGCAAGTATTTGAAGCTAAACCATTTGTTTCGCATTGATTTGAAGCTAAGCCTTCTACTTCGCATAGATTTGAAGTTAAATCATGTGCTTTGCTTGGATTTGAAGCTAAGCCTTCTAATTCATACTGATTTGAAGCTGAATCATGTGTTTCGCATGGATTTGAAGCTAACACGTTTGTTTGGCATGCAGTTGAGGCTATTAATGTATATCACAAGTATTTGAATCTAAACCATTTGATTCGAATTGATTTGAAGCTAAATCATGTGTTTCGCAAGGATTTTAAGCTGAATCATGTGATTCGCATGGATTTTAAGCTAACTCGGTTGTTTCGCCTGCATTTAAAGCTACTTCATTTAACCGCAAGTATTTGAAGCTAATCCATTTGTTTCACATGGATTTGAATATAAGCCTTCTACTTCGCATTGATTTGAAACTAAATCAAGTGTATCGCTTGGATTTGAAGCTAAACCTTCTATTCCGCATTGATTTGAAGCTAAATCATGCGTTTCGCTTGGATTTGAAGTTAAACCATTTGTTTCGTATTGATTTGAAGCTAAGCCTACTACTTCGCATTGATTTGAAGCTGAATCATGTTTTTCGCTTGGATTTGAAACCAACTCGTTTGTTTCGCATGTAGTTGAAACTAAATCATGTATGTCACAAGTATTTGAAGCTAAACCATGTGTTTGGCATGAATTTGAATCTAAATCATGTGTTTCGCATGAATTTGAAACTAACTCGTTTGATTCGCATGCAGTTGAATCTACATCATGTATATCACAAGTATTTGAAGCTAAACCGTATGTTTCGCATTGATTTGAAGCTAAGCCTACTACTTCGCATTGATTTGAAGCTGAATCATGTGTTTCGCATGAATTTTCAGCTAACTCGTTTGTTTCGCCTGCATTTAAAGCTACTTCATTTAAACCGCAAGTATTTGAAGCTAAACCATTTGCTTCACATGGATTTGAATATAAGCCCTCTACTTCGCATTGATTTGAAATTAAATCAAGTGTATCGCTTGGATTTGAAGCCAACTCGTTTGTTTCGCATGCAGTTGAAGCTAAATCATGTATATCACAAGTATTCGAAGCTAAATCATTTGTTTCGCATGGATTTGAAGCTAAGCCTTCTACTTCGCATTGATTTGAAGTTAAATCATGTGTTTCGCATGGATTTGAAGCTAACTTGTATTTTCGCATGCAGTTGAAGCTAAATCATGTGTATCACAAGTATCTGAATCTAAGCCATCTGTTTCGCTGGAATATGAAACTAAACCATGTGTTTCGCACGAATTTGAATCTAAATCATGTGTCTCGCATGGATTTGAAACTAACTCGTTGTTTTCACATGGATTTGAAGCTAATCCTTCTACTTCGCATTGATTTGAAGTTTATTCATGTGTTTTGCATGCATTTGATGCTATATCATTTATACCACATGTATTTGAAGCTAAATCATTTGTTTCGCTCGGATTTGAAACTAACTCGTTTCATTCGCATGCAGTTGAATCTAAATAATGTATATTACAAGTATTTGAAGCTAAACCATTTGTTTCGCATGGATTTGTATATGAGCCTTCTACATCGCATTTATTTGAAACTAAATCATGTGTTTCGCATGGATTTGAAGCTAACTCGTTTGATTCGCATGCAGTTGAAGCTAAATCATGTATATCACAAGTATGAAGCTAAACCATTTGATTCGCATGGATTTGAAGCTAACCTTTTACGTCGCATTTATTTGAAGCTAAATCATGTGTTTGGCATGCATTTGAAACTAAACCTTCTATTCCCCATCGATTTGAAGCTAAATCATATTTTTCGCATGGATTTGAAGCTAAGCCATCTACTTCTCATTGATTTGAATTTAAATCATATATTTCCCTGGGATTTGCATCTAACTTGTTTGATTCGCATGTAGTTGAAGCTAAATCATGTTTATCACATGTATGTGATGGGAAATCATTTGGTTCGCATCGATTTGAAGCTAAGCCTTCTACTCCGTATTGATTTGAAATTAAATCACGTGTTTGCCTTGGATTTGAAGCTAACTCGTTTGATTCTCATGCAGTTGAATCTAAATCATGTTTATAACAAGTATTTGAAGCTAAACCATTTGATTCGCATGGATATGAAACTAAGCCTTCTACTTCGCATAGATTTGGAGCTAAATCATGTGCTTTGCTTGGATTTGAAGCTAAGCCTTCTAATTCATATTGATTTGAAGCTCAATCATGTGTTTCGCATGGATTTACAGCTAACTCGTTTGTTTCGCCCGCATTTAAAGCTATTTCATTTAAACCGCAAGTATTTGAAGCTAAACCATTTGTTTCCCATGGATTTGAATATAAGCCTTCTACGTCGCCCTTATTTGAAGCTAAATCATTTGTTTTGCTTGGATTTGAAGCTAACTCGTTTGTTTCGAATGCAGTTGAAGCTAAATCAGGTTTATCACAAGTATTTGAAGCTAAACCATTTGTTTCGCATTGATTTGAAGCTAAGCCTACTACTTCGCATTGATTTGAAGTTAAATCATGTGTTTCCCTTTGATTTGAAGCAAACTCGTTTGTTTCGCATGCAGTTGAAGCTAAATCATGCATATCACGAGTATTTGAATCTAATCCATTTGTTTCGCATGGATTTGAAGCTAAGCCTTCTACTTCGCGTTGATTTGAAGCTGAATCATTTGTTTCGCTTGGATTTGAAGCTAACTTGTTTTTTTTCGCCTGCAGTTGAAACTATATCACTTATATTCACAAGTATGTGAAACTAAATCATTCGTTTCGCATGGATTTGAAGCTAAGCCTTCTGCTTCGCATTGATTTGAAGCTAAATCATGCGTTTCGCATGGATTTGAAGCTGTCACGTTTGTTTCGCATGCAGTAGAAGATAAATCATGTATATCACAAGTATTTGAAGCTAAACCATTTGTTTCGCATGGACTGGAAGATAAGCCTTCTACTTCGCATTGATTTGAAGCTAATTCATGTGATTTGCATGGACTTGAATCTGAACCATGTGTTTCGCTTGGACTTGAAGCTAACTCGTTTGTTTCGAATGCAGTTGAAGTTAAATCATGTATAACACAAGTATTTGAAGCGGGACCATTTGTTTCGCATGAATATTAAGGTTAACCATATGTTTCGCATGAATATTAAGCTATCCCATGTGTTTCGATGAATTTGAAGCTAACTCGTTTGTTTCGCATGGATTTGAAGTTAAGCCTTCTACTTCGCATTGATTTGAAGCTAAATCATGTGTTTCGCTTGGATTTGAAGCTAACTCGTTTGTTTCACATGGATTTGAAGCTAAGCCTTCTACTTCGCGTTGATTTGAAGCTGAATCATTTGTTTCGCTTGGATTTGAAGCTAACTTGTTTTTTTTCGCCTGCAGTTGAAACTATATCACTTGTATTCGCAAGTAAGTGAAACTAAATCATTCGTTTCACATGGATTTGAAGCTAAGCCTTCTGCTTCGCATTGATTTGAAGCTAATTCATGTGATTTACATGGATTTGAAGCTAAACCATGTGTTTCGCTTGGACTTGAAGCTGTCTCGTTTGATTCGCATGCAGTTTAATCTAAATCATGTTTATCACAGGTTTTTGACGTTAAACCATTTGTTTCGCATTGATTTAGAGCCAAGCCTACTACTTCGCATAGACTTGAAGATAAATCATTTGTTTCGCATGGATTTAAAGCTAAAGCTTCTACTTAGCATTGATTTGAAGCTGCATAATTTACGTCGCAAGTATTTGAAGCTAAATCATTTGTTTCACATGGATTTGAAGCTAATCCTTCTACTTCGCATTGATTTGAAGTTAAATCATGTGTTTTGCATGTATTTGATGCTATATCATTTATACCACATGTATTTGAAGCTAAACCATTTGTTTCGCATGGATTTGTATATGAGCCTTCTACATCGCATTTATTTGAAACTAAATCATGTGTTTCGCATGGATTTGAAGCTAACTCGTTTGATTCGCATGCAGTTGAAGCTAAATCATGTATATCACAAGTATTTGAAGCAAAACCATTTGATTCGCATGGATTTGAAGCTAACCTTTTACGTCGCATTTATTTGAAGCTAAATCATGTGTTTCGCAAGAATTTGAAACTAAACCTTCTATTCCCCATCGATTTGAAGCTAAATCATATTTTTCGCATGCATTTGAAGGTAACTCGTTTGTTTCGCATGCATTTTAAGCTATATCAGTTACATCGCAAGTATTTGAAGATAAATCATGTGTTTTTCATAAATATGAAGGTAGCTCGTTTGTTTAACATGCATTTTAAGCTATATCTTTTATATCGCAAGTACTTGAAGCTGAATCATATGTTTCGCATGGATTTGAAGCTAAGCCATCTACTTCTCATTGATTTGAATTTAAATCATATATTTCCCTGGGATTTGCATCTAACTTGTTTGATTCGCATGTAGTTGAAGCTAAATCATGTTTATCACATGTATGTGATGGGAAATCATTTGGTTCGCATCGATTTGAAGCTAAGCCTTCTACTCCGTATTGATTTGAAATTAAATCACGTGTTTCCCTTGGATTTGAAGCTAACTCGTTTGATTCTCATGCAGTTGAATCTAAATCATGTTTATAACAAGTATTTGAAGCTAAACCATTTGATTCGCATGGATATGAAACTAAGCCTTCTACTTCGCATAGATTTGGAGCTAAATCATGTGCTTTGCTTGGATTTGAAGCTAAGCCTTCTAATTCATATTGATTTGAAGCTGGATCATGTGATTCGCATGAATTTGAAGCTCAATCATGTGTTTCGCATGGATTTACAGCTAACTCGTTTGTTTCGCCCGCATTTAAAGCTATTTCATTTAAACCGCAAGTATTTGAAGCTAAACCATTTGTTTCGCATGGATTTGAATATAAGCCTTCTACGTCGCCCTTATTTGAAGCTAAATCATTTGTTTTGCTTGGATTTGAAGCTAACTCGTTTGTTTCGAATGCAGTTGAAGCTAAATCAGGTTTATCACAAGTATTTGAAGCTAAACCATTTGTTTCGCATTGATTTGAAGCTAAGCCTACTACTTCGCATTGATTTGAAGTTAAATCATGTGTTTCCCTTTGATTTGAAGCAAACTCGTTTGTTTCGCATGCAGTTGAAGCTAAATCATGCATATCACGAGTATTTGAATCTAATCCATTTGTTTCGCATGGATTTGAAGCTAAGCCTTCTACTTCGCGTTGATTTGAAGCTGAATCATTTGTTTCGCTTGGATTTGAAGCTAACTTGTTTTTTTTCGCCTGCAGTTGAAACTATATCACTTATATTCACAAGTATGTGAAACTAAATCATTCGTTTCGCATGGATTTGAAGCTAAGCCTACTACTTCGCATTGATTTGAAGCTGAATCATGTACTTCGCATGGATTTGAATTTAAATCGTTTGTATCGCCTGCATTCGAAGCTATTTCATTTAAACCGCAAGAATTTGAAGCTAAATCATTTGTTTCGCATTGATTTGAAGCTAAGCCTGCTACTTCGCATTGATTTGAAGTGAAATCATGTGTTTCCCTTGGAATTGAAGCTAACTCGTTTGATTCGTATGCAGTTGAATCTACATCATGTATATCACAAGTATTTGAAGCTAAACCGTATGTTTCGCATTGATTTGAAGCTAAGCATACTACTTCGCATTGATTTGAAACTGAATCATGTGTTTTGCATGCATTTGATGCTATATCATTTATACCACATATATTTGAAGCTAAATCATTTGTTTCGCACGGATTTAAAGCTAACTCGCTTGTTTCGCTTCCAGTTGAATCTAAATCATTTATATCGCAAGTATTTGAAGCTAAATCATTTGTTTCGCATGGATTTGAATCTAAATCGTTTGTTTCGCACGGATTTAAAGCTAAACCTTCCACTTCGCATTGATTTTGAAGCTAAATCATGTGTTTCGCTTGGATTTGAAGCTAACTCGTTTGTTTGGAATGCAGTTGAAGCTAAATCATATATACCACAAGTATTTGAAGCTAAACCATTTGATTCGCATGGATTTGAAGCTAAATCATGTGTTTCGCTTGGATTTGAAACTAACTCGTTTGTTTCGCATGCAGTTGAAGCTAGATCATGTTTATCACAAGTATTTGAAGCTAAACCATTTGTTTCGCATTGATTTGAAGCTAAGTCTACTACTTCGCATTGATTTGAAGCTGAATCATGTGTTTCGCTTGGATTTGAATCTAACTCGTTTGTTTCGCATGCAGTTGAAGCTAATCATTTGTTTCTCATGGTTTTGACGATAAGCCTCCTACTTCGCATTGATTTGAATCTAAATCATTTGTTTCGCATTGATTTGAAGCTAAGCCTACTACTTCGCATTGATTTGAAGTTGAATCATGTGTTTCCCTTCGATTTGAAGCTAACTCGTTTGATTCGCATGCAGTTGAATCTAAATAATTTATATCGTAAATATTTGGAGGTAAATCATTTGTTTCGCATGTATTTGAAGCTAAGCCTCCTATTTCGCATTGATTTGAAGCTAAATCAAGTGTTTAGCATGGATTTGAAGCTATCTCGTTTGATTCGCGTGGAGTTGAAGCTAAATCATGTTTATCACAAGTATCTGAATCTAAACCATCTGTTTCGCAAGAATATGAAGCTAAACTATGTGTTTCGCATGAATATGAAGCTAAATCACGGGTTTCGCTTGGATTTGAAGCTAACTCGTTTGTTTCGCATACAGTTGAAACTAAATCGTATATATCACAACTATATGCAGCTGATCCATTTGTTTTGCATGGATCTGAAACTAAGCCTTTTACTTCACACTTATTTGGAGCTATATCATTTGTTTCGCATGGATTTGAAGCTGAACCTTCTACATCGCATTGATTTGATGCTAAATCATGTGTTTCGCATGGATTTGAAGATAACTCGTTTGTTTGACCTGCATTTGAAGCTATATTACTTATATTCGCAAGTATTTGAAACTAAATCATCCGTTTCGCATGGATTTGAAACTAAGCCATCTACTTCGCTTTGTTTTGAAGCTGAATCGTGAGTTTCGCATGGATTTGAAGCTAAGTCTACTACTTCGCATCGATTTGAAACTAAATCATGTGTTTCACATGGATTTGAAGCTTATGCGTTTGTTTCGCATGCAGTTGAAGCTAAATCATGCATATCACAAGTATTTGAAGCTATACCATTTATTTCGCACGGATTTGAAGATAAGCCTTCTACTTCGCATTGATTTGAAGCTAAATCGTGTGTTTCGCATTGATTTGTAGCTAACTCGTTTATTTCGCATGAAGTTGAATCTAAATCATATATATTACATGTATTTGAAGCTAAACCATTTGTTTCGCATGGATTTGAAGCTACGCCTTCTACTACGCATTGATTTTAAGCTAAATCATGTGATTCGCGTGGATTTGAAGCTAACTCGTTTGTTTCGCCTGCATTTGAGGCTAAATCATATATATCACAAGTATTTGAAGTTAAACCATGTGTTCCGCATGTATTTGAAGATAAGCCTTCTACATCGCATTTATTTGAAGTAAAACCATGTGTTTCCCTTGGATTTGAAGCTAACTCTTTTGTTTGGCATGCAATTGAAGCTAAATCATGTATATCACAAGTATTTGAAACTAAACCATTTGTTTCGCATTGATTTGAATATATGCCTTCTACTTCGCACTTATTTGAAGCTAAATCATTAAACTATTTGTTTCGCATGGATTTGAGGATAAGGCTTCTGCTTCGCATTCATGTGAAGCTAAATCATGTGTTTCGCTTGGATTTGAAGGTAACTCGTTTGTTTGGCATGCAGTTGAAGCTAAATCATGTTTATCACAAGTATTTGAATCTAATCCATTTGTTTCGCATGGATTTGAAGCTAAGCATTCTACTTCGCGTTGATTTGAACCTGAATCATTTGTTTCGCCCGCACTTGAAACTATATCACTTATATCGCAAGTATTTGAAGCTAAACCATTTGATTCGCATGGATATGAAACTAAGCCTTCTACTTCGCATAGATTTGGAGCTAAATCATGTGCTTTGCTTGGATTTGAAGCTAAGCCTTCTAATTCATATTGATTTGAAGCTGGATCATGTGATTCGCATGAATTTGAAGCTCAATCATGTGTTTCGCATGGATTTACAGCTAACTCGTTTGTTTCGCCCGCATTTAAAGCTATTTCATTTAAACCGCAAGTATTTGAAGCTAAACCATTTGTTTCGCATTGATTTGAAGCTAAGCCTACTACTTCGCATTGATTTGAAGCTGAATCATGTACTTCGCATGGATTTGAATTTAAATCGTTTGTATCGCCTGCATTCGAAGCTATTTCATTTAAACCGCAAGAATTTGAAGCTAAATCATTTGTTTCGCATTGATTTGAAGCTAAGCCTCCTACTTCGCATTGATTTGAAGTGAAATCATGTGTTTCCCTTGGAATTGAAGCTAACTCGTTTGATTCGTATGCAGTTGAATCTACATCATGTATATCACAAGTATTTGAAGCTAAACCGTATGTTTCGCATTGATTTGAAGCTAAGCATACTACTTCGCATTGATTTGAAACTGAATCATGTGTTTTGCATGCATTTGATGCTATATCATTTATACCACATATATTTGAAGCTAAATCATTTGTTTCGCACGGATTTAAAGCTAACTCGCTTGTTTCGCTTCCAGTTGAATCTAAATCATTTATATCGCAAGTATTTGAAGCTAAATCATTTGTTTCTCATGGATTTGAATCTAAATCATTTGTTTCGCATGGATTTGAAGCTAAACCTTCTACATCGCATTGATTTGCAGCTAAATCATGTGTTTCGCATGGATTTGAAGCTAAACCTTCTAAATCGCATTGATTTGAAGCTAAGTCATGTTATTCGCTTGGCTTTGAAGATAACTCGTTTGTTTCGTCTGCATTTGAAGCTATATCACTTATATCCCAAGTGTTTGAAGCTAGATCATTGTTTCGCATGGATTTGAAGGTAACTTGTTAGTTTCGGCTGCATTTGGAGCAATATCAATGTATCGCAAGTATCTGAACCTAAATCATTTGTTTCGCATGGATTTGAAGCTAAGCCTTCTACTTCGAATCGATTTGAAGTTAAATGATATGTATCGCATGGATTTTGGAGCTTCCCCGTTTGATTAGTCTGCATTTCCTGCTATATCACTTATATCCCAAGTGTTTGTAGGTAAATCATTTGTTTCGCATGGATTTGAAGCTAAACCTTCTACATCGCATTGATTTGAAGCTAAATCATGTGTTGCGCTTGGATTTGAATCTATACCTTCAACATCGCATTGATTTGAAGATAAATCATGTGTTTAGTTTGGATTTGAAGATATACCTTCTACATCGCTTTGATTTGAAGCTAAATCATGTGTTTTGCATGGAATTGATGCTAACTCGTTTGTTTCCCCTGCATTTGAAACTATATCAGTTATATCGCAAGTATCTGATGCTAAATCATTTGCTTCGCATGGATTTGAAGCTAAGCCTACTACTTCGCATGGATTTAAAGCTAAATGATGTGTATCGCATGGATTTGAAGCTAAACCTTCTACATCGCATTGATTTGCAGCTAAATCATGTGTTGCGCTTGGATTTGAATCTATACCTTCAACATCGCATTGATTTGAAGATAAATCATGTGTTTCGTTTGGATTTGAAGATATACCTTCTACATCGCTTTGATTTGAAGCTAAATCATGTGTTTTGCATGGATTTTATGCTAACTCGTTTGTTTCCCCTGCATTTGAAGCTATATCAGTTATATAGCAAGTATCTGAACCTAAATCATTTGTTTCGCATGAATTTGAAGCTAAGCCTTCTACTTCGCATGGATTTAAAGCTAAATGATGTGTGCCGCATGGATTTTGAAGCTAACTCGTTTGATTCGTCTGCATGTGAAGCTATATCACTTATATCCCATGTGTTTGATGCTAAATCATGTCTTTCTAATGGATTTGTAGCTAAACCTTCTACATCGCATTGATTTGAAGCTAAATCATTTGTTTCGCATGGATTTGAAGCTAAAGCTTCTACATCGTATCGATTTTAAGCTAAATGATATGTATCGCATGGATTTTGAAGCTATCCCATTTGATTCGTCTGCATTTGAAGCTATATCAGTTATATCGCAAGTATCTGAAGCTAAATCATTTGTTTCGTATAGATTTGAAGTTTAACCTTCTACATCGCATTGATTTGAAGCTAAATCATTTGTTTCGCATGGATGTGAAGCTAACTCGTTCGTTTCGCCTGCATTTGATGCTATATCACTTATATCTCAAGTGTTTGAAGCTAAATCATTTGTTTCGCATGGATTTGAAGCTAAACCTTCTACATCGCATTGATTTGAAGCTAAATCATGTGTTTCGCTTGGATTTGAAGCTATACCTTCTACATCGCTTTGATTTGAAGCTAAATCATGTGTTTTGCATGGATTTGATGCTAACTCGTTTGTTTCCCCTGCATTTGAAGCTATATCAGTTATATCGCCTGTATCTGATGCTAAATCATTGGTTTCGCATGGATTTGAAGCTAAACCTTCTACATCGCATTGATTTGAAGCAAAATCATGTGTTTTGCATGGATTTTATGCTAACTCGTTTGTTCCCCCTGCATTTGAAGCTATATCAGTTATATCGCAAGTATCTGCTGCTAAATCATTTGTTTCGCATGGATTTGAAGCTAATCCTTCTACATCGCATTGATTTGAAGCTAAATCATGTGTTTTGCATGGATTTGATGCTAACTCGTTTGTTTCCCCTGCATCTGAAGCTATATCAGTTATATCGCCAGTATCTGATGCTAAATCATTTGTTTCGCATGGATTTGAAGCTAAACTGTCTACATCGCATTGATTTGAAGCAAAATCATGTGTTTTGCATGGATTTGATGCTAACTCGTTTGTTCCCCCTGCATTTGAAGCTATATCAGTTATATCGCAAGTATCTGATGCTAAATCATTTGTTTCGCATGGATTTGAAGCTAAACCTTCTACATCGCATTGATTTGCAGCTAAATCAAGTGTTACGCATGGATTTGAAGCTAACTCGGTCGTTTCGCCTGCATTTGATGCTATATCACTTATATCGCAAGTATCTGAAGCTAAATCATTTGTTTCGTATAGATTTGAAGTTTAACCTTCTACATCGCATTGATTTGAATCTAAATCATGTGTTTCGCATGGATTTGAAGCTAACTCGTTAGTTTCGCCTGCATTTGAAGCTATATCAGTTATATCGCAAGTTTCTGAAGCTAAATCATTTGTTTTGCATGGATTTGAAGCTAAACCTTCTACATCGCTTTGATTTACAGCTAAATCATGTGTTTCGCATGGATTTGAAGCTAACTCGTTAGTTTCGCCTGCATTTGAAGCTATATCACTTATACCCCAAGTGTTTGATGCTAAATCATTTGTTTCGAATGGATTTGAAGCTAAACCTTCTACATCGCATTGATTTGAAGCTAAATCATGTGTTTCGATTAGATTTGAAGCTAAACCGTCTACGTCGCATTGATTCGAAACTAAATCATGTTTTTTGCATGGATTTGATGCTAACTCGTTTGTTTCTCCTGCATTTGAAGCTATATCACTTATATCGCAAGTATCTGAACCTAAGTCATTTGTTTCGCATGAATTTGATGCTAAGCCTTCTACTTCGCATGGATTTAAAGCTAAATGATGTGTGTCGCATGGATTTTGAAGCTAACTCGTTTGAGTCGTCCGCATTTGAAGCTACATCACTTATATCACAAGGGATTGATGCTAAATAATTTGTTTCGCAGGGATTTGACGCTAAACCTTCTACATCTCATTGATTTGAAGTTAAATCAAGTGTTTCGCTTGGATTTGAAGGTAAACTTTCTACATCGCAATGATTTGAAGCTAAATCATGTGTTTTGCATGGATTAGATGCAAACTCGTTCGTTTCGCCTGCATTTGATGCTATATCACTTATATCGCATGTATCTGAACCTAGATCATTTGTTTCGCCTGGATTTGAAGACAAACCTTCTACATCGTATTGATTTGCAGCTAAATCGTGTGTTTCGCATGGATTTGAAGCTAGCTCGTTAGTTTCGCCTGCATTTGATGCTATATCACTTATATCGCAAGTGTTTGAAGCTAAATCATTTGTTTCGCATGGATTTGAAGCTAAACCTTCTACATCGCATTGATTTGAAGCTAAATCATGTGTTTTGCATGGATTTGATGCTAACTCGTTTGTTTCCCCTGCATTTGAAGCTATATCAGTTATATCGCAAGTATTTGATGCTAAATCATTGGTTTCGCATGGATTTGAAGCTAAACCTTCTACATCGCATTGATTTGCTGCTAAATCATGTGTTTCGCATGGATTTGAAGCTAATTCGGTCGTTTCGCCTGCATTTGATGCTATATCACTTATATCGCAAGTATCTGAAGCTAAATCATTTGTTTCGTATAGATTTGAAGTTTAACCTTCTACATCGCATTGATTTGAAGCTAAATCATTTGTTTCGCATGGATGTGAAGCTAACTCGTTCGTTTCGCCTGCATTTGATGCTATATCACTTATATCGCAAGTGTTTGAAGCTAAATCATTTGTTTCGCATGGATTTGAAGCTAAACCTTCTACATCGCATTGATTTGAAGCTAAATCATGTGTTTCGCTTGGATTTGAAGCTATACCTTCTACATCGCTTTGATTTGAAGCTAAATCATGTGTTTTGCATGGATTTGATGCTAACTCGTTTGTTTCCCCTGCATTTGAAGCTATATCAGTTATATCGCCAGTATCTGATGCTAAATCATTGGTTTCGCATGGATTTGAAGCTAAACCTTCTACATCGCATTGATTTGAAGCAAAATCATGTGTTTTGCATGGATTTTATGCTAACTCGTTTGTTCCCCCTGCATTTGAAGCTATATCAGTTATATCGCAAGTATCTGCTGCTAAATCATTTGTTTCGCATGGATTTGAAGCTAATCCTTCTACATCGCATTGATTTGAAGCTAAATCATGTGTTTTGCATGGATTTGATGCTAACTCGTTTGTTTCCCCTGCATCTGAAGCTATATCAGTTATATCGCCAGTATCTGATGCTAAATCATTTGTTTCGCATGGATTTGAAGCTAAACTTTCTACATCGCATTGATTTGAAGCAAAATCATGTGTTTTGCATGGATTTGATGCTAACTCGTTTGTTCCCCCTGCATTTGAAGCTATATCAGTTATATCGCAAGTATCTGATGCTAAATCATTTGTTTCGCATGGATTTGAAGCTAAACCTTCTACATCGCATTGATTTGCAGCTAAATCAAGTGTTACGCATGGATTTGAAGCTAACTCGGTTGTTTCGCCTGCATTTGATGCTGTATCACTTATATCGCAAGTATCTGAAGCTAAATCATTTGTTTCGGATAGATTTGAAGTTTAACCTTCTACATCGCATTGATTTGAATCTAAATCATGTGTTTCGCATGGATTTGAAGCTAACTCGTTAGTTTCGCCTGCATTTGAAGCTATATCAGTTATATCGCAAGTTTCTGAAGCTAAATCATTTGTTTTGCATGGATTTGAAGCTAAACCTTCTACATCGCTTTGATTTACAGCTAAATCATGTGTTTCGCATGGATTTGAAGCTAACTCGTTAGTTTCGCCTGCATTTGAAGCTATATCACTTATACCCCAAGTGTTTGATGCTAAATCATTTGTTTCGAATGGATTTGAAGCTAAACCTTCTACATCGCGTTGATTTGAAGCTAAATCATGTGTTTCGATTAGATTTGAAGCTAAACCGTCTACGTCGCATTGATTCGAAACTAAATCATGTTTTTTGCATGGATTTGATGCTAACTCGTTTGTTTCTCCTGCATTTGAAGCTATATCACTTATATCGCAAGTATCTGAACCTAAGTCATTTGTCTCGCATGAATTTGATGCTAAGCCTTCTACTTCGCATGGATTTAAAGCTAAATGATGTGTGTCGCATGGATTTTGAAGCTAACTCGTTTGAGTCGTCTGCATTTGAAGCTACATCACTTATATCACAAGGGATTGATGCTAAATAATTTGTTTCGCATGGATTTGACGCTAAACCTTCTACATCTCATTGATTTGAAGTTAAATCAAGTGTTTCGCTTGGATTTGAAGGTAAACTTTCTACATCGCAATGATTTGAAGCTAAATCATGTGTTTTGCATGGATTAGATGCAAACTCGTTCGTTTCGCCTGCATTTGATGCTATATCACTTATATCGCATGTATCTGAACCTAGATCATTTGTTTCGCCTGGATTTGAAGACAAACCTTCTACATCGTATTGATTTGCAGCTAAATCGTGTGTTTCGCATGGATTTGAAGCTAGCTCGTTAGTTTCGCCTGCATTTGAAGCTAAATCAATATGTCGCATGTATCTGAACTTAAATCATTTGTTTCGCATGGATTTGAAGCTAAACCTTCTACATCGCATTGATTTACAGCTAAATCATGTGTTTCGCATGGATTTGAAGCTAACTCGTTAGTTTCGCCTGCATTTGAAGCTATATCACTTATACCCCAAGTGTTTGATGCTAAATCATTTGTTTCGAATGGATTTGAAGCTAAACCTTCTACATCGCATTGATTTGAAGCTAAATCATGTGTTTCGATTAGATTTGAAGCTAACCGTCTACGTCGCATTGATTTGCAGCTAAATCATGTGTTTTGCATGGTTTTGATGCTAACTCGTTTTTTCCCCCTGCATTTGATGCTATATCAGTTATATCGCAAGTATCTGATGCTAAATCATTTGTTTCGCATGGATTTGAAGCTACACCTTCTACATCGCATTGATTTGCAGCTAAATCATGTGTTTCGCATGGATTTGAAGCTAACTCGGTCGTTTCCCCTGCATTTGAAGCTATATCAGTTATATCGCCAGTATCTGATGCTAAATCATTTGTTTCGCATGGATTTGAAGCTAAACCTTCTACATCGCATTGATTTGCAGCTAAATCATGTGTTTCGCATGGATTTGAAGCTAAACCTTCTAAATCGCATTGATTTGAAGCTAAGTCATGTTATTCGCTTGGCTTTGAAGATAACTCGTTTGTTTCGTCTGCATTTGAAGCTATATCACTTATATCCCAAGTGTTTGAAGCTAGATCATTGTTTCGCATGTATTTGAAGGTAACTTGTTAGTTTCGGCTGCATTTGGAGCAATATCAATGTATCGCAAGTATCTGAACCTAAATCATTTGTTTCGCATGGATTTGAAGCTAAGCCTTCTACTTCGAATCGATTTGAAGTTAAATGATATGTATCGCATGGATTTTGGAGCTTCCCCGTTTGATTAGTCTGCATTTCCTGCTATATCACTTATATCCCAAGTGTTTGTAGGTAAATCATTTGTTTCGCATGGATTTGAAGCTAAACCTTCTACATCGCATTGATTTGAAGCTAAATCATGTGTTGCGCTTGGATTTGAATCTATACCTTCAACATCGCATTGATTTGAAGAATAAATCATGTGTTTAGTTTGGATTTGAAGATATACCTTCTACATCGCTTTGATTTGAAGCTAAATCATGTGTTTTGCATGGAATTGATGCTAACTCGTTTGTTTCCCCTGCATTTGAAACTATATCAGTTATATCGCAAGTATCTGATGCTAAATCATTTGCTTCGCATGGATTTGAAGCTAAGCCTACTACTTCGCATTGATTTGCTGCTAAATCATTTGTTTCGCATGGATTTGAAGCTAACTCGGTCGTTTCGCCTGCATTTGATGCTATATCACTTATATCGCAAGTATCTGCAGCTAAATCATTTGTTTCGTATAGATTTGAAGTTTAACCTTCTACATCGCATTGATTTGAAGCTAAATCATTTGTTTCGCATGGATGTGAAGCTAACTCGTTCGTTTCGCCTGCATTTGATGCTATATCACTTATATCGCAAGTGTTTGAAGCTAAATCATTTGTTTCGCATGGATTTGAAGCTAAACCTTCTACATCGCATTGATTTGAAGCTAAATCATGTGTTTCGCTTGGATTTGAAGCTATACCTTCTACATCGCTTTGATTTGAAGCTAAATCATGTGTTTTGCATGGATTTGATGCTAACTCGTTTGTTTCCCCTGCATTTGAAGCTATATCAGTTATATCGCCAGTATCTGATGCTAAATCATTGGTTTCGCATGGATTTGAAGCTAAACCTTCTACATCGCATTGATTTGAAGCAAAATCATGTGTTTTGCATGGATTTTATGCTAACTCGTTTGTTCCCCCTGCATTTGAAGCTATATCAGTTATATCGCAAGTATCTGCTGCTAAATCATTTGTTTCGCATGGATTTGAAGCTAATCCTTCTACATCGCATTGATTTGAAGCTAAATCATGTGTTTTGCATGGATTTGATGCTAACTCGTTTGTTTCCCCTGCATCTGAAGCTATATCAGTTATATCGCCAGTATCTGATGCTAAATCATTTGTTTCGCATGGATTTGAAGCTAAACTTTCTACATCGCATTGATTTGAATCTAAATCATGTGTTTCGCATGGATTTGAAGCTAACTCGTTAGTTTCGCCTGCATTTGAAGCTATATCAGTTATATCGCAAGTTTCTGAAGCTAAATCATTTGTTTTGCATGGATTTGAAGCTAAACCTTCTACATCGCTTTGATTTACAGCTAAATCATGTGTTTCGCATGGATTTGAAGCTAACTCGTTAGTTTCGCCTGCATTTGAAGCTATATCACTTATACCCCAAGTGTTTGATGCTAAATCATTTGTTTCGAATGGATTTGAAGCTAAACCTTCTACATCGCATTGATTTGAAGCTAAATCATGTGTTTCGATTAGATTTGAAGCTAAACCGTCTACGTCGCATTGATTCGAAACTAAATCATGTTTTTTGCATGGATTTGATGCTAACTCGTTTGTTTCTCCTGCATTTGAAGCTATATCACTTATATCGCAAGTATCTGAACCTAAGTCATTTGTTTCGCATGAATTTGATGCTAAGCCTATTACTTCGCATGGATTTAAAGCTAAATGATGTGTGTC
The DNA here is from genome assembly GCF_051020955.1 of Megalopta genalis. NCBI lineage: Eukaryota > Metazoa > Arthropoda > Insecta > Hymenoptera > Halictidae > Megalopta > Megalopta genalis. The sequence continues at coordinate 27,488 of NW_027476309.1, read as the reverse complement.
GCATGGATTTTGAAGCTAACTCGTTTGAGTCGTCTGCATTTGAAGCTACATCACTTATATCACAAGTGATTGATGCTAAATAATTTGTTTCGCATGGATTTGACGCTAAACCTTCTACATCTCATTGATTTGAAGTTAAATCAAGTGTTTCGCTTGGATTTGAAGGTAAACTTTCTACATCGCAATGATTTGAAGCTAAATCATGTGTTTTGCATGGATTTGATGCAAACTCGTTCGTTTCGCCTGCATTTGATGCTATATCACTTATATCGCATGTATCTGAACCTAGATCATTTGTTTCGCCTGGATTTGAAGACAAACCTTCTACATCGTATTGATTTGCAGCTAAATCGTGTGTTTCGCATGGATTTGAAGCTAACTCGTTAGTTTCGCCTGCATTTGAAGCTAAATCAATATGTCGCATGTATCTGAACTTAAATCATTTGTTTCGCATGGATTTGAAGCTAAACCTTCTACATCGCATTGATTTACAGCTAAATCATGTGTTTCGCATGGATTTGAAGCTAACTCGTTAGTTTTCGCCTGCATTTGAAGCTATATCACTTATACCCCAAGTGTTTGATGCTAAATCATTTGTTTCGAATGGATTTGAAGCTAAACCTTCTACATCGCATTGATTTGAAGCTAAATAATGTGTTTCGATTAGATTTGAAGCTAAACCGTCTACGTCGCATTGATTTACAGCTAAATCATGTGTTTTGCATGGTTTTGATGCTAACTCGTTTTTTCCCCCTGCATTTGATGCTATATCAGTTATATCGCAAGTATCTGATGCTAAATCATTTGTTCGCATGGATTTGAAGCTACACCTTCTACATCGCATTGATTTGCAGCTAAATCATGTGTTTCGCATGGATTTGAAGCTAACTCGGTCGTTTCGCCTGCATTTGATGCTATATCACTTATATCGCAAATATCTGAAGCTAAATCATTTGTTTCGTATAGATTTGAAGTTTAACCTTCTACATCGCATTGATTTGAAGCTAAATCATGTGTTTCGCATGGATTTGATGGTCATTCGTTTGTTTCCCCTGCATTTGATGCTATTTCGAGTTATATCGCAAGTATCTGATGCTATATCATGTGTTTTGCTTGGATTTGAAGCTAAACCTTCTACATCGCATTGATTTGCTGCTAAATCATGTGTATCGCATGGATTTTGAAGCTAACTCGATTGCTTCGTCTGCATTTGAAGCTATATCACTTATATCGCAAGTATCTGAAGCTAAATCCTTGGTTTCGCATGGATTTGAAGCTAAACCTTCTACATCGCATTGATTTGCTGCTAAATCATGTGTATCGCATGGATTTGAAGCTAATTCGTTTGTTGCGTATGCAGTTGAATCTAAATAACGTATATCACAAGTATTTGTAGCTAAACCATTTGTTTGGAATGGATTTGAATCTAATCCTTCTACTTCGAATTGATTTGAAGCTAAATCATGTGTTTCGCATGGATTTGATGCTAACTCGATCGTTTCCCCTGCATTTGAAGCTATATCACTTATATCGCAAGTATCTGAAGATAAATCATTTGTTTTGCATGGATTTGAAGCTAAACCTTCTACATCGTATTGATTTGAAGCTATATCATTTGTTTCGCATGGATTTGAAGCTATCTCGCTCGTTTCGTCTGCATTTGCAGCTATATCAATTATATCGCTAGTATCTGATTCTAAATCATTTGTTTCGCATTTATTTGAAGTTAAATCTTCCACATCGCATTGATTTGCATTTCAATCATGTGTTTCGCATGGATTTTAAGCTAACTCGTTTGTTTCGTCTGCATTTGAAGCTATATCACTTATATCCCAAGTGTTTGAAGCTAAATCACTTGTTTCGCATGGATTTGAAGCTAATCCTTCTACATCGCATGGACTTGAAGCTAACTCGTTTGTTTCGCATGCAGCTGAAGCTATATCACCTATATCCCAAGTGGTTGCAGCTCAATCATCTGTTTCGTCTGCATTTGAAGCTATGTCACTTATATCACAAGTATCTGAAGCTAAATCATTGGTTTCGCATGGATTTGAAGCTAAACCTTCTACATCGCATTGATTTGATTCTAAATAATGTGTTTCGCATGGTTTAAAGCAAACTCGTTTGTTTCGCATGCATTTGAAGCTAAATCACGTATATCACAAGTATTTGAAGCTAAACCATTTGTTTCGCATGGAATCGATGTTTAGCCTTCTACTTCGCAGTGATTTGAAGCAAAATCATGTGTTTCGCGTGGATTTGAAGCTAACTCGTTTGATTCGCATGAAGTTGAAGCTAAATCATGAATTTCACAAGTATTTGAAGCTAACTCATTTGTTCCACATTAAGTTGAAGCGAAATCATGTATATCACATGTAGTTGAAGCTAAACCATTAGATCCGCATGGATTTGAAGCTAAGCCTTCTTCTGCACATTGATTTGAAGCTAAATCATGTGTTCCGCTTGGATTTGAATCTAACTCGTTTGTTCCGCATGCAGTTAAAGCTAAATCATATATAAAACAAGTATTTGAAGCTAAACTATTCGTGTCGCATGGATTTGAAACTAAGCCTTCTTCTTCGCATTGATTTGAAGCTAAATCATGTCTTTCGCTCGGATTTGAAGCTATCACGTTTGTTTCGCTTGCAGTTCAAGCTGAATCATGTATATCACAAGTATTTGACGCTAAACCATTTATTTCGCGTGGATTTGAAGCTAATTCCTTTGTTGCGCATGCAGTTGAATCTAAAAACGTATATCACAAGTATTTGTAGCTAAACCATTTGTGTCGCATGGATTTGAAACTAAACCTTCTACATCGCTTTGATTTGAAGCTAAATCATGTGTTTTGCATGGATTTGATGCTAACTCGTTTGTCTCCCCTGCATTTGAATCTATTTCATATATATCGCAAGTATCTGTGGCTAAATCACTTGTTTCGCATGGATTTGAAGCTAAACCTTCTACATCGCATGGACTTGAAGCTAACTCGTATGTTTCGCATGCAGCTGAAGCTATATCACCTATATCCCAAGTGGTTGCAGCTCAATCATTTGTTTCGCATGGATTTGTAGCTAACTCGATTGCTTCCCCTGCATTTGAAGCTATATCACTTATGTCGAAAGTATCTGGTGCTAAATCGTGTGTTTTGGATGGATTTGAAGCTAACTCGTTTGTTTCGTCTGCATTTAAAGCTATGTCACTTATATCGCAAGTATCTGCCGCTAAATCATTGGTTTCGCATGGATTTGAAGCTACACCTTCTACATCGCATTGATTTGCTGCTATATCATGTGTTTCGCATGGAATTGAATTTAACTGGTTTGTTTCGTCTGCATTTGAAGCTATGTCCCTTATATCGCAAGTATCTGAAGCTAAATCATTGGTTTCGCATGGATCTGAAGCTAAACCTTCTACATCGCATTGATTTGCTGCTAAATCATGTGTATCGCATGGATTTTGAAGCTAACTCGATTGCTTCGTCTGCATTTGAAGCTATATCACTTATATCGCAAGTATCTGAAGCTAAATCCTTGGTTTCGCATGGATTTGAAGCTAAACCTTCTACATCGCATTGATTTGCTGCAAAATCATGTGTATCGCATGGATTTGAAGCTAATTCGTTTGTTGCGCATGCAGTTGAATCTAAATAACGTATATCACAAGTATTTGTAGCTAAACCATTTGTTTGGCATGGATTTGAATCTAATCCTTCTACTTCGAATTGATTTGAAGCTAAATCATGTGTATCGCATGGAATTGAATCTAACTGGTTTGTTTCGTCTGCATTTGAAGCGATGTCCCTTCTATCGCAAGTATCTGAAGCTAAATCATTGGTTTCGCATGGATTTGAAGCTAAACCTTCTACATCGCATTGATTTGAATCTAAATAATGTGTTTCGCATGGTTTAAAGCAAACTCGTTTGTTTCGCATGCATTTGAAGCTAAATCACGTATATCACAAGTATTTGAAGCTAAACCATTTGTTTCGCATGGAATCGATGTTTAGCCTTCTACTTCGCAGTGATTTGAAGCAAAATCATGTGTTTCGCGTGGATTTGAAGCTAACTCGTTTGATTCGCATGAAGTTGAAGCTAAATCATGAATTTCACAAGTATTTGAAGCTAACTCATTTGTTCCGCATTAAGTTGAAGCGAAATCATGTATATCACATGTAGTTGAAGCTAAACCATTAGATTCGCATGGATTTGAAGCTAAGCCTTCTTCTGCACATTGATTTGAAGCTAAATCATGTGTTCCGCTTGGATTTGAATCTAACTCGTTTGTTCCGCATGCAGTTAAAGCTAAATCATATATAAAACAAGTATTTGAAGCTAAACTATTCGTGTCGCATGGATTTGAAACTAAACCTTCTACATCGCATTGATTTGCAGCTAAGTCATGCGTTTCGCACGGATTTGAAGCTAACTCGTTCGTTTCGCCTGCATTTGATGCTATATCACTTATATCGCAAGTATCTGAAGCTAAATCATTTGTTTCGTATAGATTTGAAGTTTAACCTTCTACATCGCATTGATTTGAAGCTAAATCATGTGTTGCGCTTGGATTTGAATCTATACCTTCAACATCGCATTGATTTGAAGATAAATCATGTGTTTCGTTTGGATTTGAAGATATACCTTTTACATCGCTTTGATTTGAAGCTAAATCATGTGTTTTGCATGGATTTTATGCTAACTCGTTTGTTTCCCCTGCATTTGAAGCTATATCAGTTATATCGCAAGTATCTGAACCTAAATCATTTGTTTCGCATGAATTTGAAGCTAAGCCTTCTACTTCGCATGGATTTAAAGCTAAATGATGTGTGTCGCATGGATTTTGAAGCTAACTCGTTTGATTCGTCTGCATGTGAAGCTATATCACTTATATCCCATGTGTTTGATGCTAAATCATTTCTTTCTAATGGATTTGTAGCTAAACCTTCTACATCGCATTGAGTTGAAGCTAAATCATTTGTTTCGCATGGATTTGAAGCTAAAGCTTCTACATCGTATCGATTTGAAGCTAAATGATATGTATCGCATGGATTTTGAAGCTATCCCGTTTGATTCGTCTGCATTTGAAGCTATATCAGTTATATCGCAAGTATCTGATGCTAAATCATTTGTTTCGCATGGATTTGAAGCTAAACCTTCTACATCGCATTGATTTGCAGCTAAATCATGTGTTTCGCATGGATTTGAAGCTAACTCGGTCGTTTCGCCTGCATTTGATGCTATATCACTCATATCGCAAGTATCTGAAGCTAAATCATTTGTTCGTATAGATTTGAAGTTTAACCTTCTACATCGCATTGATTTGAAGCTAAATCATGTGTTTCGCATGGATGTGAAGCTAACTCGTTCGTTTCGCCTGCATTTGATGCTATATCACTTATATCGCAAGTGTTTGAAGCTAAATCATTTGTTTCGCATGGATTTGAAGCTAACTCGTTTGTTCCCCTGCATTTGAAGCTATATCAGTTATATCGCAAGTATCTGCTGCTAAATCATTTGTTTCGTATGGATTTGAAGCTAAACCTTCTACATCGCATTGATTTGAAGCTTAATCATGTGTTTTGCATGGATTTGAAGCTAACTCGTTTGTTTCCCCCGCATTTGAAGCTATATCATTTATATCGCAATTATTTCAATCAAAATCTCTTGTTTCGCACGGATTTGAAACTAGTAAATGTGTTTCGCATTAATTTTAAGCTAAATCATGTGTTTCGTGTGGAATTGAAGCTATCTGGTTTGTTTCGTTTGCATTTGTAGCTATATAACCTATATACCAAGTGTTTGAAGCTCAATCATTTGTTTCGCATGGATTTGAAGCTAAACCATCGAAGTCGCACTGATTTGAAGCTATATCATGTGTTTCGCATGGACTTGAATCTAACTGGTTTGTTTCGCCTCCATTTGAAGCTATATCACTTATATCCCAAGTATCTGAAGCTAAATCATTTGTGTCGCCTGGTTTTGAAGCTGAACCTCTTACATAGCATTGATTTGAAGCTCAATCATGTGTTTTGCATGGATTTGATGCTAACTCGAGCATTTGAAGCTATATCACTTATATCCCAAGTGTTTGAAGCTCAATCATTTGTTTCGCATGGATTTGAAGCTAACACGTTCGTTTCGCCTGCATTTAATGCTATATCACTTATATCGCAAATATCTGAAACTAAATCATTTGATTCGCATGGATTTGAAGCTAAACCTTCTACATCGCATCGATTTGCAGCTAAATAATGTGCTTCGCATGGATTTGAAGGTAACTCGTTAGATTCGCCTGCATTTGAAGCTATATCACTTATATCCCAAGCGTTTGAAGCTAAATCATTGGTTTCGCATGGATTTAAAGCTAAACCTTCTAAATCGCATTGATTTGAAGATAAATCATGTGATTCGCTTGGATTTGAAGCTAACTCGTTTGTTTCGTCGGCGTTTGAAGCTATATCACTTATATCGCAAGTATCTGAAGCTAAATCATTTGTTCCGCATGGATTAGAAGCTAAGCCTTCTACTGCCCATTGATTTGAAGCTAAATCATGTGTATCACATGGATTTTGAAGCTAACCCGTTTGATTCGTCTGCATTTGAATCTATATCACTTATAACCCTAGTGTTTGAAGATAAACCATTTGTTTCGCATGGTTTTGAAGCTGAACCTTCTACATAGCATTGATTTGAAGGGCAATCATGTGTTTGCATGGATTTGATGCTAACTCGATTGTTTCATCTGCATTTGAAGCTATATCACTTATATCCCAAGTGTTTGAAGCTCAATCATTTGTTTCGCATGGATTTGAAACTAAACCTTCTACATCGCATTGATTTGCAGCTGAGTCATGCGTTTCGCACGGATTTGAAGCTAACTCGTTTGTTTCGTCTGCATTTAAATTTATGTCACTTATATCGCAAGTATCTGACGCTAAATCATTGGTTTCGCATGGATTTGAAGCTACACCTTCTATATCGCATTGATTTGCTGCTATATCATGTGTTTCGCATGGAATTGCATCTAACTGGTTTGTTTCGTCTGCATTTGAAGCTATGTCCCTTATATCGCAAGTATCTGAAGCTAAATCATTGGTTTCGCATGGATCTGAAGCTAAACCTTCTACATCGCATTGATTTGCTGCTAAATCATGTGTATCGCATGGATTTTGAAGCTAACTCGATTGCTTCGTCTGCATTTGAAGCTATATAACTTATATCGCAAGTATCTGAAGCTAAATCCTTGGTTTCGCATGGATTTGAAGCTAAACCTTCTACATCGCATTGATTTGCTGCTAAATCATGTGTATCGCATGGATTTGAAGCTAATTCGTTTGTTGCGCATGCAGTTGAATCTAAATAACGTATATCACAAGTATTTGTAGCTAAACCATTTGTTTGGCATGGATTTGAATCTAATCCTTCTACTTCGAATTGATTTGAAGCTAAATCATGTGTATCGCATGGAATTGAAGCTAACTGGTTTGTTTCGTCTGCATTTGAAGCGATGTCCCTTCTATGGCAAGTATCTGTAGCTAAATCATTGGTTTCGCATGGATTTGAATCTAAACCTTCTACATCGCATTGATTTGCTCCCAAATCATGTGTTTCGCTTGGATTTGAAGCTAACTCGTTTGTTTCGTCTGCATTTGAAGCTATGTCACTTATATCACAAGTATCTGAAGCTAAATCATTGGTTTCGCATGGATTTGAAGCTAAACCTTCTACATCGCATTGATTTGAATCTAAACCTTCTACATCGCATTGATTTGCTCCCAAATCGTGTGTTTCGCTTGGATTTGAAGCTAACTCGTTTGTTTCGTCTGCATTTGAAGCTATGTCACTTATATCACAAGTATTTGAAGCTAAATCATTTGTTTCGCATGGATTTGAAGCTAAACCTTCTACATCGCATTGAGTTGAAGCTTAATCATGTGTTTTGCATGGATTTGAAGCTAACTCGTTTGTTTCGCCTGCATTTGAAGCTATATCATTAATTTTGCAAGTATTTCAATCAAAATCACTTGTTTCGCACGGATTTGGAACTAAAAAACGTGTTTCTCATGAATTTGAATCTAAATCATGTGCTTCGCATGGATTTGAAGCTAACTCGTTAGTTTCGCCTGCATTTGAAGCTATACCACTTATATCGCATGTATCTGATGCTAAATCATTTGTGTCGCATGGATTTGAAGAATAATCATTTGTTTCGCATGGATTTGAAGCTATCTCGCTTGTTTCGTCTGCATTTGCTGCTATATCAATTATATCGCTAGTATCTGAAGGTAAATCATTTGTTTCGCATGGATTTGAAGCTAAGCTTTCTACTTCGCATCGATTTGAATCTAAATGATGTGAATAGCATGGATTTTGAAGCTAACTCGTTTGATTCGTCTGCATTTGAAGCTATATCGCTAATATCGCAAGTATCTGATTCTAAATCATTTGTTTCGCATTTATTTGAAGTTAAATCTTCCACATCGCATTGATTTGCATTTCAATCATGTGTTTCGCATGGATTTTAAGCTAACTCGTTTGTTTCGTCTGCATTTGAAGCTATATCACTTATATCCCAAGTGTTTGAAGCTAAATCACTTGTTTCGCATGGATTTGAAGCTAATCCTTCTACATCGCATGGACTTGAAGCTAACTCGTTTGTTTCGCATGCAGCTGAAGCTATATCACCTATATCCCAAGTAGTTGCAGCTCAATCATTTGTTTCGCATGGATTTGAAGCTAAACATTCTAAATCGCATGATTTTTAAGCTAAATCATGTGTTTCGCATGGATCTGAAGGTAACTCGTTTGTTTCGCCTGAATTTGAAGCTATATCACTTAAATCCCATGTGTGTGATGCTAAATCATTTGTTTCGCATGGATTTGAAACTAAACCTTCTACATCGCATTGATTTGCAGCTAAGTCATGCGTTTCGCACGGATTTGAAGCTAACTCGTTTGTTTCGTCTGCATTTGAAGCTATATCACTTAAATCGCAAGTATCTGATTCTAAATCATTTGTTACGCATGGATATGAAGCTAAACCTTCTACATCGCATTATTTGCAATTCAGTCATGTCTTTCGCATGGATTTGAAGCTAGCTCGTTTGTTTCGTCTGCATTTGAATCTATATCACTCATATCCCAAGTGTTTGAAGCTCATTCATTTGCTTCGCATGGATTTGAAGCTAATCCATCTACATCGCATTGATTTAAAGCTAAATCGTGTGTTTCGCTTGGATTGGAAACTAGCTCGTTTATTTCGTCTGCATTTGAAGCAATATCACTTATATCGCAAGCATCTGAAGCTAAATCATTGGTTTCGCATGGATTTGAAGCTAAACCTTCTACATCGCATTGATTTGCAGATAAATCGTGTGTTTTGCATGGATTTGAAACTAACTCGTTTGTTTCGTCAGCACTTGAAGCTATATCACATATATACCAAGTGTTCAAGCTCAATCATTTGCTTCGCACGGATTTGAAGCTAATCCTTCTACATCGCATTGATTTGAAGCTAAATCATGTGTTACGCATGGATTTGAAGCTAACTCGTTTGTTTCGTCTGCACTTGACGCTATGTCACTTATATCGCAAGTGTCTGAAGCTAAATCATTGGTTTCGCATGGATTTGAAGCTAAACCTTCTGCATCGCATTAATATTAACTGAATCATGTGTTTCGCATGGAATTGAAACTAACTGGTTTGTTTGGTCTGCATTTGGAGTTGTGCCACTTATATCGCAAGTATCTGAAGCGAAATCATTGGTTTCGCAAGCAATTGAACCTAAACATTCTACATCGCATAGATTTGAAGCTAGCTCGTTTGCTTCGTCTGCAATTGAAGCAATATCACTTATATCGCAAGTATTTGAAGAAAAATCATGTGTTTTGCATGGAATTGAAACTAACTCGTTTGTTTCGACTGCATTTGAAGCTATATTACTTATATCGCAAGCATCTGAGGCTAAATCATATGTTTCGCTTGCATTTGAAGCTAAACCTTCTACATCGCATTGATTTGAAGCTAAATCATGTGTTTCGCTCGGATATGTAGCTAACTCGTTTGTTTCGTCTGCATTTGAAGCTATATCACATATATCCCAAGTGTTTCAAGCTCAATCATTTGCTCCGCATTGATTTGAAGCTAATCCTTCTACATCGCATTGATTTGAAGCGAAATCTTGCGTTTCGCATGGATTTGGAGCTAACTCGTTTATTTCGTCTGCATTTGTAGCTGTATCACTTATATCGCAAGTATCTGAAGCTAAATCATTTGTGTCTCACGGATTTGAAGCTAAACCTTCTACATAGTATTGATTTGCAGCTAAATCATGTGTTTCGCTTGGATATGAAGCTAACTCGTTTGTTTCCGTCTCAATTTGAAGCTATATCACTTATAACACAAGTGTTTGAAGCTAAATCATTGTTTCGCTTGGATTTGAAGCTAAACCTTCTACATCGCATTGATTTGAAGCTAATTCATGTGATTCGCTTGGATTCGAAGCTAACTCGTTGGTTTCGACTGCATTTGAAGCTATATCGCTTATATCCCAAGTGTTTGAAGCTAAATCATTTGTTTCGCACGGACTTGAAGCTAAACCATCTACATCGCATTGATTTAAAGCTAAATCATGTATTTCACGTGGATTGGAAGCTAACTCGTTTATTTCGACTGCATTTGTAGCTGTATCACTTATATCGCAAGTATCTGAAGCTAAATCATTGGTTTCGCATGCATTTGAACCTAAACATTCTACATCGCATAGATTTGAAGCTAGCTCGTTTGCTTCGTGTGCAGTTGAAGCAATATCACTTATATCGCAAGTATTTGAAGAAAAATCATGTGTTTTGCATGGAATTAAAACTAACTCGTTTGATTCGACTGCATGTGAAGCTATATTACTTATATCGCAAGTATCTGAAGCTAAATCATATGTTTCGCTTGGGTTTGAAGCTAAACCTTCTACATCGCATTGATTTGAAGCTAAATCATGTGTTTCGCTCGGATATGAAGCTAACTCGTTTGTTTGGTCTGCATGTGAAGCTATATCACGTATATCGCAAGTATCTGAAGCTAAATTATTTGTTCGCATGGTTTTGAAGCTAAACCTTCTACATCGCATTGATTTGCTGCTAAATCAAGAGTTTCGCATGGATTTGAAGCTAACTCGTTTGTTTCGTCTGTATTTGAAGCTATACCACATATATCCCAAGTGTTTCAAGCTCAATCATTTGCTTCGCATGGATTTGAAGCTAATCCTTCTACATCGCATTGATTTGAAGCTAAATAATGTGTTCCGCTTGGATTTGAAGTTAACTCGTTTGTTTCGACTGAATTTGAAGCTATATCACTTATATCCCAAGTGTTTGAAGCTAAATCATTTGTTTCGCATAGATTTGAAGCTAACTCGTTCGTTTCGCCTGCATTTGTAGCTATATCATTTATATCGAAAGTATTTGAAGCTAAATCATTTGTTCCGCATGGATTTGAAGCTAAGTATTCTACTTCGAATTGATTTGAAGCTAAATCCTGTGTATCGCATGGATTTTGAAGCTAACTCGATTGATTCGTCTGCATTGAAGCTATATCACTTATATCGCAAGTATCTTATGCTAAATCATTTGTTTCGCATGAATTTGAAGCTAAACCTACTATATCGCATTGATTTGTAGCTAAATCATGTGTTTCGCATGGATTTGAAGTTAACTCGTTTGTTTCGTCTGCATTTGAAGCTATATCACATATATCCCAAGTGTTTGAAGCTAAATCATTTTTTTCGCATTGATTTGAAGCTAAACCTTCTACATCGGATTGATTTGAAGCTAAATCATGTGTTTCACTTGGATATGAATCTATCTCGTTTGTTTAATTTGCATTTGAAGCTATATCACTTATATCGCAAGTTTCAAAAGCTAAATCATTTGTGTCGCATGGCTTTGTATCTAAACCTCCTACATAGCATTGATTTGAAGCTTAATCATGTGTTTTGCATGGATTTTAAGTTAACTCGCTTGTTTCGACTGCATTTGAAGCTATATCACTTATATCCATAGTGTTTGAAGCTAAATCATTTGTTTCGCATGGATTTGAAGCTAAACCTTCTACATCGTATTCATTTGAAGCTGAATCATTTGTTTTGCATGGATTTGAAGCTAAGCCTTCTACTTCGCATTGATTTGAAGCTAAAGCATGTGTTTCGTTTGGATTTGAAGCTACTTCGTTTGTTTCGCCTGCATTTGAAGCTATATCACTTATATCGCAAGTATCTGATGCAAGTCATTTGAGTCGCATGGATTTGAAGCTAAACCTTACAAATCGCATTGGTTTGAAGCTAAATCGTGCACATAGCATTGGTTTGAAGCTAAACCTTCCACATCGCATTGTTTTGAAGCTAAATAATGTGTTTCGTATGGAGGTGAAGCTAGCACGTTTGTTTCGTCTGCATTTGAAATTATATCACTTATATCGCAAGTTTCTGAAGCTGAATGATTTGTTTCGCATGGATTTGAAGATAAGCCTTCTACTTCGCATTCATTTAAAGCTAAATCATGTGTTTTGCATGGATTTGAAGCTAAATCATGTGTTTCGCATGGATTTGAAGCTAAACCTTCTACATCGCATTGATTTGAAGCTATATCACTTATATCGCAAGTATTTGAAGCTAAACCATTTGTTTCGCGCGGATTTGAAGCTAAACCTTCTACATCGCATTGATTTGAAGCTATATCACGTGCTTCGCTTGGATTTGAATCTAACTCGTTTGTTTCGCCTGCATTTGAAGCTGTATTATATATATCGCAAGTATTTGGAGCTAAATCATTTGTTTCGCATGGATTTGAAGCTAAACCTTCCACATCGTATCGATTTGAAGCTAAATGATATGTATCGCATGGATTTGTAGCTAAACCTTCTACATCGTATCGATTTGGAGCTAGATGATATGTATCGCATGGATTTTGAAGCTATCCCGTTTGATTTGTCTGTATTTGCAGCTATATCACTTATATCACAAGTGTTTGAAGCTAAATCATTTGTTTCGCATGGATTTGAATCTAAACCTTCTACATCGCATTGATTTGAAGCTAAATCATGTGTTTTGCTTGGATTTGAAGTTAAACCTTCTACATCGCATTGATTTGAAACTAAATCATGTGGTTTTGCATGGATTTGATACTAACTCGTTTGTTTCCCCTGCATTTGAAGTTATGTCAGTTATATCGCAAGTATCTGATGATAAATCATTTGTTTCGCATGGATTTGAAGCTAAGCCTTCTACTTCGCATGGATTTAAAGCTAAATGATGTGTACCGCATGGATTTTGAAGCTAACTCGTTTGATTCGTCTGCATTTGATGCTACATCACTTATATCGCAAGCATCTGAACCTAAATCATTTGTTTCGCATGGATTTGAAGCTAAACCTTCTACATCGTATTGATTTGAAGCTGAATCATTTGTTTTGCATGGATTTGATTCTAAATCTTCTATTTCGCATAGATTTAAAGATAAATGATGTGTATCGCATGGATTTTGAAGCTAACTCGTTTGATTCGTCTGCATTTGAAGCTATATCACCTATACCCCAAGTGTTTGATGCTAAATCATTTGTTTCGCATGGATTTGTAGCTAAACCTTCTACATCGTATCGATTTGAAGCTAAATGATATGTATCGCATGGATTTGAAGCTACCCTGTTTGATTCGTCTGCATTTGCAGCTATATCACTTATATCACAAGTGTTTGAAGCTAAATCATTTGTATCGCATGGATTTGAAGCTAAACCTTCTACATCGCATTGATTTGAAGCTAAATCATGTGATTCGCTTGGATTTGAATCTAAACCTTTTACATCGCTTTGATTTGCAGCTAAATCATGTGTTTTGCATGGATTTGATGCTAACTCGTTTGTTTCGCCTGCATTTGATGGTATAACACTTATATCACAAGTGTTTGAAGCTAAATCATTTGTGTCGCATGGATTTGAAGCTAAACCTTCTACATCGCATTGATTTGAAGCTAAATCATGTATTTCGCTTGGACTTGAAGCTATACCTTCTACATCGCTTTGATTTGAAGTTAAATCATGTGTTTTGCATGGATTTGATGCTAACTCGTTTGTCTCCCCTGCATTTGAATCTATTTCATATATATCGCAAGTATCTGAGGCTAAATCATTTGTTTCGCATGGATTTGAAGCTAAACCTCCTATATCGCATTGATTTGAAGCTAAACCTTCCACATCGTATCGCTTTGAAGCTAAATGATATGTATCGCCTGCATTTTGAAGCTACCCCGTTTGATTCGTCTGCATTTGCATCTATATCACTTATATCACAAGTGTTTGAAGGTAAATCATTTGTTTCGCATGGATTTGAAGCTAAACCTTCTACATCGTATTGATTTGAAGCTAAATCATGTGTTTAGCTTGGATTTGAAGCTGAGCCTTCTACTTCACGTGGATTTAAAGCTAAATGATGTGTACCGCATGGATTTTTAAGCTAACTCGTTTGAGTCGTCTGCATTTGATGCTACATCACTTATATCGCAAGCATCTGAACCTAAATCATTTGTTTCGTATGGATTTGTAGCTAAACCGTCTACGTCGCATTGATTTGAAACTAAATCATGTTTTTTGCATGGAATTGATGCTAACTCGTTTGTGTCTCCTGCATTTGAAGCTATATCACTTATATCGCAAGTATCTGAAGCTAAATCATTTGTTTCGCATGAATTTGTAGCTAAGCCTTCTACTTCGCATGGATTTAAAGCTAAATGATGTGTACCGCATGGATTTTGAAGCTAACTCGTTTGATTCGTCTGCATTTGATGCTACATCACTTATATCGCAAGCATCTGAACCTAAATCATTTGTTTCGCATGGATTTGAAGCTAAACCTTCTACATCGTATTGATTTGAAGCTGAATCATTTGTTTTGCATGGATTTGAAGCTAAGCCTTCTACTTCGCGTTGATTTGAAGCTAAAGCATGTGTTTCGTTTGGATTTGAAGCTACTTCGTTTGTTTCGCCTGCATTTGAAGCTATATCGCTTATATCGCAAGTATGTGAACCCTAATCATTTGTTTCGCATGGATTTGAATCTAAGCCTTCTATTCCGCATAGATTTAAAGATAAATGATGTGTATCGCATGGATTTTGAAGCTAACTCGTTTGATTCGTCTGCATTTGAAGCTATATCACCTATACCCCAAGTGTTTGATGCTAAATCATTTGTTTCGCATGGATTTGTAGCTAAACCTTCTACATCGTATCGATTTGAAGCTAAATGATATGTATCGCATGGATTTGAAGCTAACTCGTTCGTTTCGCCTGCATTTCATGCTATATCACTTATATCACAAGTGTTTGAAGCTAAATCATTTGTATCGTATGGATTTGAAGCTAAACCTTCTACATCGCATTGATGTGAAGCTAAATCATGTGATTCGCTTGGATTTGAATCTAAACCTTTTACATCGCTTTGACTTGCAGCTAAATCATGTGTTTTGCATGGATTTTATGCTAACTCGTTTGTTTCCCCTGCATTTGAAGGTATATCAGTTATATCGCAAGTATCTGATGCTAAATCATTTGTTTCGCATGGATTTGAAGCTAAACCTTCCACATCGTATCGATTTGAAGCTAAATGATATGTATCGCATGGATTTTGAAGCTACACTGTTTGATTCGTCTGCATTTGCAGCTATATCACTTTTATCACAAGTGTTTGAAGCTAAATCATTTGTATCGCATGGATTTGAAGCTAAACCTGCTACATCGCATTGATTTGAAGCTAAATCATGTGATTCGCTTGGATTTGATTCTAAACCTTTTACATCGCTTTGATTTGCAGCTAAAAAATGTGTTTTGCATGGATTTGATGCTAACTCGTTTGTTTCGCCTGCATTTGATGGTATAACACTTATATCACAAGTGTTTGAAGCTAAATCATTTGTGTCGCATGGATTTGAAGCTAAACCTTCTACATCGCATTGATTTGAAGCTAAATCATGTATTTCGCTTGGACTTGAAGCTATACCTTCTACATCGCTTTGATTTGAAGTTAAATCATGTGTTTTGCATGGATTTTATGCTAACTCGTTTGTTTCCCCTGCATTTGAAGGTATATCAGTTATATCGCAAGTATCTGATGCTAAATCATTTGTTTCGCATGGATTTGAAGCTAAACCTTCTACATCGCATTGATTTGAAGCTAAATCATGTGTTTCGCTTGGATTTGAAGCTAAACCGTCTACGTCGCATTGATTTGAAACTAAATCATGTTTTTTGCATGGAATTGATGCTAACTCGTTTGTTTCTCCTGCATTTGAAGCTATATCACTTATATCGCAAGTATCTGAACCTAAATCATTTGTTTCGCATGAATTTGTAGCTAAGCCTTCTACTTCGCATGGATTTAAAGCTAAATGATGTGTACCGCATGGATTTTGAAGCTAACTCGTTTGATTCGTCTGCATTTGATGCTACATCACTTATATCGCAAGCATCTGAACCTAAATCATTTGTATCGCATGGATTTGAAGCTAAACCTTCTACATCGTATTGATTTGAAGCTGAATCATTTGTTTTGCATGGATTTGAAGCTAAGCCTTCTACTTCGCGTTGATTTGAAGCTAAAGCATGTGTTTCGTCTGTATTTGAAGCTACTTCGTTTGTTTCGCCTGCATTTGAAGCTATATCGCTTATATCGCAAGTATCTGAACCCTAATCATTTGTTTCGCATGGATTTCAATCTAAGCCTTCTATTTCGCATAGATTTAAAGATAAATGATGTGTATTGCATGGATTTTGAAGCTAACTCGTTTGATTCGTCTGCATTTGAAGCTATATCACCAATACCCCAAGTGTTTGATGCTAAATCATTTGTTTCGCATGGATTTGTAGCTAAACCTTCTACATCGTATCGATTTGAAGCTAGATGATATGTATCGCATGGATTTGAAAATCACTCATGTATTTCGCTTGGACTTGAAGCTATACCTTCTACATCGCTTTGATTTGAAGTTAAATCATGTGATTTGCATGGATTTGATGCTAACTCGTTTGTCTCCCCTGCATTTGAAGCTATTTCATATTATCGCAAGTATCTGAGGCTAAATCATTTGTTTCGCATGGATTTGAAGCTAAACCTCCTATATCGCATTGATTTGAAGCTAAATCATGTGTTTTGCATGGATTTTATGCTAACTCGTTTGTTTCCCCTGCATTTGAAGGTATATCAGTTATATCGCAAGTATCTGATGCTAAATTATTTGTTTCGCATGGATTTGAAGCTAAACCTTCCACATCGTATCGATTTGAAGCTAAATGATATGTATCGCATGGATTTTGAAGCTACCCTGTTTGATTCGTCTGCATTTGCAGCTATATCACTTATATCACAAGTGTTTGAAGCTAAATCATTTGTTTCGCATGGATTTGAAGCTAAACCTTCTACATCGCATTGATTTGAAGCTAAATCATGTGTTTCGCTTGGATTTGAAGCTAAACCGTCTACGTCGCATTGATTTGAAACTAAATCATGTTTTTTGCATGGAATTGATGCCAACTCGTTTGTTTCTCCTGCATTTGAAGCTATATCACTTATATCGCAAGTATCTGAACCTAAATCATTTGTTTCGCATGAATTTGTAGCTAAGCCTTCTACTTCGCATGGATTTAAAGCTAAATGATGTGTACCGCATGGATTTTGAAGCTAACTCGTTGGATTCGTCTGCATTTGATGCTACATCACTTATATCGCAAGCATCTGAACCTAAATCATTTGTTTCGCATGGATTCGAAGCTAAACCTTCTACATCGTATTGATTTGATGCTGAATCATTTGTTTTGCTTGGATTTGAAGCTAAGCCTTCTACTTCGCGTTGATTTGAAGCTAAAGCATTGTTTCGTTTGTATTTGAAGCTACTTCGTTTGTTTCGCCTACATTTGAAGCTAAATCACTTATATCGCAAGTATCTGAACCCTAATCATTTGTTTCGCATGGATTTGAATCTAAGCCTTCTATTTCGCATAGATTTAAAGTTAAATGATGTGTATCGCATGGATTTTGAAGCTAACTCGTTTGATTCGTCTGCATTTGAAGCTATATCACCTATACCCCAAGTGTTTGATGCTAAATCATTTGTTTCGCATGGATTTGTAGCTAAACCTTCTACTTCGCATGGATTTAAAGCTAAATGATGTGTACCGCATGGATTTTGAAGCCAACTCGTTTGATTCGTCTGCATTTGATGCTGCATCACTTATATCGCAAGCATCTGAACCTAAATCATTTGTTTCGCATGGATTTGAAGCTAAACCTTCTACATCGTATTGATTTGAAGCTGAATCATTTGTTTTGCATGGATTTGAAGCTAAGCCTTCTACTTCGCGTTGATTTGAAACTAAAGCATGTGTTTCGTTTGTATTTGAAGCTACTTCGTTTGTTTCGCCTGCATTTGAAGCTATATCACTTATATCGCAAGTATCTGAACCCTAATCATTTGTTTCGCATGGATTTGAATCTAAGCCTTCTATTTCGCATAGATTTAAAGATTAATGATGTGTATCGCATGGATTTTGAAGCTAACTCGTTTGATTCGTATGCATTTGAAGCTATATCACCTATACCCCAAGTGTTTGATGCTAAATCATTTGTTTCGCATGGATTTGTAGCTAAACCTTCTACATCGTATCGATTTGAAGCTAAATGATATGTATCGCATGGATTTGAAAATCACTCGTTCGTTTCGCCTGCATTTCATGCTATATCACTTATATCACAAGTGTTTGAAGCTAAATCATTTGTGTCGCATGGATTTGAAGCTAAACCTTCTACATCGCATTGATTTGAAGTTAAATCATGTGTTTCGCTTGGATTTGAAGCTAAACCTTCTACATCGCATTGATTTGAAGATAAATCATGTGTTTGGCTTGGATTTCATGTTAACTCGTTCGTTTCGCCTGCATTTGATGCTATATCACTTATATCGCAAATATCTGAAGCTAAATCATTTGTTTCGCATGGATTTGAAGCTAACCCTCCTATATCGCATTGATTTGAAGCTAAATCATGTGTTTTGCATGGATTTTATGCTAACTCGTTTTTTTCCCCTGCATTTGAAGGTATATCAGTTATATCGCAAGTATCTGATGCTAAATCATTTGTTTCGCATGGATTTGAAGCTAAACCTTCCACATCGTATCGATTTGAAGTTAAATGATATGTATCGCATGGATTTTGAAGCTACCCTGTTTGATTCGTCTGCATTTGCAGCTATATCACTTATATCACAAGTGTTTGAAGCTAAATCATTTGTTTCGCATGGATTTGAAGCTAAACCTTCTACATCGCATTGATTTGAAGCTAAATCATGTGTTTCGCTTGGATTTTGAAGCTACCCTGTTTGATTCGTCTGCATTTGCAGCTATATCACTTATATCACAAGTGTTGGAACCTAAATCATTTGTTTCGCATGGGTTTGACGCTAAACCTTCTACATCGCATTGATTTGAAGTTAAATCATGTGTTTCGCTTGGATTTGAAGCTAAACCTTCTACATCGCATTGATTTGAAGATAAATCATGTGTTTGGCTTGGATTTCATGCTAACTCGTTCGTTTCGCCTGCATTTGTAGCTATATCATTTATATCGCAAGTATTTGAAGCTAAATCATTTGTTCCGCATGGATTTGAAGCTAAGCTTTCTACTTCGCATTGACTGGAAGCTAAATCATTTGTTTCGCATAGAGTTGAAGCTAACTCGTTTGTTTCGTCTGCATTTGAAGCTATATCATCCAAATCCCAAGTGTTTGATGCTAAATCATTTGTCTTGCATGGATTTGAAGCTAAGGCTTCTATTTCGCATGGATTGAAAGCTAAATGATGTGAATCGCATGGATTTTGAAGCTAACTCGTTTGATTCGTCTGCATTTGAAGCTATATCACTTATATCCCAAGTGTTTGATCCTGAATCATTTGTTTCGCATGGGTTTGACGCTAAACCTTCTACATCGCATTGATTTGAAGTTAAATCATGTGTTTCGCTTGGATTTGAAGCTAAACCTTCTACATCGCATTGATTTGAAGATAAATCATGTGTTTGGCTTGGATTTCATGCTAACTCGTTCGTTTCGCCTGCATTTGATGCTATATCACTTATATCGCAAATATCTGAAGCTAAATCATTTGTTTCGCTTGGATTTGAAGCTAAACCTTCTACATCGCATTGATTTGAAGACAAATGATGTGTTTCGCATGGATTTGAAGGTAACTCGTCAGTTTCGCCTGCATTTGAAGCTATATCACTTATATCGCAAGTATCTGAACCTTAATCATTTGTTTCGCATGGATTTGAAGCTAAACCTTCTACATAGCCTTGATTTGAAGCTTAATCATGTGTTTTGCATGGATTTGAAGCTAACTCGTTTGTTTCGACTGCATTTGAAGCTATATCACTTATATCGCAAGTATCTGATGCTAAATCATTTGTTTCGCATGGATTTGAAGGTAATCCTTCTACATCGCATCGATTTGCAGCTAAATCATGTCATTCGCATTGATTTGAAGCTAACTCGTTCGTTTCGCCTGCATTTGTAGCTATATCAGTTATATCGCAAGTATCTATTGCTAACTCATTTGTTTCGCATGGATTTGAAGCTAAACCTTCCAAATCGTATCGATTTGAAGCTAAATGATATGTATCGCCTGCATTTTGAAGCTACCCCGTTTGATTTTTCTGCATTTGCAGCTGTATCACTTATATCACAAGTGTTTGAAGCTCAATCATTTGTTTCGCACGGATTTGAAGCTACACCTTCTACATCGCATTGATTTGAAGCTAAATCATGTGATTCGCTTGGATTTGAAGCTAAACCTTCTACATCGTATTGATTTGCAGCTAAATCATGTATTTCGGTGGGATTTGAAGCTATACCTTCTACATCGCTTTGATTTGAATCTAAATCATGTGTTTTGCATGGATTTGATGCTAACTCGTTTGTTTCGCATGCAGTTAAAGCTGATTCATGTATATCGCAAGTATTTGAAGCCAAACCATTTGTTTCGCATGGATTTGAAGCCAAGCCTTCTACTTCGCATTGATTTGAAGCTAAATCATGTGTTCCGCATGGATTTGAAGCTAACTCGTTTGTTTCCCCTACATTTGAATCTATATCAGTTATATCGCAAGCATCTGAACCTAAATCATTTGTTTCGCATGGATCTGAAGCTAAACCTTCTACATCGTATTGATTTGAAGCTGAAACATTTGTCTTGCATGGATTTGAAGCTAAGCCTTCTATTTCGCATGGATTGAAAGCTAAATGATGTGAATCGCATGGATTTTGAAGCTAACTCGTTTGATTCGTCTGCATTTGAAGCTATATCACTTATATCCCAAGTGTTTGATCCTGAATCATTTGTTTCGCATGGGTTTGACGCTAAACCTTCTACATCGTATTGATATGAAGTTAAATCATGTGTTTCGCTTGGATTTGAAGCTAAACCTTCTACATCGCATTGATTTGAAGATAAATCATGTGTTTGGCTTGGATTTCATGCTAACTCGTTCGTTTCGCCTGCATTTGTAGCTATATCATTTATATCGCAAGTATTTGAAGCTAAATCATTTGTTCCGCATGGATTTGAAGCTAAGCTTTCTACTTCGCATTGACTTGAAGCTAAATCATTTGTTTCGCTTGGATTTGAATCTAAACCTTCTACATCGCATTGATTTGAAGATAAATGATGTGTTTCGCATGGATTTGAAGGTAACTCGTTAGTTTCGCCTGCATTTGAAGCTATATCACTTATATCGCAAGTATCTGAACCTAAATCATTTGTTTCGCATGGATTTGAAGCTAAACCTTCTACATCGTATTGATTTGAAGCTAAATCATGTGTTTCGCTTGGATTTGAAGCTATACCTTCTACATCGCTTTGATTTGAAGCTAAATCATTTGTTTTGCATGGATTTGATGCTAACTCGTTTGTTTCCCCTGCATTTGAAGCTATTTCAGTTTTATCGCAAGTATCAGACGCTAAATCATGTGTTTCGCTTGAATTTGAAGCTAAACCTTTTACATCGGATTGATTTGCAG
This sequence comes from Megalopta genalis, assembly GCF_051020955.1. Classification (NCBI taxonomy): domain Eukaryota; kingdom Metazoa; phylum Arthropoda; class Insecta; order Hymenoptera; family Halictidae; genus Megalopta; species Megalopta genalis. The sequence continues at coordinate 5,389 of NW_027476309.1, read as the reverse complement.
CTTAATCATGTGTTTTGCATGGATTTGATGCTAACTCGTTTGTTTCCCCTGCATTTGAATCTATATCAGTTATATCGCAAGCATCTGAACCTAAATCATTTGTTTCGCATGGATTTGAAGCTAAGCCATCTACTTCGCATGGATTTAAAGCTAAATCATGTGTTCTGCATGGATTTGAAGCTAACTCGATCGTTTCGCCTGCATTCGATGCTATATCACTTCTATCGCTAGTATCTGAAGCAAAATCATTTGTTTCGCATGGAAATGGAAGCTAAACCTTCTACATCGTATTGATTTGAAGCTGAATCATTTGTTTTGCATGGATTTGAAGCTAAGCCTTCTACTTCGCGTTGATTTGAAGCTAAAGCATGTGTTTCGTTTGGATTTGAAGCTACTACGTTTGATTCGCCTGCATTTGAAGCTATATCACTTATATCGCAAGTATCTGATGCAAGTCATTTGAGTCGCATGGATTTGAAGCTAAACCTTACAAATCGCATTGGTTTGAAGCTAAATCGTGCACATCGCATTGGTTTGAAGCTAAACCTTCCACATCGCATTGTTTTGAAGCTAAATAATGTGTTTCGTATGGAGTTGAAGCTAGCACGTTTGTTTCGTCTGCATTTGAAGTTATATCACTTATATCGCAAGTATCTGAAGCTGAATGATTTGTTTCGCATGGACTTGAAGATAAGCCTTCTACTTCGCATTGATTTAAAGCTAAATCATGTGTTTTGCATGGATTTGAAGCTAAATCATGTGCTTCGCATGGATTTGAAGCTAAACCTTCTACATCGCATTGATTTGAAGCTAAATCATGTGTTTCGCTTGGATTTGTAGCTATACCTTCTACATCGCTTTGATTTGGAGCGAAATCATGTGTTTTGCATGGATTTGATGCTAACTCGTTTGTTTCCCCTGCATTTGAAGGTATTTTATTAATATCGCAAGTATCTGATGCTAAATCATGTGTTTCGCTTGGATTTGAAGCTAAACCTTCTACATCGCATTGATTTGAAGCTAAATCATGTGTTTTGCATGGATTTGATGCTAACTCGTTTGTTTTCCCTGCATTTGAAGCTATGTCAGTTATATCGCTAGTATCTGATGCTAAATCATTTGTTTCGCATGGATTTGTAGCTAAGCCTTCTACTTCACATGGATTTAAAGCTAAATGATGTGTACCGCATGGATTTTTACGCTAACTCGTTTGATTCGTCTGCATTTGCAGCTATATCACTTATATCACAAGTGTTTGAAGCTAAATCATTTGTTTCGCATGGATTTGAATCTAAACCTTCTACATCGCATTGATTTGAAGCTAAATCATGTGTTTCGCTTGGATTTGAAGCTAAACCATCTACATAGCATTGATTTGAAGCTAAATCATGTGTTTTGCATGGATTTGATACTAACTCGTTTGTTTCACCTGCATTTGCAGCTATGTCAGTTATATCGCAAGTATCTGATGCTAAATCATTTGTTTCGCATGGATTTGAAGCTAAACCTTCCACATCGTATCGATTTGAAGCTAAATGATGTGTACCGCATGGATTTTGAAGCTAACTCGTTTGATTCGTCTGCATTTGATGCTATATCACTTTTATCACAAGTGTTTGAAGCTAAATCATTTGTATCGCATGGATTTGAAGCTAAACCTGCTACATCGCATTGATTTGAAGCTAAATCATGTGATTCGCTTGGATTTGAATCTAAACCTTTTACATCGCTTTGATTTGCAGCTAAATCATGTGTATTGCATGGATTTGATGCTAACTCGTTTGTTTCGCCTGCAATTGATGGTATAACACTTATATCACAAGTGTTTGAAGCTAAATCATTTGTGTCGCATGGATTTGAAGCTAAACCTTCTACATCGCATTGATTTGAATCTAAATCATGTATTTCGCTTGGCCTCGAAGCTATACCTTCTACATCGCTTTGATTTGAAGTTAAATCATGTGTTTTGCATGGATTTGATGCTAACTCGTGTGTCTCCCCTGCATTTGAAGCTATTTCATATATATCGCAAGTATCTGAGGCTAAATCATTTGTTTCGCATGGATTTGAAGCTAAACCTCCTATATCGAATTGATTTGAAGCTAAATCATGTGTTTTGCATGGATTTTATGCTAACTCGTTCGTTTCGCCTGCATTTCATGCTATATCACTTATATCACAAGTGTTTGAAGCTAAATCATTTGTGTCGCATGGATTTGAAGCTAAACCTTCTACATCGCATTGATTTGAAGCTAAATCATGTGTTTCGCTTGGATTTGAAGCTAAACCGTCTACGTCGCATTGATTTGAAACTAAATCATGTTTTTTGCATGGAATTGATGCTAACTCGTTTGTTTCTCCTGCATTTGGAGCTATATCACTTATATCGCAAGTATCTGAACCTAAATCATTTGTTTCGCATGAATTTGTAGCTAAGCCTTCTACTTCGCATGGATTTAAAGCTAAATGATGTGTACCGCATGGATTTTGAAGCTAACTCGTTTGATTCGTCTGCATTTGATGCTACATCGCTTATATCGCAAGCATCTGAACCTAAATCATTTGTTTCGCATGGATTTGAAGCTAAACCTTCTACATCGTATTGATTTGAAGCTGAATCATTTGTTTTGCATGGATTTGAAGCTAAGCCTTCTACTTCGCGTTGATTTGAAGCTAAAGCATGTGTTTCGTTTGTATTTGAAGCTACTTCGTTTGTTTCGCCTGCATTTGAAGCTATATCGCTTATATCGCAAGTATCTGAACCCTAATCATTTGTTTCGCATGGATTTGAATCTAAGCCTTCTACATCGTATCGATTTGAAGCTAAATGATATGTATCGCATGGATTTGAAAATCACTCGTTCGTTTCGCCTGCATTTCATGCTATATCACTTATATCACAAGTGTTTGAAGCTAAATCATTTGTGTCGCATGGATTTGAAGCTAAACCTTCTACATCGCATTGATTTGAAGCTAAATCATGTGTTTCGCTTGGATTTGAAGCTAAACCGTCTACGTCGCATTGATTTGAAACTAAATCATGTTTTTTGCATGGAATTGATGCTAACTCGTTTGTTTCTCCTGCATTTGGAGCTATAACACTTATATCGCAAGTATCTGAACCTAAATCATTTGTTTCGCATGAATTTGTAGCTAAGCCTTCTACTTCGCATGGATTTAAAGCTAAATGATGTGTACCGCATGGATTTTGAAGCTAACTCGTTTGATTCGTCTGCATTTGATGCTACATCGCTTATATCGCAAGCATCTGAACCTAAATCATTTGTTTCGCATGGATTTGAAGCTAAACCTTCTACATCGTATTGATTTGAAGCTGAATCATTTGTTTTGCATGGATTTGAAGCTAAGCCTTCTACTTCGCGTTGATTTGAAGCTAAAGCATGTGTTTCGTTTGTATTTGAAGCTACTTCGTTTGTTTCGCCTGCATTTGAAGCTATATCGCTTATATCGCAAGTATCTGAACCCTAATCATTTGTTTCGCATGGATTTGAATCTAAGCCTTCTATTTCGCATAGATTTAAGGATTAATGATGTGTATCGCATGGATTTTGAAGATAACTCGTTTGATTCGTCTGCATTTGAAGCTATATCACCTATACCCCAAGTGTTTGATGCTAAATCATTTGTTTCGCATGGATTTGTAGCTAAACCTTCTACATCGTATCGATTTGAAGCTAAATGATATGTATCGCATGGATTTGAAAATCACTCGTTCGTTTCGCCTGCATTTCATGCTATATCACTTATATCACAAGTGTTTGAAGCTAAATCATTTGTGTCGCATGGATTTGAAGCTAAACCTTCTACATCGCATTGATTTGAAGCTAAATCATGTATTTCGCTTGGACTTGAAGCTATACCTTCTACATCGCTTTGATTTGAAGTTAAACCATGTGTTTTGCATGGATTTGATGCTAACTCGTTTGTCTCCCCTGCATTTGAAGCTATTTCATATATATCGCAAGTATCTGAGGCTAAATCATTTGTTTCGCATGGATTTGAAGCTAAACCTCCTATATCGCATTGATTTGAAGCTAAATTATGTGTTTTGCATGGATTTTATGCTAACTCGTTTGTTTCCCCTGCATTTGAAGGTATATCAGTTATATCGCAAGTATCTGATGCTAACTCATTTGTTTCGCATGGATTTGAAGCTAAACCTTCCACATCGTATCGATTTGAAGCTAAATGATATGTATCGCATGGATTTTGAAGCTACCCTGTTTGATTCGTCTGCATTTGCAGCTATATCACTTATATCACAAGTGTTTGAAGCTAAATCATTTGTTTCGCATGGATTTGAAGCTAAACCGTCTACATCGCATTGATTTGAAGCTAAATCATGTGTTTCGCTTGGATTTTGAAGCTACCCTGTTTGATTCGTCTGCATTTGAATCTATATCAGTTATATCGCAAGCATCTGAACCTAAATCATTTGTTTCGCATGGATTTGAAGCTAAACCTTCTACATCGTATTGATTTGAAGCTGAAACATTTGTCTTGCATGGATTTGTAGCTAAGCCTTCTACTTCACATGGATTTAAAGCTAAATGATGTGTACCGCATGGATTTTTAAGCTAACTCGTTTGATTCGTCTGCATTTGCAGCTATATCACTTATATCACAAGTGTTTGAAGCTAAATCATTTGTTTCGCATGGATTTGAATCTAAGCCTTCTACATCGCATTGATTTGAAGCTAAATCATGTGTTTCGCTTGGAATTGAAGCTAAACCTTCTACATAGCATTGATTTGAAGCTAAATCATGTGTTTTGCATGGATTTGATACTAACTCGTTTGTTTCACCTGCATTTGCAGCTATGTCAGTTATATCGCAAGTATCTGATGCTAAATTATTTGTTTCGCATGGATTTGAAGCTAAGCCTTCTATTTCGCATGGATTTAAATCTAAATGATGTGTATCGCATGGATTTTGAAGCTAACTTGTTTGATTCGTCTGCATTAGAATATATATCACTTATATCCCAAGTGTTTGATATTAAATCATTTGTTTCGCATGGATTTGAATATAAGCCTTCTACTTCGCATTGATTTAAAGCTAAATCATGTGTTTTGCATGGATTTGAAGCTAAATCATGTGCTTCGCATGGATTTGAAGCTAAACCTTCTACATCGCATTGATTTGAAGCTAAATCATGCGTTTCGCTTGGATTTGTAGCTATACCTTCTACATCGCTTTGATTTGGAGCGAAATCATGTGTTTTGCATGGATTTGATGCTAACTCGTTTGTTTCCCCTGCATTTGAAGGTATTTTATTAATATCGCAAGTATCTGATGCTAAATCATGTGTTTCGCTTGGATTTGAAGCTAAACCTTCTACATCGCATTGATTTGAAGCTAAATCATG